>NC_136268.1:96210587-96523087 GCF_964187855.1 Myxine glutinosa
GGGGAACGGCTAGCTTGGCAAGCGATAGCAGGATTTTTACTTTTATTTTTACCTCAATGAGGGCTTTATATATAGTCTGTGCTTGGAGCCTTCAAGTTCAACATAAAGTTTTTTTATGAAAAATAATTCAGATGTATAACAATCCACCAATGCAAGTTCAGAAATGAATGCAGATCCTTTACTTTGCGATACAAACGCAATTCCCGCCATTTCCACTCACGATCGAGGCCCTCCACAGTCGGCTTCTATCAGTTCCGGCCAAGTCTCTTCTTCCTCCTACAACTTCGTCTCACTTCTTTCACTCAAAATGTACGAAATTCTGCCGCATGAAATTATGTAGAGGCCTCGTCGAGGGGATATAAGGTACATAAGGAAGGCGTTGTAACAGAAGAATCAAAATAAAAGTGGAAGAACATGAGGAAATGGGAGCTATTCTGGACCCACAGCCAACCCCAAAAAACCATTGCAATACACCCCGAACGTCTAGCGCCGCCACAAACCACCATGGAATTGCAGGTGGCGTGGTTTTTTTTAACCATTGATATTAAAATAAAACGTAGCCTATAACCACCAGGATTTTATGCTGATTCCGAATCTGTGTCTAAAACTTTTCTCCGATGTGTAGTTCTTGAGTTATAAGCGGACATCCAGACAGACACACATATACACACACACACACACACACACACACACACACACACACACACACACACACACACACACACACACACACACACACACACACACACACTCCTCCTTTATATATAGAGATAACATGATTTGTGACATAATACGGAGGCTGATGTAGCACCATGGGTAGCAATGATGTTTGACAAAGTCTCATGTATAGCTGTATCTCCAAGCTCTTCACTCCTATTAAGTAGAGATGCTATGCCTATGGATCCGGACGTTTTGAAGTCATTGTCCCTGCCGTCGCAGGGCGCGAATAGGCATTTCTTCCCTGCCATGCCAACCTGGAAAAAAAGGGAAAAAAATGTTATTGTAGAGGCACCAGCCGACATACATACATGAAATATTGTCAATACAAGCGATTATTCTAATTAACCCTAGCAGAGCCTATGGTCACTTGGTGATCCCAAAAATAGTTAATTTCGTAAATTTTTCGTAAATGACGTCATTTCTGTCGCAGCAAAATTCTAAATACACTGTTCGAAAGGGCGTCCAAAACTCTATAAGATCACCAAATTTCATAACTGTCAGACAGAAATAATGTGTGCACCTATTGGTACTGCAAATTTTGAATACTCAAAAAAAACCTAAAAATTAATCTAAATACTCAATATCTCAAAAACGATAGCAGCTCGCGAGATGGGGCTTAGTGCGTTGAACGTGCCAGGTTACGATCTGTTCAAATAAACACTAACATTGAAACTGTAGCTCAACATGAGAGTAGGGGCACTAACCGCGCAAAAAAATGTTGGGTGAAAAAAAATCCACGGCTTTTACATCCCTTTTTTCACATGAAATTTTGATCGCAGGAAATTTTTATAAGAACACTCACGGAAAGCATATCTGTCTAAGTGTATTTTGTCCAAATTTCATACGGATCCTTCAAATAGTTTGCTCACACGAAGCATTCAAACGGAGCAATAGAGCGAAACAGAAATTTCAGTGTCCCAGGCCTATGTTTGATAGGGTTAATGCTATTAATGCTAATTTTGCTAATTGCCCAACATATGCAAGTTAGCATCAGGCAGTTTCTAAGTGCTGGGGACCCATACTGTACATTTCTAACTTAAAACGTTGGGGTACTCAACATTTCCGGGTTCACAAGAGGGCTCTATAGGCTTGGCAAGTAGACTATATGGTGAAAATTTCGTGTCCATCAAACCAACATTTGCTGGAAAAAAAAATTTATATTGATTGGATGGATCAGTGTTGTATTTGTCGTATTATGACATCATCATTTACATATCTTATTCCCCATGGGGAGTAGTTGACAATGAGCCAGGTCTCAATTTTTTCCATGGAGTGGTTTCAGAGATATAGATGTGTTCGGTTTTTCCAAGATGGCGCTTGGAAAAACCGATCATGATAACACGTGACCTATGACGTCATAATAATCATTAAAATATTCTACAGGAGGAGGCCCTCCTATAGTGAAAATTTCGTGTCAATCGGACCGAGAATTGCAGAGAAAAAAATTCATACTGATCGAATCAAGTGTTGTACTTGTCGAAATATGACGTCATAATTAAGGTGCCGATGACAACATCATTAACATATTTTATTAGTCCCCTACTGGTGTACAACGGAGGGGACTATAGGTTTGCACTCCGTCCCTCAATCTGTCAGTCTGTCCATCTGTCTGTCTGTCCGTCACGCAAAGAACAGTTTTCCGGACTTTTTTTCTAAACTCTTGATGCTAATGATTTCAAACTTTGTAGAAGGTTTCCTCATGATAAGTTACAGATCAAGTTCGAACTTCACGACGTTTCGATCGTTTTTGACAAAGTTATGGCACTTTGAACTTTGGTAATTTCCCCAACAGTTTTCCGGACGACAGACTGCCGGTAGGGGACATGTATTGCAGCGCAATACTCAGAATGCTTGTTCCCCTAGCAGAGTACTTGACAATGAGCCATGTTTCAATTTTTTCCCATGGAGCGGTTTCGGAGATATAGAGGTGAAACTTCTTTCGATTTTTGCAAGATGGCGCCTGTACCACGTGACCTATGACGTCAAAATTATCATTTAAAAAATTCCACAGGAGGAGCTGCTCATATTCTGAAAATTTCGTGCCAATCAGATTAAGAGTTGCAGAGGAATTTTTGTTTTTTCATCCTGATCAGATGAAGCGTTGTACTTGTCGAATTATGACGTCATTATTAAGGCAACGATGACATCATCATCAACATATCTTAATCACCATGGGGAGTACTTGACAATGAGCCATGTTTCCATTTTATCCATTGAGCGGTTTGGGAGATATAGAGGTGTCACGTTTTTCCACGATGACGTCCGTACCACGTGACCTATGACGTCATAATTATGAATAAAAAATGTCTACAGGCGGAGGCGCTCCTATGGTAAAATTTCGTGTCAATCGGACCAATGGTTGTCGAGAAAATGAATTTTTAAAATGCAGACACGGCACACGTACATACGTACCTGAATGCTTAACCTAGGTTTCGCTTCGCGAGCGCAGGGTAACGAGAACGGCACTCAGTGGAGAGCATACCTCCACCTGGTTGGCCATATCACTCAACAGTGAAGAATTACTTTAAAAATATAGTAGCCGGATCCGGATCCGGAACTTCACCAAAATCGAATCGAATCTTCCTTGTCACACCCAATCTCTCCACCAAGTTTCATCCAAATCCATCCATAACTTTTTGAGATATCCTGCTATGTATCGTTTTTGGCCCGATCTCCCAATGGTGAAGAATCACTTAAAAATTTCTAGTAGCCGGATCCGAATCCGAATCCTCACCTAAATCTAATCATTTCGTCCTTGTCACATACGCTACATCTCTGCCAAATTTCGTCCGAATCCGTCCACAACTTTTGGAGATATTTTGTTCACAAACGGACAGGCAGGGACTGTCGGACTTGTGTTAGGAGGGATGTCCACTGTCGGCCAGGACTACTTTTGGCTTATTAGACATCCCGTCAGGTTAGTAGGCCCAGTTCGTCTTGCGAGAATAGCTTTCTTGTTCGGCAATGTCCTCTAATCGACTTGCGGACGGACGTTGAGAAATCCAAAGCTTCCTGTATCTGTGACCTGCGGTCATTTTCACTTCCCCTTTTTCAGCCATAAAGCTGCTGAAGCCAAGAACCTTTTTCATTCCGAACTGGGAAATCCCACATCTAATCGGTACAGTGAGTGCTCTCTGTTTGGAGGGAGACGCCAGTCGGTGTTTGCTCGAGAAGGGCCATGTCCGTCACGTCTCTCCTCGCGTTCGTGCTGTGTTTGAACCTTCCTGCAACTCTTGCACGAGTGACGCTGAAATCCAATGGTTATGAAGGACTCGTCATCGGGATTAACGAGGAGGTTGAGGAGAGTGAAGAATTGATCACGAAAATAGAGGTGAGATCTCGGCGTACACACATTTGTACTTGCAATTCGTTCTCCACTCGCTTTTGGATATTGTTTAGCATGTACAGAAGCTTCTTTCCGGAGTTCGTTTCTCAGGAAACAAGCAAAATTTGCTCCAAAAATCGAATGGGACAACAAACTTCCTGCTATGTGACACGTTCTCAAATGCAGGGCTTCTTTTATCAAGTTTTCCAAGAATATTTCTTATTGTACCGGAGCCAGGTCCCCCTAGTGGGTACCTCAAGAACCGCCGGATATGCACTCCGCAAAGCAAGTAGGCCCTACAGTGGTGGTTACAATGCACAAGGAACTTGGCCTCAGGAGGCCATGATAAAATGTTCCCTCACAAGGAACTTCGAAGCAGGATGAGGTCACATTATGAAATCCTGCCCTATTATTACCAGACCAACTTAAGGTTGGTTGTTTGTCCGTGCCAACTGGGAAAATCCCACATGCCAGTGCTTGCTGGGTGGAGGGAGCCAGATGCAAACCGGTATTTGCTCGAGAAGGGCCATCCATGTAACTTTTAAAGTCATCCATGTCATGACTCGTCCGTGGGTCGAAATGCATGGACTCGCATTCGGCGAGGAGGCGTGAGGGGTGGAGGAGGAGTGGGTGTGAGAACAGTGCGGTAAGCGCAGGCAGCGTGGGTGTGAGAACAGTGCGTCAAGCACAGGCATCAGAATGGGTGTGAGAACAGTGCGTCAAGCACAGCCATCAGCAGGGTGTGAGAACAGTGCGTCAAGCACAGGCATCAGAGTGGGTGTGAGAACAGTGCGTCAAGCACAGGCATCAGAATGGGTGTGAGAACAGTGCGTCAAGCACAGGCATCAGCAGGGTGTGAGAACAGTGCGTCAAGCACAGGCATCAGAGTGGGTGTGAGAACAGTGCGGCAAGCGCAGGCATCAGCGTGGGTGTGAGAACAGTGCGTCAAGCACAGGCATCAGCGTGGGTGTGAGAACAGTGCGTCAAGCACAGGCATCAGCAAGGTGTGAGAACAGTGCGTCAAGCACAGGCGTCAGAGTGGGTGTGAGAACAGTGCGTCAAGCACAGGCATCAGAATGGGTGTGAGAACAGTGCGTCAAGCACAGCCATCAGCAGGGTGTGAGAACAGTGCGTCAAGCACAGGCATCAGAGTGGGTGTGAGAACAGTGCGTCAAGCACAGGCATCAGAATGGGTGTGAGAACAGTGCGTCAAGCACAGGCATCAGAGTGGGTGTGAGAACAGTGCGGCAAGCGCAGGCATCAGCGTGAGTGTGAGAACAGTGCGTCAAGCACAGGCATCAGCAAGGTGTGAGAACAGTGCGTCAAGCACAGGCGTCAGCAGGGTGTTTCATACACGGACAACATACATATTTAAGTAAATAATTCGAATCCATGCATTTTTAGTCCTTGGAAGTAATTTCCACAACAGTATTTTCACATTCGGGAGATTTCATACTAAAACTACAATATACAACAGTAGTTCATGATAATCTCATTCACAGCCTATTGCAATTAACACTAAACCCTTTCATTCATTCAGAGAAGTTGTTTCATGTGTTGTTACCCAGATCGAATCATGCTGAAATTGTTTAAAATTTGTGCCCAGGGAGTCAAACTATTCGGCCTCGGGTTCCTCTATATCTGAGACACGACGATCATGATCGCACACACATGCACCACAATATCAACCTTTAAGACGTTTCACAAGGCATTGCAAATGAAGATGTTCAAACTTGTTGTTTATCAGAGTGACAAGGGTGGGTCACATGATGTATTTGTCAATTTGCATGTTTGGAAGTTTTGAAACACAAGTGTAAGGTTTGTGTCTGTCTGTCTCTGTCTGTCTGTCTGTCTGGCTGTCTGTCTGTCTGTCTGTCTCTCTCTCTCTCTCTCTCTCTCTCTCTCTCTCTCTCTCTCTCTCTCTCTCTCTCTCTCTCTCTCTCTCTCTCTCTCGCCCTCCTATCTTCTAGTTGTATATTTATACAGCAGACACAATCTGCTCGTGTAGCTGTCAACCCAAACCTGCTTGAAGAAGTGAGGATATTTCATAACATGCTTAGCCTCGACCTATAACTGTGCACAGTCGCCTCTGAGCTGTCCAGCTTGTGTTTGAATCCACATCCAGGGTGTAAAAAGTCATCCTGGTGTTCAGCAGGCAGGGCGAGGTATCGGTGCGTTCGCCGTCCAATGGATGGATGTAACCAATCCGTCTACATCAAGGTCCCACAGTATCTTTTGTTAAGAGAAGAGAAGTTATCGCAGACTCCTTGAACAAATTACAAATTCCTGCATAAAGTGTAGGGAGCAAGTAGTCTGTTTTTCTTGGATATCCTTCGGAACACCAACTTACACCGCAATTATGTCACAGTGCGGTTGTTGTCTAGTTTCAGAGAGCCGTTTCCACAAACAACCTTGAAAGTGACGGCGTTTTTCCTTAGTTGGAATCTCAGCTGTTTTACTCACATTATAATAGTACATACTTTAAAGATGTACTCACATTCTAATAGTACATACTTTATAGACGTACTCACATTCTAATAGTACATACTTCAAAGATGTACTCACATTCTAATAGTACATACTTTATAGACGTACTCACATTCTAATAGTACATACTTTATAGACGTACTCACATTCTAATAGTACATACTTTAAAGACATACTCATATTCTAATTGCACATACTTTATAGACGTACTCACATTCTAATTGCACATACTTTATAGACGAACTCGCATTCTAATTGTACATACTTTATAGACGTACTCACATTCTAATAGTACATACTTTATAGACGGACTCCCATTCTAATAGTACATACTATATAGACGTACTAACATTCTAATTGGACATATTTTAGAGACGTACTCACATTCTAATAGCACATACTTTAAAGACGTACTCACATTTTAATTGCACATAGTTTATAGACGTACTCACATTCTAATAGTACATAATTTATAGACATACTCACATTCTAATAGTACAAACTTTATAGACGTACTCACATTCAAATTGTACATACTTCATCGACGTAGTAACATTCTAATTGTACATATTTTATAGACGGACTCACATTCTACGAGTACATACTTTATAGACATACTCACATTCTAATTGTGCATACATTATAGATGTACTCACATTCTAATTGTGCATACTTTCTCGACCTACTCACATTTTAATTGTACATACTATATAGACGTACTCACATTCTAATTGTACATACTTTATAGACGTACTCACATTCTAATTGTACATACTTTATAGACGTACTCACATTTTAATTGCACATAGTTTATAGACGTACTCACATTCTAATAGTACATACTTTATCGATGTACTTGCATTATAATTGTACATACTTCATCGACGTACTCACATTCGAATTGCACATACTTCATAGATGTACTCACATTCTAATAGTATATACTTTATAGACGTACTCACATTCTAATTGTACATACTTTACAGACGTACTCACATTCTAATCGTACATACTTTATAGACGTACTCACATTCTAATTGTACATACTTCATAGACGTACTCACATTCTAATCGAACATACTTTATAGACGTACTCACATTCTAATAGTACATATTTTATAGACGTATTCACATTCTGATAGCACATACTTTAAAGACATACTCACATTTTAAATGTACATACTTTATAGATGTACTCACATTCTAATAGTATATACTTTATAGACGTACTCACATTATAATTGTACATACTTCATCGACGTACTCACATTCTAATTGCACATACTTTATAGATGTACTCACATTCTAATAGTATATACTTTATAGACGTACTCAAATTCTAATTGTACATACTTTATAGACATACTCACATTCTAATAGTACAAACTTTATAGACGTACTCACATTCTAATTGTACATACTTCATCGACGTACTCACATTATAATTGTACATACTTTATAGATGGACTCACATTCTACGAGTACATACTTTATAGACATACTCACATTCTAATTGTGCACACATTATAGATGTACTCACATTCTAATTGTGCATACTTTCTCGACCTACTCACATTTTAATTGTACATACTTTATAGACGTACTAGCATTTTAATTGTACATACTTTATAGACGTACTACTAGCATTTTACGTACTAGCATTTTAATTGTACATACTTTATAGACGTACTCACATTCTAATAGTACATACTTTATAGACGTACTCACATTCTAATTGTACATACTTCATAGACATACTCACATTATAATTGTACATACTTTATAGACGTACTCACATTCTAATTGTACATACTTTATTGATGTACTCACATTCTAATGGTGCATACATTATAGATGTACTCACATTCTTGTTAATTAATTAATTGTACATACTTTATAGACGTACTAGCATTTTAATTGTACATACTTTATAGACGTACTCACATTCTAATAGTACATACTTTATAGACGTACTCACATTCTAATTGTACATACTTCATAGACATACTCACATTATAATTGTACATACTTTATAGACCGACTCACATACTAATTGTACATACTTTACAGACGTACTCGCACTCTAATTGTACATACTTTATAGACGTACTCACATTCTAATTGTACATACTTTATTGATGTACTCACATTCTAATGGTGCATACATTATATGTACTCACATTCTAATTGTGCATACTTTCTCGACCTACTCACATTTTAATTGTACATACTTTATAGACGTACTAGCATTTTAATTGTACATACTTTATCAACGTACTCACATTCTAAGTGTGCATACTTTATCGATGTACTCGCATTCTAATTGTACTTACTTTATAGATGTACTCACATTCTAATTGTACATACTTTGTAGACGTACTCACATTCTAATTGTACATACTTTACAGACGTACTCACATTCTAATTGTACATACTTTATTGATGTACTCACATTCTAAGTGTACATACTTTATCGATGTACTCACATTCTAATTGTACATACTTTATAGACTGACTCACATTCTACTAGTACATACTTTATAGACAGACTCACATTCTACTAGTACATACTTTATAGACACACTCAAATTCTTAATGTACATACTTTATAGACGTACTCGCATTCTAATTGTCCATACTTTATTGACGTACTCACATTCTAATTGCACATACTTCATAGACTTACTCACATTATAATTGTGCATACTTTATAGACGGACTCACATTCTAATTGCACATACTTTATGGACGTACTCGCATTCTAATTGTACATTCTTTATTGACGTACTGACATTCTAATAGTACATACTTTATAGATGTACTCACATTCTAATTGTACAAACTTTATAGACGACTGACATTCTAAGTGTACATACTTTATAGATGTACTCACATTCTAATTGTACATCCTTTATAGACGTACTCACATTCTAATTGTACATACTTTATTGACGTACTCACATTCTAAATGTACATACTTTATTGATGTACTCACATTCTAATTGCACATCCTTTATAGACGTACTCACATTCTAATTGTACATCCTTTAGAGACGTACTCACATTCTAATTGTACATACTTTATTGACGTACTCACATTCTAATTGTACATACTTTATTGACGTACTCACATTCGAAGTGTACATACTTTATCGATGTACTCACATTCTAATTGTACATACATTATAGACGTACTCACATTGTAATTGTACATACTTTATAGATGTACTCACATTCTAATTGTACCTACTTTACAGACGTACTCACATTCTAATTGTACATACTTTATTGATGTACTCACATTGTAAGTGCACATACATTATCGATGTACTCACATTCTAATTGTACATGCTTTATGTTTGTACATGCTGTATTGTACATGCTAATTGTACACTGACTGGGTGGGGCTTGGGTGGCTGGGTGGCTGGGTGGCTTGGTGGGTTGGAGGATTTGATTTTAAAAAAGGCCTCCCCAAGAGTAGTTCAGTTCCTCATTGAGGTCCGTGAACAGTTCCTTGAGTCATTGGTGGGGGAGAACTGCTGGCACCCACAGCTCTTTCGCTGGAGAGGCAGTCCATGAGAAGTGGGTCAGGTCTTAAACGGGTGGGTCAGTCTTAAGCAGGTTGGAGAGGATCGCGCTTTTACTGTGGCGCCCTTCTTGCCTCGTGCCACCTCCAGCAGAGCTGTTTGGCTCGTCCGGTGGCGTTGAGGCCCACCGGCCGAGTGCACTTCGGACCGCGAGACTCACGCTTGGGTCGTGACTGGTATTCCTTTGTCTCGTCGCACTCTCTATTGCCATCTACTGTCAGATGCTTGAGGCCTTAAGTATAAACAATTAAGGTTCCCATTCATACGAATCCCCAGAGCACGTATTTTGGTTTATATAACTGTTATACGCCATTGAAATTGTTGGTACTCCTTTTCTCTCCCCTCCCCGTTTTAATACATGTTTTGAATTCACTGGCTCTCTTTTGAATTATTTGGATGGTGGCGGCCGTTGCTGGTTATAGCTGATTTGGCTATGTATCAGAATAGAGTAAAAACTAACAGAATAGCTGATTAAACTATCAGACCGGCTATAAACGATCAGAATAGCCAATGCAGATATAAATACTTTTAGAGAATATTCGGGTTAACAAGTGCTTAACGCTCATTCATAAATTCACCTCCTCGCTGGGTAAAAACCTTCATTTGGGTTCCATCTTCAAAACCGATTGGCTTCCTGACATTCGAATTGAACCAGGTATAAGTAAAGCAAGGTCCTTTATCCTAATTGGAGCATCTTGCCTATTTGGCTTGCGTGACCACTGGAACAATAGTTACAATGAAACGTAACGTGATGAAGCTGACTCTGAGGGCCTCTCAATTACTCACCGCAGGTAGGTGGGTGGTCTTTCTGTCTTCTACCGACACCTCTCCACCCTTTCTCTCCCAGCTCTGTCTGTGCTCTGTCCCCCAATATATTCCTGCAGGTCGCACAAGATCTGCCAGCAACCCTCTTCTGGTGCAACTGCCAAAATCAAGACTCTCTGCTCACCTTCACTCTTTCATTCCTCTTTTCTCCCACCTCTAGAACAAACTCCCTCACTCTCTTCAATCCCACTCCTCCCTTCAAGTCTTTAAAACAGCTGTTCACCACCATCTCTTATCTTCCCCCATCCAAAACCTTGATCTTTCTTACCCCCGTTAAAACACCCCAAATCCACCTCTTTCAATCTCCAACTTCTTTCCTGAAATTCCTAGTGGTGTTTATTTGCTTTATACTGTGTACCCCTCCCTCTCTTCCCCCAGCCCTCCCCTTTCCACAGATCTACCGACGTCCTTGTTCTCTACTGTTGTTGTGCTTATGCTTCCCCCTCTCTCTCTCCCTCTTGTCTCCCGCTCCCTTCATTGTATGTTTTATGTGTCCGTGCATGTTTTTGTGTTTAATATGTTAGCTCTTACACGAGCCTCCACTCTGTAAACAAACAAAAAAAATTATTGGTCGACAACCTTTTGAAATATCATGCTGCATATCACTTTTGATGCTGCATATCACATGCTGCATAAATATCATGCTGCATATCACATCTCTCAATAGAGAAGAATCACTTTTTAAAATTTCAAAAATTCTCGAATCCGAATCCGTCAACAACGTTTTGAGATATCCTGCTCACAGACAAATGGACAGACAGATATACAGACAAACAGACAGACAAACAAGGGTAAAAACATAATCTCCATCCACGTTTGGTGGCGGAGGTAAAGATGACACTAATGACACCAAAGGGTCCATTGTTATGATCCACGACCAGTGGATTCCAGCCTAACTTGCTCAATTGTATTGTGATGAATTGTCGTTGTGTGCAGGAAATGATGACGAAAGCATCTCAGTACCTGTACAACGCAACAAATCAACGAGCATTTTTTCGGCAGATAAACATTCTGATTCCAAAAGGTTGGTCACGAAGACCTGAATATCTCAACCGTCGTGGAGAATCCTATGGACAGGTAAATCAGTTATTGCATTAAATTACTTTACGAATATAGTAGCATCAAAACAATGTCACAATTGTTGATTGTTCAAGCAAAATCGTAAAAAGATCTTAAAACAAATAAAGCATGTTTTAAATATAATGACATATAGTTTTAAATACAATGACATATACGTACCTGCGTATTCTAGTGAACTAATGTTTCCCAATTCTGAAGAGGAAAGCCCACTTTCTATTCCATTATTTAATGTCAATTTATTCATTTCATTAGTTCACAATTGCATTGCAATACCTGAAACCAGTAAAGCAAAATCATATTGAACAAACGGGTAATTTCTGAACTACACTGTCCAGCAAAAGTTACAGAATCATCTTAGAAACAAGCAACTTTTCTCATCAAGCTTCATCACCGTTTTTGAAGAATTGGAGATTTTGTTCACCCCGAGTTTATTTATTTATTTATTTTTGTTATTGAGGCTTTCTCCGTCTCCTCTTCAGTTTTCCTGGTGCCATTAGGCTCCTTTCCATAACTCACAAGAGGTGATGTTTTGCAAATCATATTTATGGTCATCGATGCTAAATTTTTTATTCTTGTTCTTCCAATGTAAAGGTCCACATCACCTGTGAGATCACTCCTTTTTTCTTCTTTTTTTGTATACAGAATCGAGGCTCGTGTAAGAGCTAACACATTGAACATGAAAACATGCACAGACACATAAACCATACAATGAAGGGAGCAGGAGACAAGAGGGGGAGAGAGGGAAACACACAAGCACAACAACAGCAGAGAACAGGGACGTCGGTAGATCTGTGGATGGGGGAGAGCTGGGGGAGGAGGGAGGGGTACAGGGTGTAAAGCAAATGAACACTTATAGTGGGGTGCCCGGACACTCAGTCATTTCAAATATTGATGCAAAAGTTTCGTTTTCAGTACCAATTTGAAGGTAAGGGCCTATAGAACAATTTTGGTTCGAGTGTCAAGCACTCAGATCAAAAATGGGGATTCTGGGGACGTGGGGGGTTCCCGACCCCCCACCGGCCTATGCGGAAATATGGAAACTGTTATAACTTTTGATTGGATGATCCGATCTGAACATATGAGGTATGTATGGATTCAGGATCAGGAGTAGCAACTTGTATTTCAAGCATATTGCCCATAGAAGCAATAATTTTGCCAATATCGGTGCATATCCACAAAAAAAGACCAAGGGTCATCGGCCCGGTAAGCTGAAACATGTTTAAAAAAAAATAAACTGGACAATTATACTCGGACCCAATGATGTAGTGACATTTTTATTTATCTTTTAACTATGCTACAATATGGTGGTGAGTAACTGCTTGGACGATTGCTTGAATAACTCCTTGAACAATAGTTTTAATAAGAAAGTGGCTAACAAATCGACCATACACAGTCACGTGAAAAAGTAAGTAAAGTTTAGACTTTTTCAACGTATTTCAAAATACAGCTATTTGATCTTCATTTCAACAATATTGATGGATAAAGGTGATATAATATAACAAATATCATGAAACATTTACATTTTGTAGTCCATTGTATAATTTAAATAAACATAAATGCAAATTTCGCATGTGGAAAAAGTAAGTACACCCTTGGCTCTAATCGGTGGTATTGCCCCCTTTGGCAGAAACAACCTCAAGTAGGCCTTTCTTATAACTGTCTACCAGTCTCTGACATCGACTGGGAGAAATTTTTGCCCTCTCCTCCATGCAGAATTCTTTCAGCTGTGCGATGTTTGAGGGGTTCCTTGCATGCACAGCTCGTTTAAAATCCCCCCACAACATCTCGATGGGATTTAGATCCGGGCTTTGACTTGGCCATTCCAGAACCCTCCATTTCTTTCTTTTCAGCCATTCCTTGGTGGATTTACTGGTATGTTTAGGGTCATTGTCATGTTGCAAGGTCCACCTTCGGTTGAGCTTAAACTCTCTGACAGATGGCCTCACATTATCCTCAAGCACCCTCTGGTACAATGAAGAATTCATCGTGGATTCTATGATTGTGAGCTGCCCAGGCCCTGATGCAGCAAAGCTGCCCCAAACCATAATATTTCCATCACCAGGCTTTACAGTTGGTATCAGGTTCTTGTGGTCAAATGCTGTCTTTGGTTTTCGCCAAGCATGTCTTCTGGTACTGTGGCCAAATAGCTCTACCTTTGACTCATCTGTCCAGAGCAACTGTTCCAGAAGTGCTGGACTTTGCCTAGGTGTTCATTGGCAAACTTTAGTCTTGCCCTGATGTTCTTTCTGGATAGCAAAGGTTTCCTCCTGGCACACCTCCCATGTAGATGAAATTTGTGCAGCCTCTTTCTAATGGTACACTCGTGCACTTTGACATCAACAGTGGCAAGAGCTACCTGTAGGTCCCGTGATGACATTCTTGGGTTCTTAGAGACTTCTTTCAGCATCTTGCGGCCTGCTCTTGGGCTGAACTTGCTGGGGCGGCCTGGCCTGAACAAGTTGGCAGTTGTTTGGAATCTTCTCCACTTGTAGATGATCTTCCAGACGGTCGAATGATTGATTTCAAATTGTTTGGAGATCTTTTTCAATCCCTTCCCAGACTCGTAGGCATCTATAACCTTCTTTCTGAAGGCCTCAGAGAGCTCTTTTGATCTTGGCATGGTAACGCTGCACACTTCAACAACAAGTAGCAAACCAAACTAAATGTCTGAGGTTTAAATAAGACAGGTTCCTCCAAGATCCTCTCTAACGATGTTCTAATCATTTGCACCTGAGCTGGTGCACCTGATTCTAATTTTAGGTATTTGAAGTAGTGATAAATGTAGGGGTGTACTTACTTTTTCCACATGCGAAATTTGCATTTATGTTTATTTAAATTATACAATGGACTACAAAATGTAAATGTTTCATGATATTTGTTATATTATATCACCTTTATCTATCAATATTGTTGAAATGAAGATCAATTAGCTGTATGTTGAAATATGTTGAAAAAGTGAAAACTTTACATGGGGTGTACTTACTTTTTCACGTGACTGCATACATGTCAGTATTGGAAATTGTTCTGGTCCAGCTACTTCTCGCATTTGCACTTGCACAGACGTGTGCACTTCAACTTTGCCCTCATGCACTTGCACAGAGCGCAGGTACTTGTGCAAGTGCACTTCACATCCAGGTGGAATACATCCTTGGCGAGGGGCAGTGAGGTCCAAATGGGAAGCAGCTTGCCGTTCTCTTCCTTCCACCCATGATTAGTGGGGTTGTTGACAGGCATCATGGACCTTTGGGCTGTTGTCCAGATGCTCGGTTGGAAGACACTCCTTTTGAGATGTTGATCCAAAGCATCACTCGTTGGGGGAATTCTCTCCACGTTCCTAGTCTTCTGTGAGAACACCCTCATTCGGACGAGGTCAACGTCATTGTCCTCGTTTGACTCATTGGAGTAAAGCCTACAGACAAAGTTCGTTGCCACTTCTTTCAGCCTTGGCGATGTTTGTAATGGAGTTTCGACGATAGTTGCAGATTCCTCCATGAGTAGGAAAAATTCCACACAAAAAAAATTATATGAGTGCTTGACACTCGAACCAAAATTGTTCTATAGTCCCTTACCTTCAAATTGGTACTGAAAACGAAACTTTTGCATCAATTTGAAATGAAAAGAAAAATTACCCATGCACGGCCCCCCACTATTATAGGAATTTCAGAAAAGAAGTTGGGGGTTTAAACAGTCAGATTTGCGGCGTTTTAACAGGGGTAGAAAGAAAATCAAGGTTTTGGATGGTGCAAGATAAGAGATGGTGGTGAACAGCTGTTTTAAAGACCTGGAGGGAGGAGAGGGATTCAGGAGAGTGAGGGAGTTTGTTCCAGAGGTGGGAAAAAACAGAATGAAAGAGTGAAGGTGAGCAGGGAGTCTTTATTTTGGCAGTTTCACCAGAAGAGGGTTGCTGGCAGATCTTGTGCGTCCTGCAGGAATATTTCGGCGACAGAGCACAGAGAGAGCGGGGGGAGCAAGGCCAGAGAGGAGTCGCTAGAAGACAGAAAGACCACCAACCTGCCTGTGGTGAGAGAGAGAAAGGCTCTCAGAATCAGCTTCATCGCGGGAGATTCCAATGATACTGAATGCTTTTGTTTCAACCGTGTGAGGCTGAGCTAGGTGTGAGGCAGGAGCACCAGCCAAGAGGAAGGAACCAGCTTTTGAGGCCATTTTGCCCTGCAGAGCAGGGGTTGGCCTTTTTCGGGCACCGTGGTCCCCTTTTTTGAAGCGATGTTTTATGGCCGGATGCCCTTCCTGCCGCCAACCCTGTTAGTCGCCTCTTGCGACACACAGGGATTTACCAGTGAAACTGGTACTCAATTTGCCGACCTCGGAAGGATGACAGGCTGAGTCAACCCCCCTGGCGTTAATTCAGCGATTGACTGGGATTCGAACCCAGGATCCTAGGCATCCCAAGCCAGCACCCTGACCGCTAAGCCAACACCAGGCTCTAAGCCAACACCAGGCTCTAAGCCAACACCAGGCTCTAAGCCAACACCAGGCTCCCAGTCAAGAGGGGAGAGCAGTATTCCATTGAGCTGCGGCTGAAAGCTTTGCATGTGGTGAGGAAGCCCAGGCGGCGACTGGCTTTGGAGGCCAGCTTGGAAATGTAGTCCTGCCAGGAAAGATCATGGCAGATAGTGAGACCCAAAAGCTTGAGTGACAGAACTTCTTCAAGAGGATTGTTCAGAAAGTAGATGGGAGTGTTGTCCCGTCGGTCTTTTCAGAGAGACAAAATGAGAGTGTGAGATTTGTCAGGATTGAAAGACATGTTCCACTTGTTTAACCAGTTTGTGACTTTATCCAGGTCTGCAAAGAGTGAAGAGGCTGCTGCCTGCCGGTCTGAGGGTTGAGATATGGAGCGGCAGAGAGTGGAGTCATCAGCAAAGAGATAGAGAGAATTTTCCTGAGAGTCGGAGAGATCATGAATGAAGACCAGAAAAAGCACAGAGCCCAGAGCATTGCCTTGAGGAAAATAAGCCTGAACAGGAAGGGGAGATGAGAAAATTCCATTCAGGGCCGCACGTTGACTGCGACCAGAAAGGAAATCTGCAAGCCATGCGTGGAGGTTTCCATGGATACCATAGGAGGGAGTTTGGTGAACATGGTGGGGTGCCAGACCATATCGAAGGCACATGATATGTCAAGGGAGATAGCTCTGATTTCCTCTTTGGCATTGAGGACCTCCATCCATTGTTGATACTGCAGAAGCAGCATCTCCAGAGTGGAATTACCTGGTCTGAATCCAAATTGATGATCAGAGATCATGCCATTGGAGAAGAGGAAGGATTTGATGTCAGAAGCGATGATTGATTCCATGACCTTGCTGATTATTGGGAGCAGGCTGATTGGTCTGTCGTTGCAAGGATCTGTTTTTGCACCTTTTTGTGTAAAGCGGTAATGTTGGCTGATTTCCAAGCAGATGACAGATGACCTTGACCAAAAGAGAGGGTGAAGAGAACAGAGAGAGGCTGAGATTGAACAGCAGAGCAGGATTGTAGGACCCTTGGGCTGATGCCATCTGGTCCAGTTGCAGAATCAGAGTCGAGGATTGGCAGAAACTTCTCCACCTTGTCAGGAGAGAAGGACACAGAGTCCAGGAGCAGCTGGGTTAGACTGGGTAAGGTGGGCACAGAGAGAGATGGGTTTGGGACACAAGATTTTGAAGCAAACACAGAGTTGAGGCATTCGGCTTTGTCACCTGCAGTGTCGGCTGTGTAGCCATTTGAGGTAAGGGAGGGGCTGGAGGGGAAACAAACACCAGAAACAGATTTGACCAGATGCCACCAGGATTTGGAGGAGGGAGTCAGGTTTGAGTGTTCAGTCTTGAGATAGAGAGATATTGTTTCCTGGCTCTCCTGAGGGTACAAACACTTGTTCCGAGCTTTGTGAAAGGAAGTGAAGTTGCCTTCAGTTGGATTAGCCTTCCAAGAGGCAAAGGCAAGTTGTTTCAGGGCAACTGCCTCACCACAAGATTCAGTGTACCATGGACGGGAGGAAGAGTATGACAACTGAAGACGAGATTGGATAAATCTGTGCATGAGAGAGAGCAGTTTACTTTGGAAGAATTTCCAGGGAGAGTTTATGTCAGAGGCAGTAGAGATGGGAAACCAATCCAGATGTTTGATGGCGCTTGAAGACTGTGCCAGTCAGCCTGAGTGAAATGCCAGACTCGTTGACGCTGAGGAGGCTCTCTAAGAATGGCCAGACAGATGTCCACTTTAACAAGCAAATGATCAGAAGAACCGATTGGAGCAGAAGAAGAGCAGCAGACATTTGCAGGAAAGTTAGTCATAACCAAGTCTAGAAGAGAAGATGGAAATTGACAGATTGTGTCAGTCCCAGTGAGTCACAGAGGTCCTCTGCTGAGGTGCCATTGCTGGTGAGAGAGGCACCCACACCCAGCCAACTGGCATGATGACAGTTGAGGTCGCCACAATTGAGGAAGAGAGAGTTGGGATGAGTGGATAGAAGTTGGTCGATGTTGTCAGACAGCGAGATGTGAATGGAGTCATCACTGTTTGGAGGATGGTACAGAACACATATGAACAAAAGGTGGAAGCGGAGAGGAAGCCATAGCCCGAGGTACTCCTGGCGGTGTGGTGGAGAGAGGGCAGTGCAAGGAGAGTGAGGAAGGGAGTTTTTGATAAAGAGAGCAACCCCACGTCCACGACGAGGCTCGGGTCTTTCATGCAGTTGATTGCAGGGGAGGGAGTAACCCGGAAGAGATATTAAGGAATCAGAGACATCATGAAGGAGGAACGTTTCTGTTTGGCAGATCAAGTCTGGTTTGTCAGAAGCAACCTGAATGGGGAGATCAGTCAAGTTTAAGCGAAGGCCCCAGATGTTTTCGGTCCATATCGTGAAGGAAGAGGGAGGGGGAGCATCAGGTACAGGACAGGTACAGGACAGGTAGGCTAAGATGAGTGAGGGGTGAGAGGTGGAGGTAGGTAGAGTTGTTGATAGTGTGTCAAAGATTGCAGAAGAGCTAGGAGAAAGGGAAGGATGAGGAGGACAAAAGGTTTGATGGTGATGGGATGAGGAACAGTGAGGCATTGTTTGAGGGGGGGGGGGCAGAGCAAAGTCGAAGGTTGGAGGAGATGGAGGTGTGAGATGGAAGGGAGAGTGAGTGGGGAGGAGGCAGCTTTGAGGAGGAGGAGGAGGAGGGAGGGGGGAGAATTGGAAAAAGATGGTAGGGGGGGGGGGGGGAGATTAGAAGGGGAGGCATGGGGGGAGGGTTGTAGGGGAGGAGCAAGGAGGAGATTTGGAAGGGAGGGGTGAGGGGGGATTTTAGGAGGGGAGGGGTGAGGGGGGAGTTTAGGAGGGGAGGGGCAAGAGGGGAGAATTGAAAGGGAGGGGTGAGGGGGGAGTTTTGGAGAGGAGGGGGGGAGTTTAGAAAGTGGACGATTAATGAAAAACAAACATTTATTACAAACTGGGTTTATTGTGATTTTTCAAGTCAGAGATCTGTTTGAAAACAATGGAAGAGGGGTGTAATGAAGGTGAGTTTAGAGAATGTAGAAAGGGAGAAATGTAAGAGATTGAATTTTTTTTTTTTGAAATGGAATGATTTGAAGAGGAAATGGAAAAAAGCCTTTTAAGCCTCCCATGGATGGGAGGAAGGGTATGACAACTGAAGATGAGATTGGATAAATCTGTGCAGGAGAGAGAGCAGTTTACTTTGGAAGAATTTCCAGGAAGAGTTTATGTCAGAGGCGGGAGAGATGGGAGACCAGTCCAGATGTTTGATGGCTGCTTGAAGACCGTGCCAGTCAGCCTGAGTGAAATGCCAGACTCGTTGATGCTGAGGAGGCTCTCTAAGAATGGCCAGAGGGATGTCCACTTTAACAAGCACATGATCAGAAGAACTGATTGGAACTTTTACAACTTTTAACAACTTTTAAGTTGGGAAAAAAACAGCGTGTTGTAATATACCACTGAATAAAACACTGCAGGAGAAAGTTTAAACATATTTAAACAAAACCGTGAAAAACAATCTCGGAAAAGTCCCTGAAGTGAGATCCATATTGATCCATATTTTGAGATTCCATATTCCATATTGGAATATCGAAACGTTTTTGGAAGAGATTATTTGTTATGTGTCATGGGTTCAATCTACAGAAATTATAAATTGAGGAGGAAGTGTTGTACCATCTACTTTCTTCTGCTGTCATATCTGTCAGTCTGTGTCTCTCTCTTCAATATATTTTCTCTTTTCGCTATCTCCCCATCCCTCCTTCCTCGTCTCTGTTCCCTACATCTATCCTTACCCACTTTCCTCCCTCAAATACATTATCTTGCCACCACACATTATAGTTAGGCAGCTTAGCTATTTTTGGGGGAACGACTTTACAAAAGTACCATTTTTATTTTAGTAGTTCATTGGACCATATGCAATAGAATTAGGACCGGAGGCAAGACATATACAGTGTTTGACTTTTGCGCAAATACGACTCGCACAGCATAATATCGAGCAATACATTTATGCAAATAAATCATCAGCTATTGGAGTTAGACTAAAATCGTAAATACTGAAGGAACTGCGCTCCAACGCGAGTCGAAAGAATTGACGCGACCAAAGACGGAATTCGTCCGAGTTGCTTTATTGAAACAAAACAGCTCAGGTATTCTAACAAGCCCGTTTATCGGGCAGCAATATATATACACATTTATGTCGGGAAGTTTGCCCAGCAAAAGCTATACCGGGCATGCCCGGGTGTCAAGGGCGAGCCTTGGAAAGGCGAGTCTGGACCTGCCCGGGCGTGTTTGGCTGCGGCCTGGCAAGTCGAGGCTGGGCGTGCCCGGGCGCTCTGGGCGAGCCCTGCAAAGGCGATAGCGGGCATGCCCGGACGCTCTGGGCGAGCCCTGGAAAGGCGATAGCGGGCATGCCCGGACGCTCTGGGCGAGCCTTGAAAAGGCGATAGCGGGCATGCCCGGACGCTCTGGGCGAGCCCTGGAAAGGCGAGAGCGGGCATGCCCGGGAAAGACGAGACCGGGCGTGCCCGGGAGGTTCGGGCGTGCCCGGGAACAGCGAGTCCGGGCATGCCCGGGAGAGGCGCGTCTGGCCGTGTTCTGGCCGGTGCAAGGCGATTGTGTGCATCCAGCGGTAACCGCTACACACGCCCCTCCAGAATCGACCTGCACCGGCAGGGTCAATTTAAGGGGGGTCCGGATGACCCGGCCGAAGCGACCCCTGGAGGGTCGTGGGGAGGGGTCCGACGTGGTGGTGGGTGGTCGAGCGGGGGGAACTGTGGACGGGGGGCGGCCTCGCCGCGGAGGAAGGGCCAACCGTGGTGGTCGGTCGACGTCCATGTGCGCCGGTTTGAGGCGGTCCACAGAAATCCGGTCCGGCCGGCCGCCGATGAAAGACTTGTCGCCCCGTCGCAGGACCCGGAAGGGCCCATCGTACGGCGGCCGGAGTGGCCCCCGGTGCGCATCATGACGCACAAAGACGTACTCCGCTGTGCGAAGCGCCGGGGGGACGTAGGACTGGGGGCCACCGTGGCGGGACGTCGGCACGGGGGCAAATCGTCGGGCGGCCTCCTGGAGGTCCGAGCGCTGGCGAGCGGCGGACCAGGGACTGGTAGCGTCGGGCACGAATTCGCCCGGGACGCGGAGTGGCTGGCCGTAGACGAGCTCGGCGGCGGACGCCTGGAGGTCTTCCTTGGGGGCCGTGCGAAGGCCCAAAAGGACCCACGGCAGCCGGTCGGCCCAACCGTCGTCCTGAAGGCCGGCCATGAGCGCGGCCTTCATGGAGCGGTGAAACCGCTCGCACAACCCGTTGGCTTGGGGGTGGTAGGCCGTGGTGCGGTGCAGCGTGACCCCCAACGAATGGGCGACCGCGCCCCAAAGCTCAGACGTGAACTGTGGGCCGCGGTCGGACGAGATGTCCGCTGGTGCGCCGAAGCGCGCGACCCAGGTGGCGATGAACGCCTGTGCCACGTCGGCGGTGGTGGTGGAGGCGAGGGGCACAGCCTCCGGCCACCTGGTGGTCCTGTCCACCATGGTGAGCAGGTGGGTGAACCCCCGCGAGGGGGGCAGGGGACCCACCAGGTCCACGTGGACGTGGTCGAAACGCCGTTCAGGCACGGCGAAAGGTGCCAGCGGGGCCTGGGTGTGGCGGTGGACCTTGACCCGCTGGCAGGCCGTGCAGGCGTTGGCCCAGTCGCGGATGTTTCGTCGAAGGCCGTGCCAGACGAAACATGCCGACACCAGCTTCTGAGAAGCTTTCCGGCCCGGGTGAGAAAGGCCGTGCATGGAGGCGAAGATGCGGCGCTGCCAGGAAACGGGCACGATGGGGCGAGGCTGGCCCTGGGAGACGTCGCAGAGCAGGACGGTGCCCGCGAAGGGAATGTCGGCCAGGCGGAGGCCCGTGTCCGCCGCACGGAGTGCCTGCACTGAGGCGTCGGTGGTCTGGTTGGCCGCCATGAGCGCGAAGTCCACGCTGAGGTGGACCGCGTTCGCGCTGGCCCGAGAAAGACAGTCGGCCACGGCGTTGTCTTTGCCGGCGACGTGCCGGATGTCCGTGGTGAACTCCGACACGGCGGAGAGGTGGCGCTGCTGGCGGGCCGACCACGGCTCCGTGACCTTAGCCATTGCGTAGACCAACGGCTTGTGGTCGACGAAAGCCGTGAACGGGCGGCCCTCCAGGAGGTGTCGGAAATGGCGAACGGCCAGGAATAGCCCGAGCAGCTCGCGGTCGAACGTGCTGTAGTTTAACTCGTTCGGCCGGAGTTGCCGGCTGAAAAAAAGCGAGTGGCTGCCAAACCCCGTCCACCCATTGCTCATGGACGGCGCCCACCGCGTAGTTGGAGGCGTCCGTAGTGAGGGCGATGGGCGCGTTGAGCACCGGGTGAGCCAGCAGCGTTGCGTCGGCGAGGGCCCGTTTGGCGCTGGCGAAGGCCGCGTCCATGGCCGCGGACCAAACAATGTCATGCTTGGCCGGCTTGCCCCGGGGGGCCTCGTAAAGGGGCCGCATGAGCTGAGCAGCGCGGGGCACGAATCGGTGATAATAATTCACCATGCCGAGGAACTCTTGGAGGGCCTTGATGGAACGGGGACGCGGGAACGTGGTGATGGCCTCGACCTTGGTCGGCAGCGGCACGGCCCCGGTCTTGGTGATGCGGTGGCCCAAAAAGTCAACGGTCGTTGCGCCGAAGTAGCATTTGACCGGGTTGACAATTAAGCCGTGCTCGCTGAGGCGACCGAACAGTGTTCGGCGGTGGAGGAGGTGCTCGGCGCGGGACGTGCTGGCGACGAGGATATCGTCCAGATAGACGAAAAGAAACGGCAGGTTGCGCAGCACGCCGTCCATTAAGCGCTGGAACGCCTGGGCCACGTTCTTGAGGCCAAACGGCATCCGCAAAAATTCGAACAGGCCGAACGGCGTGATGACGGCCGTCTTCGGGACGTCGGCCGCCCGGACAGGTACCTGGTGGTAGCCCCGTATCAGGTCAATTTTCGAAAAGATGACCCGTCCCGCCAAACGGGCAGAAAAGTCCTGAATATGCGGGATCGGGTACCTGTCGGGGGTGGTAGCGTCGTTGAGACGGCGGTAGTCGCCACACGGGCGCCATCCACCCCCCGGCTTTGGCACGATGTGCAGTGGCGAGGCCCACGCACTATCGGAGCGCCGCACGATGCCGAGGTGCTCCAACGCGTCGAACTCGGCCTTCGCCACGGCGAGCTTGGCCGGGTCGAGGCGGCGGGCCCTGGCATAGACCTGCGGGACCGTAGTGGGTATGTGGTGCTCGATCCCGTGCCGCACCGCGACGGCCGAAAACGTCGGCCGCGTGAGGGCCGGGAATTCCGCGAGCAGGCGAGCGAACTCGTTCGCTGCCGGGAGGGCGCACGCCAGTTCGGTCGGCGCGGAGCTGCTCATCGTGCACGCCAGGGAGCTGAAGGTCTCGGCGTTGACAAGGTGACGACGTTTGACGTCGACCAGCAGCCCGTGCGCGCAGAGGAAGTCGGCGCCCAGCAAAGCCATGGGGACGCAGGCGGTCACAAAAGTCCATTGAAAACGCTGGCTGCCGAAGCAGAGGGTGACGACGCATGGGCCGAAAGTGCATATGGCCGAGCCATTAGCAGCGACCAAAGAGGGGCCGCAAACGGCGTCCCGCCTGTCCTGCTCGGAGGCGGGTATGATGCTCAGTTGGGCGCCGGTGTCACACAGGAAACGCCGCCCAGACGCTTTGTCCCGAATAAACAGCAAGTTGCCCGAGTGGCCGGCGCTCATGGCTGGGAATGAACGCCGGCCCGGCCGTTTCCCGACCTGCCGAAAGTGCACGGGGGCCGGCACGTCCGAGCCTTGTGTCCGAACCTGGCGTGGTAATAACACCACGCCCGGTCAGGTGGAGGCCCCGGCCGTCGTGTCGGAAGCGGGCGGTGCGGCGTGGCGGCCGCCAGTTGCACCGGCAGTTCGGCCTCCAACCGCGCAGGGCGCTCGGGCGTCGTGGGCGTCGCCTCGGACGGCGGCGGGCTCCAGTTAACCGCGCCGATGTGCTGGCGCGCCGAGGAGATCTTATCGGCTTCCCTGGCGAGGGCGCGGGAATCCGTGATCAACGTGCCAGCCAGGGCGAGGCGTACCGGGTGAGGCAGCTGGCGAAGGAACAGCTCGCGGAACAGAAAATCCGGAGAGTGCTCACCGAGCAACGAGAGCATATAGTCCATGCGCTCTGACGGGCGCGTGTCGCCGAGCTCAGGCAGAGCGAGCAGGCGCCGTGCGCGTGCTGCCGGTGAGAGGGTGAAAGCGTCGAGGAGGAGTGTCTTCAGCGCGTCGTATTTGTCAGCAGCCGGCAGGTGCTCGAGGAGGCTCAAGGCGCGGGCCGCGGTGGTGGAACCGAGCGCCGCCACAACATGGTGGAAGCGGGTGTCGTCCGCGGTGATGCCTCGCAGGGCGAACTGAGAGTCCGCCTGAGCGAACCAAACAGCCGCGTGAGCCTCCCAGAAGGTAGGCAGTTTAAGCGTCACTGCCGTATCCATGTCGGTAGGTCACCAATGAAGGAACTGCGCTCCAACGCGAGTCGAAAGAATTGACGCGACCAAAGACGGAATTCGTCCGAGTTGCTTTATTGAAACAAAACAGCTCAGGTATTCTAACAAGCCCGTTTATCGGGCAGCAATATATATACACATTTATGTCGGGAAGTTTGCCCGGCAAAAGCTATACCGGGCATGCCCGGGTGTCAAGGGCGAGCCTTGGAAAGGCGAGTCTGGACCTGCCCGGGCGTGTTTGGCTGCGGCCTGGCAAGTCGAGGCTGGGCGTGCCCGGACGCTCTGGGCGAGCCCTGGAAAGGCGAGAGCGGGCATGCCCGGACGCTCTGGGTGAGCCCTGGAAAGGCGAGAGCGGGCATGCCCGGGAAAGACGAGACCGGGCGTGCCCGGGAGGTTCGGGGGTGCCCGGGAACAGTGAGTCCGGGCATGCCCGGGAGAGGCGCGTCTGGCCGTGTTCTGGCCGGTGCAAGGCGATTGTGTGCATCCAGCGGTAACCGCTACAACACATAAATTGCTGGACAAATTACCTTGAACAACATGTTGTCTGTTCTAAAGCTATATTGTCATTACATCCTTGTAGTTGCGTACATGTTTGATATATGAGAGGTGCACGAGTCACAAGTATAACACATTTGTATAAACACTCGGTATTATATTACTAATTATTATTACATGGAAGCGTAGGATTTATTATGCAGGCATGCATAAGTTTTACAAATAACACTGCATGTAATGAAATAAAAGTTAGCATCCTTGTTGAAAATATACACATAATTGGTTTTTGTCCTTGGTTTCTGTCCAATAAAAAGGTGAAGAACACTGTATATTTCTTGCCTCCGGTCCTAAATCTATTGCATATGGTCTAATGGACCATCAAAATAAAAATGGCGCTTTTGTCAAGCCGTTCCCCATTTTCGATAAATATGCTGCTAAGCTGCCTGACTATTACAACGAGAACGGCACTTATTTGAGAGCATACCTCCGCCAGGTGAACAGTTTACGTTTTGTATCCCAGAGTAGACCAGAAAATCACAATACAGAATCACATTTAATCAAAATCATCCGTCCACAACTTTTTGAGGTATCCTGCTATATATTGGTTTTAGCCCCATCTCTCAATGGTGAAAAATCACTTCTAAATTAAATAATTCTCATATCCGAATCCATATCCAAAGCTGATCCAAAAGGATGACAGGATATCATTTTGTAAACAGATGACAGTTGTAAACCTCCTGGCATTAATTCAACGGAATTCGAACATAGGACCTTAGGATCACAAGCCCACCACCCATTAGGCCAACACCAGGTGACTCCATTCTAAACTAGAACGGCACTCAGTAGGTTGGCCATATCACTCAATGGTGAAGAATCACTTTAAAATTTCTAGTAGCCGGATCCGAATCCGGATATTCACCAAAATCTAAACATTTCGTCCTTGTCACATACGATACATGTCTGCCAAATTTCGTCCGAATCCGTCCACAACTTTTTGAAATATTTTGTTCACAAACAAACAGAGAGACAAACAGACAGGGGTGAAAACATAACCTCCATCCACCTTTGGTCGCAGAGGTAATACATCATGTTCAGCATTGCCTGAAGTTAGTGCCTCCTTCCTTTAGCAAAGTTTCCTTCCTGGCAAGGGAATTGGGTTGCTGTTTTGTCACTGAAAACCATTTTTAACATGTGACTTCCCTAACTGATGGCTCACAGAATCATATCTGATTCCACGTGTTTACCAAACTTATGATAGTGCTCGTGAATGCGTTCAGCAAAATGAAATCACAGTCATCAGGCCTGGATTTTTAATTTTGATGGGTTTGTAGAGTTCATTCAGATATGCTCGAACCATTTGTTTCTTTCTTTTTCCCCATTCTTTCTTACAGAAAATGTCTGATTTTCCTGACATCGACATATCTATGGAGTAGCACTATTGCACTTTGGTTGTAATTACCCTCGCGAGAGGAGTGGGTATTGCATTTGAGTCCATTTGTTTGTTTGTCTGTTTGTCACACGGAATAAATATGATTTTCTCTGCAACCGTTGGTCCGATTGACAGGAAATTTTCACCATAGGTGCAACTCCTCCTGCAGAATTTGAAAATTATAAATATGACGTCATACGTCACGTGTTATGGCCGCCATCTTGGAAAAAACGAAAAGCTTTGCACCTCTATATCTCCGAAAGTGCTGCATAGAAAAAATTGAGACATGGCTCATTGTAAAGAACTCTCCATGGGGAATAGAATATGGTAATGATGATGTCATCGGTCACGTGGTTCGGCCGCCATATTTGTCCTAAATGGCCGATAAAAAAGTAAATTCCGGCAAGTCCTCGGTCTCTGACAGATTTTTCATTTGTTTGTCTGTCTGTATGTCGCATGGAATAAATATGATTTTCTCTGCAACCGTTGGTCCGATTGACAGGAAATTTTCACCATAGGTGCAACTCCTCCTGCAGAATTTTTAAATTATAAATATGACGTCATACGTCACGTGGTATGGCCGCCATCTTGGAAAAAACGAAAAGCTTTACACCTCTATATCTCCGAAAGCGCTGCATAAAAAAAATTGAGACATGGCTCATTGTAAAGAAATCTCCATGGGGAATAAAATATGTTAATGATGATGTCATAATTCGACAAGTACAAAACGTCATCCGATCAAGATGCAATTTCTTGAGCATCATCTAGGGATAAATTGGAGGATAAAAAAACCGATGACGTCATTGGTCACGTGGTTCGGCCGCCATATTTGTTTTAACACAAAAGCCTTTTTTTTTAAAACACTGAAAATACGTACTGGCGAGGGTCTGCAATCTCTGATTGCTCTTTCTTGTTCCCTTTTTAATGTCTTCCATGGTTTGAGCTTGGGATATAAATGAATGTCTTTGTCTTGCACCAGTCTCAGCATAAAGCTTGTCGCCTGCATCCCTTCCGCAATGCTAATAATGTCCTGGTTTCTGTAAACTAGTCAATACTAATTTTTAAAATGATCTTTGATCCCATGCTTGAACTTTTCTTTCAACCGTTAAACCATTTTCTGGGAGTTTACATGTATCCATCAACTGTTTAATTTCTGCACTTGCTATCCACTTTTGGCTTCTCCCACAACTTGCAATTAACTAGTTATTCGCTTATTTTCCACAGTCAAAGATTCACTTAGGATGTCACATGACGTGCATGGTTGACATGCTGTCGTTACAATTACAAAGCTCAGTTTGATTGCTTAAAACCTTTTCATAAAAATTTTTTTGAATGACACATCAAAAGATCACAGCACACATAAAAAATGATTAATGCAGACTCCTTTTTCACATTCACACAGGTAAATTTACTATAATCACTTCCGGATCCAAAACTTATTTTTTAAATTACAAGTGATTCTTCACCATTGAGAGATGGGGCCAAAAACGATATATAGCACTAGTATAAAAGCCCTTCAAAATGACGGGTTGTGACAGTTTATTTGAAGTTGCAGCCTCCTGAGTGTGCCAAAGTCTGAAGCCTCAGCCTAGTGTCAGGTGTGCTTATATATATATTTTATTTATTAGGCATAATACAGATGTAAATGAACACTCGTTTTAGTTTGCGCACATTGCACATCACTTGCAGCGAATTTTACCTCCCTGTGCCTTGTATTTATTGTTATTTTTCAAAAAGTTTCTGTACACCACCCTTGAGGCTTGGTTTGCAAGCCACCATCTACAATTCCAATCGAAGAGACATATTTACACTTTTATAGAAAATATTTTTCGAGTTTGTTTTATCCTGAAAAATAGACCGTAGTGATTGCACATTCGTGTTCAAATATTGGCGTTTAAAACCCGGCTCAAATTGGCCTTGTGAAGGGGGACAGACATCAGTACAAACACACAAACACACAAACTGACATTGTGTTTTATATGGCAGATGATATTTCAAAAAGTTGTGGACAAAAAAAAGTTGACAGTGGACAAAAAAGTTGTGGACATGATATTTCAAAAAGTTGTGGACGGATTATGACAAAACTTGGGGGACGAGTTGGTAAGGTGACAAGAACAAGAGATTCGATTTTGGTTCAGGTTTGAATCCAGATCCGGCCTATCAGTGGGATACAAAATGTAAACTGTTCAGCCTGGCGGGGTTATGCTCTCTACCGAGTGCCGTTCTAGTTATTACAGTATCGAGGCTCATTGAAGACCTTCTAATGTGATCGAAAGAAACACAGAGAACACTTCATAAGTATCGATGTGTGCATAAAATTACAGGAATGTAACTTAAATTCCATGCAAATAAATTCTTTCATTGAAAGTAGCTATGAAATAACCATAAATAGACGCATCATCGCATTAGGGATATTGCACAACAAAACATAGCACGTGACTAATAATAGGACAATGTAATCAAATTTACATGATGATAAATTATAAAACAATGTAATTAATTTTCTTAAACATAATTTCATAGTGCATATCAGATGACATTTGGTGGTGTTACACGAAATTAAGCGAAAGGTTTTGATGTATGGTGTAAAATCAGTGCTGATATTTAACTTGCTTAAAAGACAACAGAAAGGGGCAGGAATGGAATAATGAAATTTGAGAAACAATATAATAAAGGTAAAAAGGATAGTGACTTGTAAGACTGGTACATGCGAGAGAAATAAGAAAAGCAAGGAGAAGAAGAAGAAGAAGGTATACTTCCAAAAGCAACCAATGCTGGTTGAATGGCATTGAGAGGGGGTGGTGTAACACCATCTTACTATAATTCACCAAATGTCCGTCCGTCTGTCTGTCCGTTTGAAGGTACCGCAAAAACGGCTCAACCAATCGCAACGATATTTTGGGTGGATAATCCTGGGACCGCCTGGAGTAAAATAGGCTATATTGTTTTTCCAATTTTTCCAATTTTTCCAAACACATGGAATAATATTTACCGATATGAACAGTGATGTGGCTTTTGTTGAAATTCTACAAATACTGTTTAGATTTTGATGAGAATTACGAACCTGCCGCGAATGTGGAAGTGGACAGATGACGGCAATGAGCGGGTTTGATAATATCCCAATACAACCGTCATTCAATCGTAATGTTAAATCGTTAAACGTTAATCGTGTTAATCGTTTTGTTAAAGTATCAATTCATGATTGGAATTGAGTGAATACAATTATGATTTTGAATTCGTAATTGTGTTCACCCAACAGCACGGAACTTCACATCAGGATTTAAATATTTGTTTATGTCACGAATGTTGTTAAAAGTTTGTTTTTTATATTAATGCTATTTAATTTGTGATTGGAGTTATGTTGTTTGGAATGAAAAAAAGAGATATCGAGTTCAAGTGAATGACGAAATGCCATGACGGTTTATACTTTCTAAGCGTGAAATTCGTGGATTGCCATATGCAGATTCGCCATTGACTGGTTATGGAACAAACGTACCTGTTTGTTTGCGAACGGGTACGTTTTTCATGGAAGTCCTTCACGAACTTGCTGTCCATGTCTGATGTACGACTGAAAGTGCTACAGGAATGTGGAATTTATTGGTTTCATGCTTTAGCATTCACCATTTCTGCATTGTCTGTTTGCTTCTGGCCTCCTACCCGTGCGTAGCACAGGTACCTCACTAGTTATAATAAAATAACAGCAAGGCTTGCAAGCAGTTTACCATGGGAAAAAACACCTTTTGCTAAAACTTTCTTCGGATTGATACGAATAATGGAGAGTGCTCCACATTGAAAAGACTCGACTCGGGTCCAAAGACAAGAACCATATTATATATGAACCCGCAAATTCATGCTTTGTAAAAGGAGGCCTTCCCGTCAGTTTATTACAATGGTGTTACATTGTTCTTGCTTATTTCAATGTTTATTACAATGATCTTACCGAAGAAGAGATCTGTTCGGCTTTTCCGGCAGACGGTGTAAAGCTTCCGAGGACTATCCGCTGCTACATTGGTGACCGTTCGGGTGGAATATTGAACCACATGTCCACCCACGGTCTGCCGTTACATTGGTGTCAGGAGTGGGATTCTTACTGTTCTTGCTGTTTACAATGGTCTTTGTAAACAGCAAGAATCTTAAAAACAGCGATGGCAAAACGTCACAACAATGTAGATTGAATCACATAATCCAAGAAGATCATTTGAAATATTTTCAAGATCAAAATCAAGAGAATCACCAATGCTTTGTCTTTCATAGGACTGCAATCGACAGCAAAGTGAAACAGAGGTAAACACATTTTTAATAGATCGTTGAATTAAATAATGAATAAACCAAATTGTGGCAAACCAGCAAATGTAGAAATTGATTAACAAGGGTTATGGGTACCATTGATTATGGGTTGTGTTGTTCTCTTTGAGAGAAAATCTATATGAGCAGGAAGAAGGACAGACTATGGATGTTTATGGAATATATTTGGAAAGAAGATCATGGATCTTCGACCTTCTCCTCTCCTCTGACGCTGGCAACCTCAACATTCTCGTCCTCCTCGACCTCAGCGCTGCCTTTGACACCATCGATCACACCATCCTCCTCACCCGACTTGAATCCACCTTTAACGTTACCGGCACTGCCCTCTCTTGGATTAAATCATACCTCTCTGACAGACGCCAGTTCATCTCCATCAATAACTGCAAATCCCCCACTGCTCCCCTCCCCCAAGGTGTCCCCCAAGGTTCAGTTCTTGGCCCCCTCCTCTTCATCCTTTACCTGTCCCCCCTCGGTCACTTAATCCGCCGTCATGGTCTCCAATTCCACTGCTTCGCCGATGACATCCAGCTTTTCATCTCCACCAAGTCCGTCTCCACCGACACCCACTCTATCCTGACAAACTGCATCACTGAAATAAAATCCTGGCTTCAAATCAACTTCCTCAAGCTTAACTGTGATAAATCTGAAATAATCATCATTGGCCCAAAAACGCTCACAAAATCCACCCATAACTTTGCCCTCAACATCGACGGTATCCCAGTATCCACCTCCCCTCACATCCGGAATCTTGGCGTCATCTTTGACCAAACCCTTTCCTTCGACAAATACACTAAACAGATCACAAAGTCAGCCTTCTTTCACCTGAAAAACATTGCCCGTCTCCGCTCATCCCTCTCCTCCACGGCTGCAGAAACCCTCATCCACGCCTTCATCACCTCCCGTCTGGACTACTGCAATAACCTCCTCTATGGTTCACCCTCAAAAATCACCAATAAACTCCAATACATTCAGAACTCCGCTGCCCGTCTACTCACCCATTCCCGGACCCGTGACCACATCACCCCCGTCCTTTACAAGCTTCACTGGCTCCCCATCCCCCAGAGAATCCAGTACAAAATCCTCCTCTTGACATACAAAGCCCTCCATAACCTGGCCCCATCCTACCTGGCTGACCTCCTCTCCAGACACACTCCCACCCGCAACCTCCGCTCTGCTGGTACCAACCTCCTGACCCCCTCCATCCAGACCAAATTCAGATCCTGGGGGGACAGGGCCTTCTCCATCGCTGCTCCCACCCTCTGGAACTCAATACCTCACACCATCAGAGACTCCTCCTCACTCACCACATTCAAAACATCACTAAAGACCCACCTGTTCAACACTGCATTCAACATTCAACCCACAGCATCTAACCCCTGACTATCTCTTCTCCTTCCTCCTCCTTTTGCTTTAAATATTTCCCTATTGATTCTTGTCTTTTTGCAATTGTTGTTTTCATGTATTGTTATGCATTATGTTTTCCACTCTGTCAAAGCGCCTTTGGGCTTCTGGAAAAGCGCTATACAAAATAAATGAATTATTATAATTATTATTATTATTATTATGGATCACACTTTCTTAAAAGCCTACATCTATTTGTTACCTTTTATGAGATAAAACAATAAAAACTAAAAATCATGTTCTACCACTTAAACTTTAAAAAAAAAAGATTGAATAATTTCAAGGCTTTCATTTTTATCCCTCACAATTGGTGAATGAATGTATTTGCAGGCAGACATACGAATTGATATTCCAGATGTACTGATGGGCCATGGACCATATACATTCCAGTTTGGACAATGTGGAGTTCAGGGAGATTTCATTCACTTTACTCCAGAATTTATACTCGATGATGAGTTGCAAAATTATTTTGGAGCCCGAGGTAATGTTGAACATGCCTGATGTGTTGTTGGATATGCCTGATGTGTTGTTACATTTGCCCCAAGTGTTGTTACATATGCCCAAATTGTTGTTGAATATGTACGAGTTATTTTTGAATATATGCACAAGGTGTTGTTGAATGTGCCCGAGGTGTCGTTGAATACGCCCGAAGGGGACAAAGCACACAAAGAGCAAAGGGTGCAAGACCAGAAAGAAGGTGGTATACGGACCTGTCTGTGATAGCAAAGTGATAGGCCCATAGACTCAGCTTCATTGCAGGAGATTGTAATAATCTTAAAGGCCTTGGCTTCCATAGCTTCAAGCTGAGCAAGATGTGAGGCAAGGGAGTCAGCCCAAAGGGGAGAGCAGTACTCCATCAAGCTGTGGATGAAAATCTTGCAGGTGGATAAGAGTTCAGGTGTGCCAAGGAAGGACTTTGTACGACGGAGAATGCCAAGTCAGGAGCCGGCTTTGGAGGCAAATTTTGAAATGTGGCAAGACGTTGCAACCTTTCTGTCTGAAGGATGAGGGATGTCACGGCAGAGGGTGGAGTCACCAGCAAATAGATAAAGAGGATTTTCCAAAGAGAAAGAGATCAGTTATTAACATCAGGAATATCACGGGTCCAGAACACTGCCTTGGGGCACTCCAGCCTTGACAGGGAGAGGATATTAAAGGATTTCATTGAGTGCTGCATGTCAAATACGAGAGCAGAGAAAGTCAGTAAGCCAAGTGTAGAGCTGGCCTTGGATGCTGTAGGCAGAGAGTTTGGACAAAAAGACAGGATGCCTTTTTGATACTGACTGGATCAAAAGCACGAGATATGTCCAGATAGATGGCCCTAATATCATGTCTCGCACCGAGGGCCTCCAACCATTGTTTGGTAAGTAGAAGCAGCATGTCCAAGGAGGAATTTCCAACCAGATGAAAGATGACCTAGCACAAATGACAGGGTGAAAAGGGCAGAGAAAAAATGTGCAAGAACAGCAGAGCAGGGTTTTTTAAAGGACACATGAGCTGATGCCCTCTGGTCCACTATTAGATTTCGAGTTGAGGGTTGAAAGAAACTTGAACTGGAAATTCTTCTTTCTTTTTGGTCTTTCTTTTTGAAGACGACTCCGCATTGTGTCATATCATACCTGATCCCACTGCTAGGCAGACTGCAGGTGTAAGTCACTCTCAGCTGATCTGGAATTGATTAGATGCTGGACTGTTAAATGGAGGATGTCCTTCAATCCTGGAAAATCTTACCATCTCCCGCGATTACACTAGAAGGGTCGTCAAACTGACCCACCTGTCTATTTAAATATTCAGACACTGAAAGAGCTTCAGTCTCTTGAAATTATTGGCCTCGCCATTAGCCATAACCTCGCCTGGGCCAACCACATGGCAAAGCTGACCTCCTAAGCTTGCTGCGGAGTGGGCATCCTCGATCGATATAAGTCTTTCCTTGGAAAATCAAAGCTACTCACAGTCTACAAGGCATTTTTCCATAGCTCAATGAAGTACTGGTCTCTGCAATGGACTGGTGTCCCAGCATAACATCTGTCTCTCCTGGATTGTGTGGAATATAACGCTCCCGGAATTATTGGAATCTCCCATGATGAGGCTGAAGCACAAGGTCTGTTGCTTTCACATCGCAGGCAGGTTGGTGGTCTCCATTTTTTAAACTGCATCTTCTCCAATATTTCTCACTCTGCTCTTAGTCTTCCAACCCTCCACAGAAACTGCAAGATGCACACATTCTTCCAGTAACCCTCTCCTGTTAAACTTCCAAATTCCAGGCTGACTGCACATCTCAACTCCTTTGTTCCTCACTTCCCCCAATCAATGGAACTGCCTTCCAGACTGTTCTTTCCCATTCTTCCTTCCAGGGCCTCAATCAGGCAGTGCATGCCTGCCTCATATCATCCCCCACCCTGACTCATGATCTTTATTACACCTAGTAACCCTTTCCAACACAACCCTCTTACTTGATGGTTTCAGTGCATGGTGACATTTTAAATCACCACAGATGTGGAACATAGAGTTGGGATAGATGGTTATGAGTTGATTCATGTGCGAAGAATATAATATGGAGTTGTAGTGACTTATAGTTGTGCATGTATCATTTTCTAGATAAACAGTCGGTTCAGGCAAAATCAATTCACCAAGCTTGATCCTCACATACTGAATCAATTCACCAAGCTTGATCCTCACATACTGAATCAATTCACCAAGCATCATTATTGTCAGAAAACTCAGCTGACAGGGTCACATCTGCTAATTTGGTGCCATCAATATGCCAAAGTGGAAGAAAACTAATATAATTTGCAGCAAGCACCTCAACTACCTCATTTATAAATCAGGCTGGTTGCAGGAACCACAAGAAGAGACCGAGAAACAACCTTCATCTAAAAGTCAGCAGATGACAAGGGCTTGGGCGACAGAAACAGCAAAGACTTACTTTTCCAGGGGGGATGCTAATCACCAGTGGATGACAAGGGCATTTCATTGTCTGCAGAAATAGCATGGGCTTCCTCTGCCAGGAGAGTTGCCAACCGACAATGAATTGCAGGTGTAAGAGCATGACAAAGAAAGATGAGACGAGAAGAAAACTACAAGGCAGCCATAACCTGGGACAGCAACAACCCACCAGTCTCAAGCTGTGTGGGTGAGATGAACAAAGAATGTGGCAGCTGTTCAGCCTTGAATTGGATGCGTGAAACACCAACCGGCAATGGAAGTTCTCGATCGAACACCGAAGGACATCCTCCAGAGCAGCAACCTCATGGGTGGGCATTTGTTGGTTTTGTCAGGAGATTTCCGCCAAACTCTTCCTATTGTGCGTGGTGGAATGAAAGCCAACGTGATCGACACTTGCCGCAAATCTTCAAGTCTATGGAAGAATATACAAAGTCTTCATCTGACATGACAACAAACATGCAATCCTTCCTACGAGGTCATCATGATGCAAGTCAATTTGCAAAACTGTTGTTGAGGATTGGAGATGGCCAGGTGCCTCATGTTAGTGATGGATATTTCATCAGTATACCACAAAAATTGGGGACCATAATATTTTCAGCCAAATAATCTCCAGTCAAGGGTGTACCAAACATTACTGCAACACAACAAAGACATGGAGTAGCTGGGTGAGCATGCAATCCTTGAATCAGTAAAAACAATCAACTGGGAACTTTTACAAAACTTCCCAGGGAGGCACTTCCTACAAATCCATGGACAAAGCCATGAGTGATGACGAAACAGTTGCATATCCCACAGAGTTCCTGAACAGCCTGGAGCTCTCAGGCCTGCCACCTTATCACCTCCTTCTGAAATTAGAGTACCAGCCATGTTCTTACGCAACCTTGAGCAACGGAACTCAAGGAATGTTCAACCAGTTGCTGCAGAATTGCCTACATATCACCATCGCCACTGGAGCAAATAATGGAGAGCAAGCCATGATTCCAAGGATACTGGTCATCCAATCATACACAGGCTTGCCTTTTCACTTTAGGCAAATTCAGTATCCTCTCAGTGTCTGCTTCGGCATAGTCGAAGTCCCACGGACAAAGCCTCAAGGTTGTCGGCCGAAGTCTTCAAGAGCTCATATTCTCACATGGCCAAGCTGTACGTGACAGCAAGCAGAGTGGGAAGCCCCAAAGGACTTTTTGGAAACTCTCAATATTGTTTACCAGGAAGTCCTTCAGTGAAACTAACGCAGTTGCAGCTCATCCTCAGTTCACGGTTCAGTCAGTTATTGTCATTGAGGATCACAAAAGAAAAAAATAATTCTACTCTTCACCAGGTTTTGACCCTGGTAGGCCTTTCTCAATGAGTGCTTAATAATGCTGCCTTCACAACTTCATAAAATCACGACATAATTGTTTACCATATTGACAGCAATGGAAATTTCACATGTTTTTATGGCAACAGAAAGATGATAATTTACAGAACGAATACTTTCCAACACCATTTTTTAGGGTATGCTGCAATGTCACTGTGCATCCCTCCTGTTCCAGAACGTGTGCTTGTGCACGAATGGGGACATTACTGGTGGGGGTTGTTTGACGAATATGGTGTGGAGGAGAAATTCTACATCTCTTCCATGGGCAAGTTGGAGCTTATCAGGTGGAACTGAATTATCAAGATTTATATTTGTTTTGCAAAATCACAATATCGGACAATGAAGAGTAAATAAAATATCAACTAGAACAGCACTCGGTAGAGCGCGTACCTCCGCCAGGCTGACTAGTGTACGGTTTTAATCCCACTGATAGGCCGGATCTGGACTCGGACCTGAACCAAAATCTAATCGGCTTGTTCTTGTCACATACTCAACTCATCCACAAAATTTTGTTATAATTCATCCACAAAATTTTGTTATAATTCATCCACAACTTTTTGAGATATCGTGCTATGTATCGTTTTTGGTCCTATCACTCAATGGTGAAGAATCACTTAAAAACTCTCGTATCCAGATCCGGTTCCGGATCTTCACCAACATCTAATCATTTCGTCCGTGTCACATACCTAACCTCTCCACCAAATTTCATTCCAATCTGTCCGCAACTTTTTGAGATATCCTACTTCACAAACAGATGGACAGATAGATATACAAACAGGGGTGAAAACATAACCTCACCCATCTTTGGAGGCGGAGGTAATTAAAAGGATAAACCTCTGGCAAGTACAAAGTAGTTGTAGATCTTGTTACAAAGTACAAAGTAGAACTTGCTGCTCACTGCAGTCCCCTACAGGTTAGGTCTGCTACAGCATGTTAGGCAGGAGAACCGAGAACAATGTTACATTCTCGACAGGAATGGGTGAGCTCGGCTGGGGAGGAGCACCTGAACGAGAGGAGGATCAACGAGTAGTCAGATCTGCTTTCTGTAGTGTGCACAGAGCCTGACATTTATCCTTATTCCAGTTTAAGTTTTCCAGGCTATCTCCAGATGTTTGGAGCATCCAGACAGGATAGTGTGTGTGGTCGACACATCCTACCAGTCAGGATCCTTGTGGAAATATATATTCATTCTTTCTATGCTCTTCCAGCCGAAGAAAGTTGCAGCAACCATCCTTTTATTCATGTGTACAACACACGCCACACACTTGTGCTGGGTGGTGACATACTCTACTGCCACCACCTTACATACCATTATCTCTCAAAACTGTTGCTTCTTCACTGCCAACAAATCCATCTCCATTCTATGCTATCCACATCTGGAAGTAATACTGTATACAGTGCCTTCAGAAAGTATTCACACCCCTTGACCTTTTTCACATTTAGTTGTGATTCAGCCTGAATTTAAAACGGTTTACATTGAGATATTTTGTCACTGATCTACACATAATACCCCAGAATGTCAGTAATTTTTTTAATATAATTTTTTTTATTAAATAAAAATTAAATTATGAAATCTCTTGAGTCAATAAGTATTCAACCCCTTCGCTATGACACTCCAAATTGAGCTCAGGTGCATCCAATTCCCTTTGATCAACCTTGACATGTCTCTACAACTTGATCGGAGTCCACCTGTGGCCAATTCAATTGATTGTACATTATTCAGAAAGAAACCGTATAATGTCTCTCAGAAATCTTTCTGTATAAGGTCCCTCAGTTGACAGTGCATGTCAAAGCAGAAACTCTACCATGAAGTCCAAAGAACTGTCCATAGAGCTCCTAGATAGAATTATGAGGAGGCATAGATCTGTGGAAGGGTATAAAACAATTTCTAGAGTGTTGAAAGTTCACAAGAGCAAAATGAGCTCCATCATTAGGAAATGGAAAGAATATGGAACTTCCCAGACTCTTCCTAGAGGTGGCCGTCCGACCAAACTGAGCAACCGGGCAAGAAGGACCTTAGTCAGGGAGGTGGCCAAGAACCCAATAACTACTCTAACAGAACTACAGAGACTGAGCAACCGGGCAAGAAGGACCTTGGTCAGGGAGGTGGCCAAGAACCCAATAACTACTCTGACAGAACTACAGAGTTCCTTGGCTGAGACAGGAAAACCTGCCAGAAGGACAACAGTCTCTGCAGCACTTCCCAAATCTAGGCTTTAGTGGAGAGTGACCAGATGGAGGCAACTCCTGAGAAAACGGCACATAACAGCACGCCGAGAGTTTGCAAAAAGGCACGTGAAAGACTGAGAGCATTAGGCAAAATATTCTGTTGTCTGAAAAGACGAAAATTGAACTCTTTGGCCTGAATTCAAAGTGCTACAACTGCTGGAAACCGAGCCCAGCTCATCACCCATCTAATATCCCTACAGGGAAGCATGGTGGTGGCAGCATCATGCTACATGGATGGTTTTCAGTGGCAGGGACTTGGAGACTTGTAAGGATAGAGGGAACAATTAATGGAGCCAAATAGAGGCAAATCCTTGAGGAGAACCTGCTTCAGAGTGTTTAATAAATTAAAAATAGCCTTTACAGCTAAATCACTTGGTCATTGTCGTGTCCAAATATCAGCTTCAAGCTCAAAAGGTGCCTGAGATAATGCCCAGAAGAGAAAGGAAATAAATAAGTGCTTGATTAATCGATAAAAATTAAGTAACTTATCAATTAATTGATTAATCAAAAAACAAAAAACAGCATTTTTGTCAAAACAGTTTCTCACTATTCTGCTGAAATGTCACCTTCCTAGCTCAAAGGATGGCTGAGATATCGCCCGGACAAACAAGAAAACCAGAAAACAAACAAGAAAACAAACAAGAAAACAAGAAAACAAACAAGAAAACAAGAAAACAAGTACAGATACATTCGAACTACACCCCCATGCCAAATAATGAAATATCCTCCAGCGCGGCATTGCCGGGGTGCCTCTGGCGTCCGGCAATACCACCGTGCAGCTCATAGAGACTCTATTTGGAGAGAGAGGTGCACAATATTTGATTGATTAATTGCATAATTAAAATAAATAAAAGATCGTCATTAAAATATTTTCTTAATCAATTGTCTAACAGCATAACTAAACCACTAGTGCTTCATTCGAAGATGTAACTTTTAGAAATTTAATTAAATAATCATTAATTAAAAAATTAAACAATTAATTAATTAATCCAAAAATAATTGATCGATTAATTGATGAATCAATAAATCAAAAATACCCTTTACAGCCAAATCATTTGGTCATTGCCAAGTCCAAATATAAGCTTGCTAGCTCAAAAGGTGCCTGAGATATTGCCCAGATGAGAAAGAAAATAAATAAATGATTAATAATGAAAATAAATAAATAATAATCTTAAAAAATTAAATAATTAATCAATTGGCTAATATAATATACTAGCGGGGTCACCCGTGGGAATCCCACGGGCATGGATGTGTGTGACATTTCGACATATTGAGTTAGATGCTGCACATTCATTTTTACAAAATGGTTACTGGCAAGTCATCAGATCCAGAAATGGTGTAATGAACACAATTTATTTATTTCACATAATATGTGACCCCTCACTCCTCTCCACCTGACACTCTCCTGTCTCCACCTGACACTCTCCTCTCTCCACCTAGCACTCCTCTTCTCTCCAATCCCTCACATTCCTCTCCTTTCCAATCCCTCACCTCTCCAATCCTTCACACTCCTCTCCTCTCCAATCCCTCACACGCCTCTCCAATCGCACCTCACACTCCTCTCCAATCGCGCCTCACACTCCTCTCCAATCGCGCCTCACACTCCTCTCCAATCGTTCCTCACACTCCTCTCCAATCGCGCCTCACACCCCTCTCCAATCGTGCCTCACACTCCCCTCTAATCACTCCTCTCCAATCGCGCCTCACACTCCTCTCCAATCGCGCCTCACACTCCTCTCCAATCACGCCTCACACTCCTCTCCAATCGCGCCTCACACTCCCCTCCAATCACTCCTCTCCAATCACGCCTCACACTCCTCTCCAATCGCGCCTCACGCTCCCCTCCAATCACTCCTCTCCAATCGCGCCTCACACCCCTCTCCAATCGCGCCTCACACTCCTCTCCAATCGCGCCTCACACTCCTCTCCAATCGCCCCTCACACTCCTCTCCAATCGCGCCTCACACTCCTCTCCAATCGTGCCTCACACACCTCTCCAATCGCGCCTCACACTCCTCTCCAATCGCGCCTCACACTCCTCTCCAATCGTGCCTCACACTCCTCTCCAATCGCGCCTCACACTCCTCTCCAATCGCGCCTCACACTCCCCTCCAATCACTCCTCACTCTCCTCTCCAATCTCTCCTCACTCGCCTCTCCAATCGCTCCTCACTCGCCTCTCCAATCGCTCCTCACTCGCCTGTCCAATGGCTCCTCACTCGCCTCTCCAATCGCTCCTCACTCGCCTCTCCAATCGCTCCTCACTCGCCTCTCCAATCGCTCCTCACTCGCCTCTCCAATCGCTCCTCACTCGCCTCTCCAATCGCTCCTCACTCGCCTCTCCAATCGGCTTTCCCCGTCTCGTTTCTCTCGTTTTTCTCCCGTCTCATTCTTTTTCTTGCTCCAAATCGGCCCGTCTCACCCGTCGGCCCGTCGGAATCGGAAATCGGCCCGTCTTGCTTTCTTGCTTGCGCGAAAATAAATTGTGTTCATTACACCATTTCTGGATCTGATGACTTGCCAGTAACCATTTTGTAAAAATGAATGTGCAGCATCTAACTCAATATGTCGAAATGTCACACACATCCATGCCCGTGGGATTCCCACGGGTGACCCCGCAAGTTTGCATTGACGTTCGTCGACGGACTCGTTCGCCCGTCTCATTCGTTTTCTTGCTACATCCTGTTCAAGTCTGCGTTCTTCATCGATCGTCTCATTCATTTTGGAAATAGAAGTTTCCACGCAGCGCATGAATTGTCACGATCCTCAAGAGGAAGTGTCTCGTAATCATCAAATGATAAATGGCAAGTAAATTATATTGTGGAAAATTAAAGATTTCAAATAAACCTATTTAAAGTGTATGCGCACATCACTAATAAAAAAAACGAAGAAATATCTCTCGGTAATTTCCTGAAACGTATTTTACTTCCGGCTAATAATGTTGAATGAAATAAAAACGAAGAAATATATGTCGGCATCATTGTTGACGTTTTTGTGACGACTGTCATCAAACGAAAAAGTAATATATCTTAACGGAAAAGCAAAAGCGAATTTTTTATATATATTGACACGTTGCCGTCGGTGTCATGTTGGGCGGTGTATGATACACCATGACGCGATTTTAAAAAAATATATCTCTGCATTTTCCCGCGTGTGTGGAATGTTCTCAATTATTGCTGACACCGAGTCTAAAACCATCGATAAAAATGAAATCATATGGTGAGTTAGATTGGAGATAAAGGCGTGAGAGAGACTCAATGGCCTTGAAGTTACAGGCGTTTGAGAATTCATTTCGTTCTATAAACGGCAACTTTCATCGGATTTTCTTCCCGTTTTTTTTCAACCGAGTCTAAAACTATGTTAGCGACTGTGAAAAATGAAATGATATATCGAATTTGATTTGAAATAAAACTGGGAGAGAGAGCAAGACACCACGGGCCTACAAAACAGGCCTCAAAGCTATGCGAGTTAATAAAATGGTGGATATTTGTTTATAATTATATGAAGCCTCTCCCAGAATGGGTGGAGCTAAGGGTGGAGCTACTCTGCAAACCGAGTAAGCCACACCCCGGACAGACACCCAACAGATAGACAGACAGACAGACAGACAGAATCATCTACGGCTACTAGTACCGACTGCAAAGCCGCAATGAGCCGGCGAAGCCAAAGCCTCTTGCCACTATTTTTACCCATCACTATGGCATCAGTAGGTTAGGTAGTTGGTAGTAGGTAGGTGTAGTAGGTACCGTACCTGGTAAGACTTGGTAAAAGAGAAGAGCAGACAGTCCTCCCAAAAAAACATGACCCATCACCAGGGACATCGACTGCAGCATATTCCCAAAAAGAAGACAATGGTGTCACATCCGATGGCTTTACTTGGTGCAACGTAAAAACCTCTCTCAAGTTACCACGGACTGTTGTCGAATCATGTTTCAGTGATGATAGCACTGGTGGAGGTTGTACCATTTTTCCTTTCATTTCAGTTCTTGTTCTTTCTCCGTAACAGACAACAGTGCCCAAAGCAATGACGATTTAGCTTAGGAAATTTGAGTATATGATGAGAACTATTTCGAGCAGTATATGCTTACGCGTGATTCGGTTGTTTTGCACCAACCTCGTTCCCGGCATCGCAGACGTGTCGAGGGCGCTGGTAAGATGTCCTGTGTCGAGGGCGCTGATTGGCTGATTCGGTTCTCCGACGGCCACGAGATTTCTAAAAAATAATTTTTCGTCAATGTGAGAATATTTGACGCCGTTTTCACCGTCCGAAACGCGTAATAAGCTTGTAAAAAAATATTTTTTCAAATGCTCGAATCTCATTGGTTCTGGTCTTTGATGACGATTTTCGTTGAAGATAACGAGGTTGGTCTTAACGTATTTTAATTACTAATGAGAGGTTTCATTAGATTATGAATCAAAGAATGACGGGTGAAACAAACTCCTATTGAACTTTTTCGCAATTGTTTTATGCAAACTTCCGCATCCGGTCGATGGCTGTCTCCAGCACTCCATCCAGTGAGTGATTTCATTTTAGAAATATTTTTGCAAATGCTCGACTCTCATTGGGTCCGGTGTTTGGTGACGCGTTTTGTTGAAGATAACCAGGCCCGTGTGGGCCGATGTTGGTCTTAAATTATTTTATTAATACATCGGAGGTGCATAAGATTGTGAATCAAACGACGACGGGTGAAAGAGACTCCTAATGAACGTTTTAAATTTGTTATGCATACTTCCGCCTCTGCAAAATGGCTGCGCCCACTGCGCTTCGGATTCTCGAGCCAAGGCATAATCAGGTTTTCAACATAATACGTACTCGTTTATTGACAACACCGGCTTCACCTGGCTATTATAATATAGATAAACCACCACCATTTCATCCAAATTTGTAACTTTAAAAATTTTTTTAGTCATTAATCGAATAATTTAATAATAATCGATTAATTGATTGATCAATAAATCAAAAATACCGTTTTTGACAAAGTACTTACTCACGATTGTGCCCAAATTTCAGCTTCCTAGCTCAAAGGATGGTTGAGATATCACCCGGACAAACAAACAAGAAAACGAAAAAGCAAGAAAACAAACGACGAGAGTGAAAACTGAGTACTCCCTTTCAGCGTGTCATTGCCGAGCCCCCTTCGGTGCCCGGCAATGACGTTATGCAGCGCCTGGAGATGGCATAGGAAAGGAGCAGTGCACAAAAAGTCAAGGTGAAAAAAGTCATTGGGTGAGGATAGTTTCTGAAGGCACTGTATATATCACAAAGGACATTTCCCACAAGAGACAACATTTAAGAAACACAAAGGGAACCTTCTCTCAGGACTTCTTGTCCTTGCTGAGATTTTGTGACGTTGCTGCATTGTTCTCTTTACCGAAGCAAGGGAGGACCTCCATCTCAATAAAAGTGAGAAATGCCAAGAGTGCATCAAGGATAACATCCTGTAGCGTTTTTTTTTTGTTTTGTTTTTGTATACAAGATCGAGGCTCGTGAAAGAGCGAACATTAATCACACAGAAAGACAAACCGACAGAAAAAACATATAACATCGGGAGCAGTAGACAAGATAGGGAGAGAGGGGGAAGGACACAAACACAACATTTGAGAGCAGGGACCGAGAGACATGGAGACATCGAGAGATCTGTGGGAGGGAGAGGGCTTTGGGGGGGGGAGGCATGGGAAGGGGGAGGGGTGGGAGAGGTATAAAACATATGGACACTGCCAGGACTTCCAGGAAAGAAGTTGGAATTTCAAACAAGGTGGATCTGGGGTGAATTAGCGGGGGTAGAAAAGATCAAGGTTTTGGATGGGGGAAGACAAGAAATGGTGGTGAACAGCTGTTTTAAAGACATGGAGGGAGGAGTGGGATTGAAGGGAGTGTGGGAGTTTGTTCCAGAGGTGGGAGAAAAGAGGAATGAAAGAGTGAAGGTGAGCAGAGAGCCGAGATTTCGGCAGTTTCACCATCAAAGGGTTGCTGGCAGATCTTGTGCGACCTATAGGAATATTTGGGGGACAGAGCACAGAGAGAGCTGGGGGAGCAAGGCCGGAGAGGAGTCGGTAGAAGACAGAAAGACCACCTACCTGCCTGCGGTGAGTGAGTGAAAGGCCCTCAGAGATAGCTTCATCGCGGGAGATTCCAATGATTCTGAAAGCTTTGGTTTCAACAGCGTGAAGCCGAGCTAGGTGTGAGGCAGGAGCACCGGCCCATAGGGGAGAACAGTATTCCATTGAGCTGTGGATGAAAGCCTTGTATGTGGTGAGGAGCTCAGGTGTGCCTAGGAAGGACTTCGCACGACGGAGGATGCCCAGTCGGCGACTGGCTTTGGAGGCCAGCTTGGAAATGTGGTTTTCCCAAGAAAGATCATGGCAGATAGTGAGACCCAAAAGCTTGAGCGACAGAACTTCTTGGAGAGGATTGTTGAGAAAGTAGATGAGAGGGTTGTCCAGTAGATCTTTTCGGAGAGACATAGTAAGAGTGTGAGATTTGTCAGGATTGAAAGACATGTTCCACTTGTTTGACCAGTCTGTGATTTTGTCCAGGTCTTCAGAGAGTGAGGAGGCTACAGGCTGCCGATCTAAGGGAAGAGGAATGGAGTGGCAGAGGGTGGAGTCATCAGCAAAGAGATAGAGAGGATTTTCCAGAGAGTCGGAGAGATCATTGATAAAGACCAGAAAAAGCACATGGCCCAGAACACTGCCTTGGGGAACTCCAGCCTGAACAGGATGGGGAGATGAGAGAAATCCATTCAGGGCCACACGTTGACTACGACCAGAGAGGAAGTCCGCAAGCCATGCATGGAGATTTCCATGGATACCACATAAGGAGAGTTTGGTGAGCAGAGCTGAGTGCCAGACCGTATCGAAGGCACGTGATATGTCAAGGGAGACAGCTCTGATTTCCTGTTTGGCATTGAGGACCTCCATCCATTGTTGAAACAGCAGAAGCAGCATGTCCAGAGTAGAGTGACCTGGTCTGAAACCAAATTGATGATCAGAGATCAAGCCATTGGAGAAGAGGAAAGATTTCATATCCGAAGCAATGATGGATTCCATGACTTTGCTGATAATTGGGAGCAGGCTGATTGGTCTGTAGTTGCAAGGATCTGTTTTTGCACCTTTTTTGTGTAAAGCGGTAATGTTTGTTGATTTCCAGGATGCTGGCAGATGACCTTGAGCAAAAGAGAGGGTGAAAAGAACAGAGAGAGGGTGAGATAGAGTGGCAGAGCAGGATTTTAGGACCCGTGGGCTGATGCCGTCTGGTCCAGTTGCAGAATCAGAGTCGAGGTTAGACAAAAACTCCTCCACCTTGTCAGGAGAGAAGGACACAGAGTACAGGAGCAGTTGGGTTCGACTGGGAAAGGTGGGAACAGAGAGAGATGGGTTTGGGACTAAAGATTTTGAGGCAAACACAGAGTTGAGGCATTCGGCTTTGTCACGTGCGATGTCAACTGTGTAGCCATTTGAGGTAAGGGAGGGGATGGAGGGGGAACAAACACCAGAAACGGATTTGACCAGATGCCACCAGGATTTGGAGGAAGGAGACAGGTTTGAGAGTTCATTCTTGAGTGTGGAGAGATAGTGCTTCCTGGCACTCCTGAGGGTAGACACACACTTGTTCTGAGCTTGGTGGAAGGAACTGAGATTGCCTTCAGTTGGATTAGCCTTCCAAGAGGCAAAGGCAAGTTGTTTCAGGGCAACTGCCTCACCACAAGATTCAGTGTACCATGGACGGGAGGAAGGGTAAGACAACTGAAGACGAGATGGGATAAATCTGTGCATGAGAGAGAGCAGTTTGCTTTGGAAGAATTCCCAGGAAGAATTGATGTCAGAGGCAGTGGAGATGGGAGACCAATCCAGACGATTGATGGCTGCTTGAAGACAGTCCCAGTCGGCCTGAGTGAATTGCCAGACTCGTCGACGCTGAGGAGGCTCTCTGAGAATGGCCAGAGAGATGTCCACTTTGACAAGCACATGATCAGAAGAACTGATTGGAGCAGAAGAAGAGCAGCAGACATTAGCAGGAAAGTTTGTCATAACCAAGTCTAGAAGAGAAGATACTCCATTGGCTGAGATCCAGGTCGGGAAATTGACAGATTGTGTCAATCTCAGTGAGTCACAGAAGTCCTTTGCTGAGGTGCCATAACTGGTGAAAGAGGAACCCACACCCAACCAGCTGGCATGATGACAGTTGACGTCACCACATATGAGGAAGAGAGAGAGTTGGGATGAGTGGATAGAAGTTGGTCCATGTTGTCAGACAGTGAAATGTAAATGGAGTCATCACTGTTTGGAGGACGGTACAGAACACATATGAACAAAAGGTGGGAATGGAGAGGAAGCCATAGCCAGAGGTACTCCTGAGGGTGAGGAGGAGAGAGGGCAGTGCAAGGAGAGTGAAGAAGAGAGTTTTTGATAAAGATAGCCACCCCACCACCAGGATGAGGCTCAGGTCTATCATGCCGGAGGATGGAGTAACCAGGAAGAGATATTAAGGAATCAGAGACATCTTGAAGGAGGAAAGTCTCTGTTAAGCAGATCAATTCTGGATTGTCAGAAGCAACCTGTTTGGAGAGATCAGTCAGGTTTGAGCGAAGGCCCCGGATGTTTGAGGTCCATACCGTTGATGAAGAGAGAGGGGGAGCATCGGGTACAGGACAGGGGAGGGGAGGAGTAGGGTAAGATGAAGGATGAGAGGGGGAGGTAGGGAGAGCAGTTGATAGTGTGTCAGAGATTACAGAAGAGTTCCAAGAAAGGGAAGGATGAGGAGGATGAAAGGTTTGATGGTGAAGGGATGAGGCACAGTGAGGGGTTGTTTGAGGGGGGGCAGAGGAAAGTAGAAGGTTGGGGGGGGTGGAGGTATGAGATAGAAGGGAGACGAAGTGGGGAGGAGGCAGCTTTGAGGAGGAGGGGGGAGGAGGGAGAATTGGAGAGGAATGGTATGGGGGAAGATTTGAATGGGAGGGGTTGGGGGGGGAGTTTTGAAGTGGAGGAGTGAGGGGGGAGTTTAGGAGGGGAAGGGCAAGGGGGGAGTTCAGGAGTGGAGGGGCAAGGGGGGAGTTTTAGGAGTAGAGGGGCAAGGTGGGACTTTAGGAGTGTAGGTACAAGGGGGGGGGGGGGATTTGGAGGGGAAGGGCAAGAGGGGAGTTTAGAAAGTGGATGAATAATGAAAGACGAACATTGATAACAAATTGGGTTTGTTGTGATTTTCAAGTTAGCAATCCGATTCAGAACGATGGAGGAGGGGTGGAATGAATGTGAATTTAGACCATGTAGTGAGGGAGACGTATAAGAGATTGAATTTCTTTTTTTTGACGTGGAATGAGTTGGAGAGGAAATTGAAAAAAGCCTTTTAAAGAGGAATAGAAACAGCGTGTTGTAATATACCACTGAATAAAACACTGAAGGGGAAAGTTTAAACATATTTAAATAATATTTAAACAGAACCGTGAACAATCTTATATGCACAAAATACCAACGGGGGGAGGGCCGAGAGGGACCACCACGAGTCACGTGAACAGGGCAAAAGGTGGATGGCAAGGAGATAATGGGGGCGGGGCGAACAGCACACCTGGACAGAAAGTACAGGATGAGACAACAGCACACGTGGAGAAAGGAAAATAAATGTTTTTGGTTTTTTTTTTTGTTTGTTTTTTTGTTTTGTTTTTTTTGGGGGGGGGGGGGGAATAAAACGTTAGACAAAGAGTATTATGTTCGGGGTAGAAGGGAAAAAACTAAGAGCCAAGCAAAACACGATATAGGTAAGTTAACAAACACCGACGAGGGTACAAGGCCGCACACGCGGAGCAGAACACGATTAATTAATTACGAGTTACAGGAAATTCAAACCAAAACTAACTATAAACAAACAATAACGCATGGACGATAAAATAACGAGTTGAAATTTGACAAACACACGAATGAAAAAATAACCGCTTTGGATGCCCGGAGAGAAACCAAGCCTCAAGGTCGGAAGCTTCAACAACTAGGCCGCGTGGCACGAAATACTCGACTATTTTATACAGGTATGAAAGATTAACACCGATAATCTCCCGAGGGACACGCAAAAGGTACACACACGTAAGATAAATACAGTTTCGACAAAAATACAAATGTGACAATTACTTAATTTCGAGCGTGCGTGAAGATGGTGGAACCTAATTTTGATCAATTAATTTTGGCACACGATTGTCCTTCGGATAGCAGACCAGTGCAAGCAAATGCACATGTAGCCAACCTGTCGCCTGTTAGTAATGGAATCAACATTCTGCCCAGCAGGAGAGACATAGCAGAAAAGTAGCATGTGATCACCATCTCAACCAAGAAATCCTTTCTGTTCAACTTAGAGCAGGTTCCTACGTCCTATCTTTAAAATTCCCAAATGGTCAGCATTAAATAATTTTTTACACACAAAATCTTGCATCATAGAAAAGTGAAGCGGCAGAGGATAAAACGGAAGGAATTGACAATGTAGCAGCGGTGCCACAGATGGACATAATAAGCAAGGGAATTAATGAATAGCGAAAGGAGAGAGAGGACAGGAGGAAACACATTGACGTGAAAATAAGTTGGGTACAGTTAATTTGGATTAGGTTACAACAACAACAACAACAACAACAACAACAACAGGTACAGTTAATTTGGGTTGGGTTAGGTACAGTTAATTTGGGTTAGGTTAGGTACAGTTCATTTGGGTTAGGTTAGGTACAGTTAATTTGGGTTAGGTTAGGTACAGTGAATTTGGGTTAGGTTAGGTACAGTTCATTTGGGTTAGGTTAGGTACAGTTAATTTGGGTTAGGTTAGGTACAGTTCATTTGGGTTAGGTTAGGTACAGTTCATTTGGGTTAGGTTAGGTACAGTTCATTTGGGTTAGGTTAGGTACAGTTCATTTGGGTTAGGTTAGGTACAGTTCATTTGGGTTAGGTTAGGTACAGTTCATTTGGGTTAGGTTCGGTGCAGTTAATTTGGGTTAGGTTAGATACAGTTCATTTGGGTTAGGTTAGGTACAGTTAATTTGGGTTAGGTTAGATACAGTTCATTTGGGTTAGGTTAGGTACAGTTCATTTGGGTTAGGTTAGGTACAGTTCATTTGGGTTAGGTTAGGTACAGTTCATTTGGGTTAGGTTAGGTACAGTTCATTTGGGTTAGGTTAGGTACAGTTCATTTGGGTTAGGTTAGGTACAGTTAATTTGGGTTAGGTTAGATACAGTTCATTTGGGTTAGGTTAGGTACAGTTCATTTGGGTTAGGTTAGGTACAGTTCATTTGGGTTAGGTTAGGTACAGTTCATTTGGGTTAGGTTAGGTACAGTTCATTTGGGTTAGGTTAGGTACAGTTCATTTGGGTTAGGTTAGGTACAGTTCATTTGGGTTAGGTTCGGTGCAGTTAATTTGGGTTAGGTTAGGTACAGTTCATTTGGGTTAGGTTAGGCACAGTTCATTTAAGTTAGGTTAGGTACAGTTAATTTGGGTTAGGTACCGGTACAGTTAATTTGGGTTTGGTTAGGTACAGTTAATAAGGGTTAGGTTAGGTACAGTTCATTTGGGTTAGGTTAGGTACAGTTAATTGGGATTAGGTTAGGTACAATTAATTTGGATTCGGTTAGGTACAGTTCAGTTGTGTTAGGTTACATTAGGTACTGTGAATTTGGTTTAGGTTCGGTACAGCTGATTTGGGTTACATTAGGTACTGTGAATTTGGATTTAAATGATTGCATGTAGGGATGGCCAGGGGGTGACAGGATGCTGGTGCACTGCCTGTTTGAAGCCGTGAATGGAAAATTGGGATTGAACAACCTCAGGAAGATGGTTCCTTGAATTATAGAAAAGAGGAGTAATGGTGTGAAAGTGGTTGGAAAACCTGGATTTGGAAGTTTAATGAGCATGGAGTTACTGGAAGAATACATTCATCCTGGAGTAGCTGGAGAGGGTCACAGGCTTTGAGAGCAGTGAGCTACACCAGAGGAGAGGAGGAAATTAAGAGAGAGGTCACTGACTTCTCTGTGACATGGACTGAAGACATGTACTGTATATGTACTGAAAAATTCAATACATCACAGTGTAAACCTTATTTATGTACTTACTTACTTAGAATTAGTTCTTCCTGTCCCTATTGGGGCATTGGGCAGCAAAGTGTCGCCATCTTGTCCGGTCCATAGCAATTTCTCTCGCGCTCACCATGTGGTGTTTCGTGTCTTCAGGTCTTCTTTAAAAGAGTTTCGCCAGGTCTTTTTCGGGCGATATTATTTCCTTTTACCACCTAGTGTTATCCATTCGAGGGCTACTCTGGCATGGCAGATATCAGGGAGACGAAAGATATGTCCGGCTAACCTCAACCTTCTTTCTGTTACGATGGTACTAAAGCGCGGCGTTACGCGCGCTGCTTGCGAGCAAGGAGGAAGCGGACAAGCGGTAACTTATAAGCGTCTTTATTTCAGGAGCTCACTGTAACACTGGCGCGCTCCGGGCTGCGTGCCCGGTGTATATCATGAAGCCACGCCTACCCCTCGGGCGTGGCCACCGCCCACTTGGTGCGCGGAATGATGTCACCACGCCAGTGGGCTTTTGTGTCCGCCACACGCGCCCCCCCAGAATTCCCGCGCACCTGGAGGGCCAGTTTGCGGGGCAGACGAATGACCCGGCCGAAGCGCCCCCTGGCGATCGGCGGCGTCCGGGGTGCAGGGATGCCAGGTGGGATGCCCCTGGCTGCCCCTGGGATGGGTGCAGGACCGGGTGGCGGCGGGGCTGGGTGGTGCCGGGGGTCCGCCCGCAGGGGGGCGGCCCCGACGTGGGGGTCGGGCCACTGGCGGTGGATGGTCCACGTCGAGGTGGGCCGGCTTGAGGCGGTCCACCGAAACGCGGTCAGGAATACCGCCGATGTCCAGGGTGAAGTGCTTCGCCCCGGTCTCCAGCACACGGAAAGGCCCGTCGTACGGGGGCCGCAGTGGTGTCCGGTGGGCATCGTGGCGGACGAAGACGTACTCCGCCGTGCGAAGCTCCGGGACGACGTGCGTCGGTGGGTGCCCGTGGCATGCCGTTGGCACCGGGGCGAACCTCTGGGCGGTCTCTTGCAGAGCGGAGCGCTGCTGTGCCGCGGACCATGGTGCCGTGGAGTCAGGGAGGAACTCGCCCGGCACCCGCAGCGGTTGCCCGAAGACCAACGCCGCCGCGGATGCGCGCAGGTCCTCCTTGGGCGCCGTCCGGAGGCCCAGCAGGACCCAGGGGAACCTGTCGACCCAGCCGCCGTCACGGAGGGTGGCCCGGAGCGCGGCCTTCAATGAGCGGTGAAATCGCTCACACAGGCCGTTAGCCTGGGGGTGGTAGGCCGTGGTTCGGTGCAGCCGGACCCCGAGCCCCTGCGCGACCGCCCCCCAGAGCTCCGAGGTGAACTGGGGGCCGCGGTCGGACGAGATGTCTGAGGGGGCGCCGAACTGGGCGACCCAGGTGGCGATGAAAGCCTGCGCGACATCGGCCGCCATTGTCGACGCCAAGGGCACGGCCTCCGGCCACCGGGTGGTGCGGTCCACCATGGTGAGGACGTAGGTGAAACCCCGCGAGGGGGGCAGAGGTCCCACCAGGTCCACGTGGACGTGGTCAAACCGGCGTTCCGGCACCGTGAACGGGGCCAACGGGGCCTGGGTGTGCCGGTGCACCTTGGCGCGCTGGCAAGCGAGGCACGTCCTGGCCCAGCCGCGGACGGCCTTCCGGAGGCCATGCCACACGAACTTGTCGGCGATCAGCCTTTGGAAGGCCCTCGCGCCCGGGTGGGACAGGCCGTGGATGGCGTCAAACACCTAGCGCTGCCAGCCCGCGGGCACGATGGGGCGAGGACGCCCGAGGGAGACGTCGCACAAGAGGGCCGCGCCTGCGTCGTCGAACGCCACCTCGGTGACGCGGAGGCCCGTGACGGCGGTCCGCAAGGCCTGGACGTCGGGGTCAGCGGCCTGGTCCACTGCCATCCGGGCATAGTCGATGCCGAGGTGGACTGCGTGGGCGACGGCCTGGGAAAGGCAATCCGCCACCGGGTTGTCCTTCCCCGCGACGTGCTGGATGTCCGTCATGTAATCGGACACGGCCGAGAGGTGACGCTGCTGCCGGGCCGACCACGGCTCCGTGACCTTTCCCATTGCGAAGATCAGCGGCTTGTGGTCGACGAAGGCAGTGAACGCACGGCCCTCGAGCAGATGGCGGAAGTGCCTGACCGCCAAGTGAAGCCCGAGCAACTCGCGGTCGAAGGTACTGTAATGGCGTTCGGGCGGGCGAAGCTGCCGGCTAAAGAACGCCAGCGGTTGCCAAGCTCCACGCACCCATTGCTCGTGCACCGCGCCCACCACGTAGTCCGAGGCATCGGTGGTGAGGGCGATCGGTGCATCGGGCGCCGGGTGCGCGAGCATGGTGGCGTTAGCCAAGGCGAGCTTCGCGCCCGTGAACGCCGTGTCCATCTGCTCAGTCCAGGTAACGTCGCCTTTGCCCGGCTTACCTCGGAGAGCTTCGTGCAGGGGGCGCAGGAGCTGGGCGATACGGGGCAGGAACCGATGGTAAAAGTTCACCATGCCCAGGAACTCCTGCAGCCCTCTGATCGTGCGGGGGCGCGGAAACCCCTTCACCACCTCCACCTTGGCCGGCAGGGGGACGGCTCCGTGCCTGGTGACACGGTGCCCCAGAAAATCGATTATGGTGGCGCCGAACCGGCACTTTGCGGGGTTCACAATCAGGCCATGCTGGCCCAGGCGTTCGAAGAGCGTGCGGAGGTGGCGTAGGTGCTCTTCGCGGGACGCGCTGGCGACGAGGATATCGTCCAGGTAGACGTAGACAAAATCCAAGTCGCGCAGGACGCTGTCCATCAGTCGCTGGAACGCCTGAGCCGCATTCTTCAGACCGAAGGGCATGCGCAGGAACTCGAAGAGTCCGAATGGCGTGATGACCGCCGTCTTCGGGACGTCCTCCGGCCTGACGGGGACCTGATGGTAGCCGCGTATGAGGTCGACCTTCGAGAAGAAGGACATGCCCGCCAAACGGGCGGAAAAGTCCTGAATGTGGGGGACGGGGTAGCGGTCAGGAGTCGTGGCGTCATTGAGACGGCGATAGTCCCCGCACGGTCGCCATCCCCCGCCGGGCTTCGGCACGATGTGCAGCGGCGACGCCCAAGCGCTCTCTGAGTGCCGAACGATGCCGAGTCGCTCCAGTGTAGCGAACGCCGCTTTTGCCACCGCCAGCTTTGTCGGATCGAGGCGGCGTGCCCGGGCGTAGACCGGTGGCCCGATGGTGGGGATGTGATGGGCCACCCCGTGCTTGACGGCCCCCGCCGAGAAGGTGGGCCGCGTGAGGGCCGGGAAGCCGGCGAGGAGGCGGGTGAATGCGTCCGCTGCCGGAAGCGTACAGACCAACGTGGCCGGAACCAAACCGTTCGGCAAGCCGCTTGGCAAGCCGCTCGTTGAGCTGGGCAACGCACAAGCGAGCGAGCTGAATGTCTCGGCCTGGACAAGACGTCTGCGCTTGACGTCGACCAGGAGCCCATTAGCGCACAGGAAGTCCGCGCCAAGCAGTGCCATGGGCACGTCGGCGGTGACGAACGTCCATCGGAAAACCTGCCCTCCGAACCGCAGAGAGAGGCAGCGTTTTCCGTACGTACGGATGGGCGTCCCGTTCGTGGCAAGCAGCGCGGGGCCCCCACCCGCGGCGTGCTTGTCTGACGTGCCGGCGGGAACGACACTCACCTGCGCTCCCGTGTCGCACAGGTAACGGCGCCCGGAGAAGGTGTCCGTTATGAACAGCAGGCTGCTCGAACGGCCGGCGCTCATCGCCACTATTGAGCGCCGGCCCGGGCGTTTCCCAACCTGTTGAAGGAGCATGGCGGATGACACTGCCGAGCTTCGTGGCCGAACTTGGCGTGGAACCAGCACCAGGTGGTGGAGCTGGAGGAGCGCGGCTGGCTCTGCCAGGCCGGTGGAGTTGGCGGGTTTCCCCGTGGTGGCGGTTTTCGCCGCGGCGGTGGGCGGGGCGTGGCGGCGGTCACGAGGTGCGTATCAGCATGCTGTGTATGCTGTATAAGCTGATGCTGTGGATCAGCAGCATCAGCAGCATCAGCCACGAGGGCCGTGACGGCCACGCCGACTCTCGCCCGCGTGTCCGAAGCGTCGAAGTACCTGTCCGCCTCGGCTGCCAATGCTCGGGGTTCAGTTAGCCCGGTCCCGGCCAACGCGAGGCGAACCTGCGCTGGAAGTTGGCGATGGAAAAGCGCCCGGAATAGAGAACCGGGGGCTTCGTCGCCCAACAGTGACAGCATATGGTCCATTCGGACCGACGGGCGCGTGTCACCGAGCTCGGGGAGATCCAGGAGGCGGTCGGCCCGTGCGTCGTCCGTGAGGCCGAACGTGGCTAGGAGTAGCCGCTTGAGTGCCTCATACTTGTGGCCGTCCGGTGGGTGGCGAAGGACGGACACAACTCGAGCGGCCGTGCCGGGCCCGAGGGAGGCGACGACGTGGCAATAGCGCGTGTCATCGCCGGTGAGGCGCCGAAGCTGAAATTGGGCTTCGGCCTGGACGAACCAGACTTCGGCCTGAGCCTCTCAAAATTCGGGAAGTTTGATGAAGTTGGCTATGGCAATGGCGTCGCGTGTGGAAGGATCGCTCCGGCAGATCCAACGTCGAGGGGGTCACCAGTAAAGCGCGGCGTTACGCGCGCTGCTTGCGAGCAAGGAGGAAGCGGACAAGCGGTAACTTATAAGCGTCTTTATTTCAGGAGCTCACTGTAACACTGGCGTGCTCCGGGCTGCGCGCCCGGTGTATATCATGAGGCCACGCCTACCCCTCGGGCGTGGCCACCGCCCACTTGGTGCGCGGAATGATGTCACCACGCCAGTGGGCTTTTGTGTCCGCCACAGTACAGTAGACAGCTTAACCCAGTTCTCTCGACCACTTGTTTGTGATATGGTCTCTCTATGTGATTCCAAGAATCTTTTGGAGGCAACGATGCACCTTTATGTACACCCCATATTTAATGTGCATAAGAATATGAATCCACAGTTTGGAGAGTTGAAAAAGTTAGGGTTTTCACAGTTTGCAATAACATCGTTGGTCTAGTAGTTTAACTATCGTGTACCGTACCAAAATTAATTTGCATGTAAAGGTATGGCGAGCCCAAATGTTTCTTGATATGATTTTTAGGTCTCCTGGAACATAGTTCCCGGGAGTGTATGGGCTGGCGCATCGTTACTCCTGCCAGGGAGTAATGCGTTTGATCGTGTCCGTCCGTGTGTGTGTTTGTTTGTGTGTGTGTGTGTGTGTGTGTGTGTGTGTGTGTGTGTGTGTGTGTGTGTGTGTGTGTGTGTGTGTGTGTGTGTGTGTGTGTGTGTGTGTGTGTGTGTGTGTGGTCGTGTGTTTGTGAACAAGATATCTGGAAAAGTTCTGAACGGATTTGGATGAAAGTTGGTGGGATGATTGCCCTTGGGATAATGAAGAATTGATTAGTTTTTGGTGAAGCTCAGGATATTATTCCGGATCCAGGAAAAAAAATTGGGAATTTTTTACCATTGGAAGGTAGGGCTCATTTTTTTTTTACATTATCTTCTATATATTCTATATTTAACATTGTGATATGAAAATAGTTTTCATATTTGTTGTAAATGTAGTTTAAACTTGTGGTTATGCGTTAGAGCGGTGTATTTTTTTAGCAGCGTTGTCTTCAATGTTCTTTTTTTTCTCTCTAATAAAGAGATATTCTGTCATTTTAAAACCAGCAAAGTGTGCATTAGGTTTCCCCGTTTCATAAAATGTATCGTTTGATACGTATAATGCTTTAAAACTGTTTTTTTTTTGTTTGTTTTTTACCTCAGAAGAGATATCAACATTTACCTCAGCGAATGTCAATCGCGGTGTCAGTATTTGATGAACTTCTAAAGACTTAGGTGACATACGTGTGACAAGCATGTGCCCGGGATTCTTCCCAGAAGAATGAGTGGTCGCATTAGCTTGTACGACTTAAAATGAGCGAGTTTTGTTTTGACGTTTGGGCCAGTTTTACATGTTGTATCCCTAAGGAATGAAACAAACGTTTTTCTTGCTTACAATAATTTTATTTGAAGTCACACATGCCTCAAAATACACTCACCTATATGGAATTGAACGCTGAATCCGAAAATGTAAGTGAAATTGCCTTGTTTTTTTTTTTTACATTGTCTTCTATATATTCTAAATATATATCTGTGCAGTGTCTGTCTTGTGTTGTCTTGTCTTGTGTTGTCACTGAACTACTCCCTCAAACTTTTGTGAAATTGTACTATTCCAACTTGACCCACGGCAGGAGTATGCGCTCTACTGAGTGGCGTTCTAGTTTGTTCTTTGTCCGTCAGTCCGTAAAAACTTGCAACTTCTTCCCCGAAACTGCTGATGGGATTGTGACCAAACTTGCCAAAAATTATATTTGGTATTGAAGGAACTGCGCTCCAACGCGAGTCGAAAGAATTGACGCGACCAAAGACGGAATTCGTCCGAGTTGCTTTATTGAAACAAAACAGCTCAGGTATTCTGACAAGCCCGTTTATCGGGCAGCAATATATATACACATTTATGTCGGGAAGTTTGCCCGGCAAAAGCTATACCGGGCATGCCCGGGTGTCAAGGGCGAGCCTTGGAAAGGCGAGTCTGGACCTGCCCGGGCGTGTTTGGCTGCGGCCTGGCAAGTCGAGGCTGGGCGTGCCCGGGCGCTCTGGACGAGCACTGGAAAAGCGAGAGCGGGCATGCCCGGACGCTCTGGGCGAGCCCTGGAAAGGCGATAGCGGGCATGCCCGGACGCTCTGGGCGAGCCCTGGAAAGGCGATAGCGGGCATGCCCGGACGCTCTGGGCGAGCCCTGAAAAGGCGATAGCGGGCATGCCCGGACGCTCTGGGCGAGCCCTGGAAAGGCGAGAGCGGGCATGCCCGGGAAAGACGAGACCGGGCGTGCCCGGGAGGTTCGGGCGTGCCTGGGAACAGTGAGTCCGGGCATGCCCGGGAGAGGCGCGTCTGGCCGGTGCAAGGCGATTGTGTGCATCCAGCGGTAACCGCTACACACGCCCCTCGAGAATCGACCTGCACCGGCAGGGTCAATTTAAGGGGGGTCCGGATGACCCGGCCGAAGCGACCCCTGGAGGGTCGTGGGGAGGGGTCCGACATGGTGGTGGGTGGTCGAGCGGGGGGAACTGTGGACGGGGGGCGGCCTCGCCGCGGAGGAAGGGCCAACCGTGGTGGTCGGTCGACGTCCATGTGCGCCGGTTTGAGGCGGTCCACAGAAATCCGGTCCGGCCGGCCGCCGAAGTCGACGATGAAAGACTTGTCGCCCCGTCGCAGGACCCGGAAGGGCCCGTCGTACGGCGGCCGGAGTGGCCCCCGGTGCGCGTCATGACGCACAAAGACGTACTCCGCTGTGCGAAGCGCCGGGGGGACGTAGGACTGGGGGCCACCGTGGCGGGACGTCGGCACGGGGGCAAATCGTCGGGCGGCCTCCTGGAGGTCCGAGCGCTGGCGAGCGGCGGACCAGGGACTGGTAGCGTCGGGCACGAATTCGCCTGGGACGCGGAGCGGCTGGCCATAGACGAGCTCGGCGGAGAACGCCTGGAGGTCTTCCTTGGGGGCCGTGCGAAGGCCCAAAAGGACCCACGGCAGCCGGTCGGCCCAACCGTCGTCCTGAAGGCCGGCCATGAGTGCGGCCTTCATGGAGCGGTGAAACCGCTCGCACAACCCGTTGGCTTGGGGGTGGTAGGCCGTGGTGCGGTGCAGCGTGACCCCCAACGAACGGGCGACCGCGCCCCAAAGCTCAGACGTGAACTGTGGGCCGCGGTCGGACGAGATGTCCGCTGGTGCGCCAAAGCGCGCGACCCAGGTGGCGATGAATGCCTGCGCCACGTCAGCGGTGGTGGTGGAGGCGAGGGGCACGGCCTCCGGCCACCTGGTGGTCCTGTCCACCATGGTGAGCAGGTGGGTGAACCCCCGCGAGGGGGGCAGGGGACCCACCAGGTCCACGTGGACGTGGTCGAAACGCCATTCAGGCACGGCGAAAGGTGCCAGCGGGGCCTGGGTGTGGCGGTGGACCTTGACCCGCTGGCAGGCTGTGCAGGCGTTGGCCCAGTCGCGGATGTTTCGTCGAAGGCCGTGCCAGACGAAACGCGCCGACACCAGCTTCTGAGAAGCTTTCCGGCCCGGGTGAGAAAGGCCGTGGATGGAGGCGAAGATGCGGCGCTGCCAGGAAACGGGCACGATGGGGCGAGGCTGGCCCTGGGAGACGTCGCAGAGCAGGACGGTGCCCGTGAAGGGAATGTCGGCCAGGCGGAGGCCCGTGTCCGCCGCACGGAGTGCCTGCACCGAGGCGTCGGTGGTCTGGTCGGCCGCCATGAGCGCGAAGTCCACGCCGAGGTGGACCGCGTTCGCGCTGGCCCGAGAAAGACAGTCGGCCACGGCGTTGTCTTTGCCGGCGACGTGCCGGATGTCCGTGGTGAACTCCGACACGGCGGAGAGGTGGCGCTGCTGGCGGGCCGACCACGGCTCCGTGACCTTAGCCATTGCGTAGACCAACGGCTTGTGGTCGACGAAAGCCGTGAACGGGCGGCCCTCCAGGAGGTGTCGGAAATGGCGAACGGCCAGGAATAGCCCGAGCAGCTCGCGGTCGAACGTGCTGTAGTTTAACTCGTTCGGCCGGAGTTGCCGGCTGAAAAAAGCGAGTGGCTGCCAAACCCCGTCCACCCATTGCTCATGGACGGCGCCCACCGCGTAGTTGGAGGCGTCCGTAGTGAGGGCGATGGGCGCGTTGAGCACCGGGTGAGCCAGCAGCGTTGCGTCGGCGAGGGCCCGTTTGGCGCTGGCGAAGGCCGCTTCCATGGCCGCGGACCAAACAATGTCATGCTTGGCCGGCTTGCCCCGGAGGGCCTCGTAAAGGGGCCGCATGAGCTGAGCAGCGCTGGGCACGAATCGGTGATAAAAATTCACCATGCCGAGGAACTCTTGGAGGGCCTTGATGGAACGGGGACGCGGGAACGTGGTGATGGCCTCGACCTTGGTCGGCAGCGGCACGGCCCCGGTCTTGGTGATGCGGTGGCCCAAAAAGTCAACGGTCGTCGCGCCGAAGTGGCATTTGACCGGGTTGACAATTAAGCCGTGCTCGCTGAGGCGACCGAACAGTGTTCGGAGGTGGAGGAGGTGCTCGGCGCGGGACGTGCTGGCGACGAGGATATCGTCCAGATAGACGAAAAGAAACGGCAGGTCGCGCAGCACGCCGTCCATCAAGCGCTGGAACGCCTGGGCCGCGTTCTTGAGGCCAAATGGCATCCGCAAAAATTCGAACAGGCCGAACGGCGTGATGACGGCCATCTTCGGGACGTCGGCCGCCCGGACAGGTACCTGGTGGTAGCCCCGTATCAGGTCAATTTTCGAAAAGATGACCCGTCCCGCCAAACGGGCGGAAAAGTCCTGAATATGCGGGATCGGGTACCTGTCGGGGGTGGTAGCGTCGTTGAGACGGCGGTAGTCGCCACACGGGCGCCATCCACCCCCCGGCTTTGGCACGATGTGCAGTGGCGAGGCCCACGCGCTATCGGAGCGCCGCACGATGCCGAGGTGCTCCAACGCGTCGAACTCGGCCTTCGCCACGGCGAGCTTGGCCGGGTCGAGGCGGCGGGCCCTGGCGTAGACCGGCGGGCCCATAGTGGGTATGTGGTGCTCGATCCCGTGCCGCACCGCGACGGCCGAAAACGTCGGCCGCGTGAGGGCCGGGAATTCCGCGAGCAGGCGAGCGAACTCGTTCGCTGCCGGGAGGGCGCACGCCAGTTCGGTCGGCGCGGAGCTGCTCATCGTGCACGCCAGGGAGCTGAAGGTCTCGGCGTTGACAAGGCGACGACGTTTGACGTCGACCAGCAGCCCGTGCGCGCAGAGGAAGTCGGCGCCCAGCAAAGCCATGGGGACGCAGGCGGTCACAAAAGTCCATTGAAAACGCTGGCTGCTGAAGCAGAGGGTGACGACGCGTGGGCCGAAAGTGCGTATGGCTGAGCCATTAGCAGCGACCAAAGAGGGGCCGCAAACGGCGTCCCGCATGTCCTGCTCGGAGGCGGGTATGACGCTCAGTTGGGCGCCGGTGTCACACAGGAAACGCCGCCCAGACGCTTTGTCCCAAATAAACAGCATGTTGCCCGAGTGGCCGGCGCTCATGGCTGGGAATGAACGCCGGCCCGGCCGTTTCCCGACCTGCCGAAAGTGCACGGGGGCCGGCACGTCCGAGCCTTGTGTCCGAACCTGGCGTGGTAATAACACCATGCCCGGTCAGGTGGAGGCCCCGGCCGTCGTGTCGGAAGCGGGCGGTGCGGCGTGGCGGCCGCCAGTTGCACCGGCAGTTCGGCCTCCAACCGCGCAGGGCGCTCGGGTGTCGTGGGCGTCGCCTCGGACGGCGGCGGGCTCCAGGTAACCGCGCCGATGTGCTGGCCCGCCAAGGAGATCTTATCGGCTTCCCTGGCGAGGGCGCGGGAATCCGTGATCAACGTGCCAGCCAGGGCGAGGCGTACCGGGTGAGGCAGCTGGCGAAGGAACAGCTCGCGGAACAGAAAATCCGGAGAGTGCTCACCGAGCAACGAGAGCATATAGTCCATGCGCTCGGACGGGCGCGTGTCGCCGAGCTCGGGCACAGCGAGCAGGCGCCGTGCGCGTGCTGCCGGTGAGAGGGCGAAAACGTCGAGGAGGAGTGTCTTCAGCGCGTCGTATTTGTCAGCAGCCGGCGGGTGCTCGAGGAGGCTCAAGGCACGGGCCGCGGTGGCGGAACCGAGCGCCGCCACAACATGGTGGAAGCGGGTGTCGTCCGCGGTGATGCCTCGCAGGGCGAACTGAGAGTCCGCCTGAGCGAACCAAACAGCCGCGTGAGCCTCCCAGAAGGTAGGCAGTTTAAGCGTCACTGCCGTATCCATGTCGGTAGGTCACCAATGAAGGAACTGCGCTCCAACGCGAGTCGAAAGAATTGACGCGACCAAAGACGGAATTCGTCCGAGTTGCTTTATTGAAACAAAACAGCTCAGGTATTCTGACAAGCCCGTTTATCGGGCAGCAATATCTATCTATAATTCCAGTAATCTCTGTCTGTACGTTTGTCTGTGACCGCTGTTTCTCGACAACCACGGGTCCGATATACTTTTAACTTGCCAGGTATATTGCTGGGGACCCGAGGATGTGCCTTTTCAAGGTTTCATATTAATCGGACAATTACTTACCGAGCTATGTCCAAAAAACGATTCAACCAATCAGAGAGCAGCGAACGATCGCGTGTGCCGGCGTTGCGAATGGACCAAACCATTCCATGTAAATAGAGGGGGGGGTTCTGTGGTCGTTGCGAATGGACGAAACCATTTCATGTAAATAGAGGGGGGGGATTGTCACTGTACTCGCAAGCCGTTCGCCGTTCGCTTTGGCGTTGCGAATGGACCAAACCATTTCATGTAAATAGAGGGGGGGGATATAATTTTAGATAGATATATAGTACGGGCATATATATAGTACGGGCATGCCCTAGTCTATCTATAATTCCAGTAATCTCTGTCTGTACGTTTGTCTGTGACCGCTGTTTCTCGACAACCACGGGTCCGATATACTTTTAACTTGCCAGGTATATTGCTGGGGACCCGAGGATGTGCCTTTTCAAGGTTTCATATTAATCGGACAATTACTTACCGAGCTATGTCCAAAAAACGATTCAACCAATCAGAGAGCAGCGAACGATCGCGTGTGCCGAACGTGGCGGGCACACTCTGCCTCGGATGGCACATTTGAGAGCGTATTCATTTATTTCACGTTTGCAAACTATGTTGGCGTTAAACTATGTTTTACAACTAATAAAAACGAATTTGCGATTTTTTTTTTTTTTTTTTTTTTTTTTTTTTTTTTTTTTTTTTTTTTTTTTTTTTTTTTTTTTTTTTTTTTTTTTTTTTTTTTTTTTTTGTATACAAGGTCGAGGCTCGTGAAAGAGCGAACATTAATCACCCAGAAAGACAAACCGACACATAAAACATATAACATAGGGAGCGGTAGACAAGATGGGGAGAGAGGGGGAAGGACACAAACACAACATTTGAGAGCAGTGACCGAGAGACATGGAGACATCGAGAGATCTGAGAGAGGGCGAGGGCTTGGGGGGGGGGGGCGTGGGAGAGGTATAAAACATATGGACACTGCCAGGACTTCCAGGAAAGAAGTTGGAATTTCAAACAAGGTGGATCTGGGGTGAATTAGCGGGGGTAGAAAAGATCAAGGTTTTGGATGGGGGAAGATAAGAGATGGTGGTGAACAGCTGTTTTAAAGACCTGGAGGGAGGAGTGGGATTGAAGGGAGTGAGGGAGTTTGTTCCAGAGGCGGGAGAAAAGAGGAATGAAAGAGTGAAGGTGAGCAGAGAGCCGAGATTTCGGCAGTTTAACCATCAGAGGGTTGCTGGCAGATCTTGTGCGACCTGTAGGAATATTTGGGGGACAGAGCACAGAGAGAGCTGGGGGTGCAAGGCCGGAGAGGAGTCGGTAGAAGACAGAAAGACCACCTACCTGCCTGCGGTGAGTGAGTGAAAGGCCCTCAGAGATAGCTTCATCGCGGGAGATTCCAATAATTCTGAAAGCTTTGGTTTCAACAGCGTGAAGCCGAGCTAGGTGTGAGGCAGGAGCACCGGCCCATAGGGGAGAACAGTATTCCATTGAGCTGCGGATGAAAGCCTTGTATGTGGTGAGGAGCTCAGGTGTGCCGAGGAAGGACTTCGCACGACGGAGGATGCCCAGTCGGCGACTGGCTTTGGAGGCCAGCTTGGAAATGTGGTTTTCCCAAGAAAGATCATGGCAGATAGTGAGACCCAAAATCTTGAGCGACAGAACTTCTTGGAGAGGATTGTTGAGAAAGTAGATGGGAGGGTTGTCCAGTCGATCTTTTCGGAGAGACATAGTAAGAGTGTGAGATTTGTCAGGATTGAAAGACATGTTCCACTTGTTTGACCAGTCTGTGATTTTGTCCAGGTCTTCCGAGAGTGAGGAGGCAGCAGACTGCCGATCTGAGGGAAGAGGAATGGAGCGGCAGAGAGTGGAGTCATCAGCAAAGAGATAGAGAGGATTTTCGAGAGAGTCAGAGAGATCATTGATGAAGACCAGAAAAAGCACGGGGCCCAGAACACTGCCTTGGGGAACTCCAGCCTGAACAGGAAGAGGAGATGAGAGAAACCCATTCAGGGCCACACGTTGACGACGACTAGAGAGGAAGTCCGCCAGCCATGCGTGGAGATTTCCATGGATACCAAAGGAGGAGAGTTTGGTGAGCAGAGCGGGGTGCCAGACCGTGTCGAAGGCACGTGATATGTCGAGGGAGACAGCTCTAATTTCCTGTTTGGCATTGAGGACCTCCATCCATTGTTGAGACAGCAGAAGCAGCATGTCCAGAGTAGAGTGACCTGGTCTGAAACCAAATTGATGATCAGAGATCAAGCCATTGGAGAAGAGGAAAGATTTCATATCCGAAGCAATGATGGATTCCATGACTTTGCTGATAATTGGGAGAAGGCTGATTGGTCTGTAGTTGCTAGGATCTGTTTTTGCACCTTTTTTGTGCAAAGCGGTGATGTTGGCTGATTTCCAAGCAGATGGCAGTTGACCTTGAGCAAAAGAGAGGGTGAAGAGAACAGAGAGAGGGTGAGACAGAGCAGCAGAGCAGGATTTTAGGACCCGTGGGCTGATGCCGTCGGGTCCAGTTGCAGAATCAGAGTCGAGGGTTGACAGAAACTTTTCCACCTTGTCAGGAGGAAAGGACACGGAGTCCAGGAGCAGCAGGGTACGACTGGGTATGGTGGGTACAGAGAGGGATGGGTTTGGGACACAAGATTTAGAGGCAAACACAGAGTTGAGGCATTCAGCTTTTTCACGTGCGGAGTCAGCTGTGTAGCCGTTTGAGGTAAGGGAGGGGATGGAGGGGGAACAAACACCAGAAACGGATTTGACCAGACGCCACCAGGATTTGGAAGAGGGAGACAGATAAGAGAGTTCGGTCTTGAGAACGGAGAGATATTGTTTCCTGGCTCTCCTGAGGGTGGACACACACTTGTTTCGGGCTTTGTGAAAGGAAATGAGATTTCCTTCCGTTGGATTTGCTTTCCAGGAGACGAAGGCAAGTTGTTTCTGGGCAACAGCCTCACCACAAGATTCCGTGTACCATGGACGGGAGGAAGGGTATGACAACTGAAGACGAGATGGGATAAATCTGTGCATGAGAGAGAGCAATTTACTTTGGAAGAATTCCCAGGATGAGTTGATGTCAGAGGTGGTAGAGATGGGAGACCAGTCCAGATGATTGATGGCTGCTTGAAGACCGTGCCAGTTGGCCTGAGTGAAATGCCAGACTCGTCGACGCTGAGCAGGCTGAGCAGGATTCATTCGCTTTCCTGCGCGTTTGTGCACGCGATGGCGATTTCTTTACCAAACTCCGGAAGCCGTTCGCTTTGGACCAAACCATTGCATGTAAATAGAGGGGGGGGATTGTCACCACTCGCAAGCCCTTCGCTTTGGACCAAACCATTTCATGTAAATAGAGGGGGGGGATATAATTTTAGATATAGATATAGTACGGGCATGCCCTAGTATATACACATTTATGTCGGGAAGTTTGCCCGGCAAAAGCTATACCGGGCATGCCCGGGTGTCAAGGGCGAGCCTTGGAAAGGCGAGTCTGGACCTGCCCGGGCGTGTTTGGCTGCGGCCTGGCAAGTCGAGGCTGGGCGTGCCCGGGCGCTCTGGACGAGCACTGGAAAAGCGAGAGCGGGCATGCCCGCTCTGGGCGAGCCCTGGAAAGGCGATAGCGGGCATGCCCGGACGCTCTGGGCGAGCCCTGGAAAGGCGATAGCGGGCATGCCCGGACGCTCTGGGCGAGCCCTGAAAAGGCGATAGCGGGCATGCCCGGACGCTCTGGGCGAGCCCTGGAAAGGCGATAGCGGGCATGCCCGGACGCTCTGGGCGAGCCCTGAAAAGGCGATAGCGGGCATGCCCGGACGCTCTGGGCGAGCCCTGGAAAGGCGAGACCGGGCATGCCCGGGAAAGACGAGACCGGGCGTGCCCGGGAGGTTCGGGCGTGCCCGGGAACAGTGAGTCCGGGCATGCCCGGGAGAGGCGCGTCTGGCCGTGTTCTGGCCGGTGCAAGGCGATTGTGTGCATCCAGCGGTAACCGCTACAGTATGTTGCAACTCAAGTTTGTTCACGAAATTGAGAAAATGAGGGTCTAAGGGGATCTGCAGGGGGTCAATGTGGACCCTGTCTCCTAGCAACCATTGAAATTGGTTTAAAATACTGTGATACTGTTCAAAATACCTTTAGTTGATGAAGTATACTGCCTTATTCTACCAGGTGAGCACCTAGGGGTATTGCCCCTATTTTTTCTTCTTTAGAAACGTGCACCAATAAGTATGTACGATTTTTTTGTACAATGGTTGTACACGATTGAAGTGCATAAAGTTGAACAGAGTGAAATGGAATATGCGATGTGCAAACAAACAAGCCAGACCTCTTTGTAGGTGCAACCTTGACATCGCTTGGAACATGGAGTCCTGTCGCAAAGACACTGAAACTGGACTTCCAGATGAGCATTGCTATTTCGCGTACGACAATGTCCAGACATCAACCTCCTCCGTCATGAGCCAGCAGTATCTGCCAAGCGTGCGTTCTCTTGTCTCACTCACGTCGGTATCTCCTCCTGCAATGATCAAATTATTGCTTCTTCAATAATATCACTTTCATGAATAATATACTTCGATTTCTCTTGCAGATTGTTAAATTTTGTGATAAAACCTCACACAACACTGAAGCTCCAAATCTACAGAATAGGTTTTGCAATCATCAAAGTACATGGGATGTCATGATGAAAAGTGAGGATTTCAAAAACGACACCAACTCACCTGTAACGGTGACTTCTACTTTACCAACATTTATTTATCTTTACTCATCAAAACCGGTGTTCTGTTTGGTGCTGGATACTTCTGCAAGTATGAAAAAAGTGAGTACGTATTTGATTGATGTGACCTTTACAAGATCGTTGGTTGGGTTAACCCTCGTCTACATGTTTAAAATGTGTACAATGAGTGATATTACATCCCATGATGAATTAAAATGGAAACCGCCTTGAATATGTTATGATGTCATGGATGTTTGAGGTCGGTTTTATTTGTTTGCAATTGAAAGTTTTATGGAAGATTTGCTATGGCAGCGAAATTTTGTTCCATGCATGTTACAGAGGACAATGGGAATGAAATATCATTTTGTTTTACACAATTTACCAAAATCTATGAAACGATTCCTTTTCGAGGAGAAAATGAAGCAATATGTGTGGTTGAGTGAACCGAACATGAATGAGAGGGAGTTAAAAGAGGAGGTGGGTTTGCATCAATTAGTTATTTCTCCCATTGATATGACAAAGGCAGGTAGAACTAGAACGGCACTCAGTAGAGAGCGTACCTCTGCCAGGTGAACAGTTTACGTTTTGTATCCCAGAGTAGACCAGAAAATCACAATACAGAATCACATTTAATCAAAATCATCCGTCCACAACTTTTTGAGATTTCCTGTTTTGTATCGTTTTTGGCCCTATCTCCCAATGGTGAAGAATCACTTTAAAAATTATACTAGCCGGATCCGAATCTTCACTAAAATTGAATCGATTCTTCCTTGTCACACACACAATCGGTCCACCAAGTTTCGTCCAAATCCGTCCACAACTTTTTGAGATATCCTGCTATGTATCATTTTTGGCCCTATCTCCCAATGGTGAAGAATCACTTTTAAAGTTCTAGTAGCCGGATCCGAATTCGGATCTTCACCAAAATCTAATCATTTCGTCCTTGTCACACACGCTACATATCTGCCAAAATTTGTCCTAATCTGTCCACAATTTTTTGAGATATCTTGTTCACAAACACACAAATTGAAAAATCACATAGAGCGACACTTGGCAAAACAGAACAAAGTAGAATGGCATTCAATAGAGCATCCTTTTGACCTCAAAAATAATTGGTGGTTGAATTCAGTGACCTGATATGCAAATCGTCTTCAAAGTTTAAGTTAATTGGATGAAAATTGACAATTTTAGAAATTTGGCCGATGTTGACCTTTTGGCCAATGTTGACCTTTTGGCCGATGTTGACCTCAAAAATAGTTGGTCGTTGGTTTCAGTAAGCTGATATGAAAATCCTTTTTAAAATCCTATTCAAATTTCAAGTCAATCGGATGAAAAATGAGGATTTTACGAATTTGAAAAAAGTGGTTGACCTTTACCTATGTTGACCTTTTGGCATATGTTGACCTCAAAAATAGTTGGTGGTTGAATTCAGTTTGCTGATATGAAAATCCCCTTCAAATTCCAAGTCAATCAGATGAAAAGTGAAGATTTTAGAAAGTAGAAATTGTTGTTGACCTTTGGCGTATGCTGATCTCAAAAATAGTTTGCGGTTGAATTCAGTTAGCTGATGTGAAAATCCTATTCAAATTTCAAGTCAATCGGATGAAAATTGAGGATTTTAGAAATTTGAAAAAAAGTGGTTGACCTTTGGCCTATATTGACCTTTTGGCCAATGTTGATCTCAAAAATAGTTGGTGGTTGAATTCAGTTCGCTGATATGAAAATCCCATTTAAATTATAAGTCAATTGGATGAAAATTGAGGATTTTAGAAATTTGAAATTGTTGTTGAACTTTGGCCTATGTTGACCTTTTGGCCTAGGCTAATCTCAAAAATTGTTGGTTGTTGAATTCCATTAGCTTACATGAAAATCCTATTGAAATTTCAAGTCAATCGGATGAAAATTGAGGATTTTAGAAATTCGAAAAAAGTGGTTGACCTTTGGCCTATGTTGACCTTTCAGCCTAAGCTAATCTCAAAAATAGTTCGTGGTTGAATTCAATTAGCCGATATGTAAATCCCATTCAAATTTCAAGTCAGTCGGATGAAAATTGAGGATTTTAGAAATTCGAAAAAAGTGGTTGACCTTTGGCCTATGTTGACCTTTCAGCCTAAGCTAATCTCAAAAATAGTTCGTGGTTGAATTCAATTAGCCGATATGTAAATCCCATTCAAATTTCAAGTCAGTCGGATGAAAATTGAGGATTTTAGAAATTTGAAAAAAAGTGGTTGACCTTTGGCCTATGCTGACCTTTTGACCTTTTGACCTTAAAATATATATAGGGTTTTGTAGGACCACAAACTCTACCATTTGATGAAGTCGTGAAGATCGGTTTAAAATTGTGACCTATAGGCAAGTATAAGTGGGTAGACAAACAAACGCACAAACCGGAGTGATCATCATACTTGGAAAAAAAAAAAAAAAAAAATTGCCAAGTAACAAATGGACAAACGGACAGACAGGTGTGAAAACATAACCTCTATCCACCTTTAGTGGCGGAGGTAAAGATCATTCGAGCCTAGAGGGATGATAATGGACAGTTGACTCTGATCAGAGAGGAGTCAGTGTGTTGAGAAAGCAGAGAGGGTTGGAGCTCTGGGGAAACAGAGAGGGGGTGAAGCTTTGGGAAAGCAGAGAGGAGTGGAGCTTTGGGAAAGCAGAGAGGGTTGGAGCTTTGGGAAAGCAGAGAGGGGTGGAGCTTTGGGAAAGCAGAGAGAGATGGAGCTTTGGGGAAGGAGGGAGGAGGTGGAGCTTTGGGAAAGCAGAGAGGGTTGGAGCTTTGGGAAAGCAGAGAGGGGTGGAGCTTTGGGAAAGCAGAGAGAGATGGAGCTTTGTGGAAGGAGGGAGGAGGTGGAGCTTTGGGAAAGCAGAGAGGGTTGGAGCTTTGGGAAAGCAGAGAGGGGTGGAGCTTTGGGAAAGCAGAGAGAGGTGGAGCTTTGGGGAAGTTGGGAGGAGGTGGAGCTTTGGGAAAGCAGAGAGGGGTGGAGCTTTGGGGAAGCAGAGAGAGGTGGAACTTTGGGGAAGCAGAGAGTGGTGGAGCTTTGGGGAAGCAGAGAGGGGTGGAGCTTTGGGAAGCAGAGAGGGGTAGAGCTTTGGGAAACAGAGAGGGGTGGAGCTTTGGGGAAGCAGAGAGGGGGAGAAGCTTTGGGAAAGCAGAGAGGGGTGGAGCTTTGGGAAGCAGAGAGGGGTGAAGCTTTGGGAAGCAGAGAGGGGTGGAGCTTTGGGGAAGCTGAGAGAGGTGGAACTTTGGGGAAGCAGAGAGTGGTGGAGCTTTGGGGAAGCAGAGAGGGGTGGAGCTTTGGGGAAGCAGAGAGGGGTGGAGCTTTGGGAAACCGAGAGGGGTGGAGCTTTCGGGAAGCAGAGAGGGGTGGAGCTTTGGGGGAAACAGAGAGGCATCAGAGCATGGAAGAAGCAGAGAGGCATCAGAGCATGGAAGAAGCAGAGAGACATTAGAGCATGGAAGAAGCAGAGAGGGGTGGAGCTTTGGGGAAACAGAGAGGCATCAGAGCATGGAAGAAGCAGAGAGGCATTAGAGCATGGAAGAATCAGAGAGGGGTGGAGCTTTGGGGAAGCAGAGAGGCAACATATAATTGGGCAACACAGAGAACAGGGGTCGAGGTGGGGGTCAATGGGCACCAGGTGTGTGGGTACCGAAGCGTGAGGGAGATGATGTGGGGAAGTGTATTGATGTGAAGGGGTTTAGCAGTGTAACCTGCACTCTTTACAAAACCGGTTTGATTTGAGAATTCTAAAAGCAGAAAGATGAAGGCAGACATCAGGATTGGAATGGCAGGATGGGTGATTTAAGGCACGAAGACAGACAGGGCTGTATGGGCGCGATGGGAGACAGTACACAGATTTGTGAGCAATCCAGGAATTAAGCAGAAAGGAAGGTTAGAAGCGGAAGGATTATGGGAGTAGGACATTTGGAAATAAATGTGTGGGAAGATTAAACATTGTAAAATTGTCCTTAAAATATTTGAGATGACATAGTGAGAGGGAAGGAGGAAGAGGAGAGATGATGAAAGAAATTATTTTGGAAATGGCTTCAGAAATGAGCTCAGAATGAGTGGTATTTTATTTATTTGTGGTAATTTTGAGAAGAATAAGGGAGCGAGGGATTGCTTTTGAGGCAGGATGAAGAAGAACAAGTCTGGTGAAAGATAAAGTTTAGCAAGGAGTTTTTTTTTTTGTTTTTTTTTGTATACAGAGTCGAGGCTCGTGAATGAATGAGGAAGCAGGCTTGTCAAACACTTGGCCAGGGAATGATATGGGTCGGCCATCAAAACGTGAGTTCAGAGGTCGTGGGTTGTTTTATAGAGGGTATAAAGAAGGAATTACAGTGAGGGTGTCAATCGGGATGATGAGAGACAATGGGAGAAAGCACAACAAAGGGTTGTTGTTGTTTTTGTTGTGTTATAGCCCCGGACAGTTCTCTCAAACAAGTCCGCAGCACTGAGACATCCGATCGATCTCCCAGGAACGACCCAGAGTACCCCCACATCCAGGATGGTGTACACCCGCCTTCACCAAGTCAGGGCCACGACAGAGTTAGAGAGCGAGAGAGAGAGAGAGGGAGCGAGAGAGAGAGAGAGAGAGAGAGACAGAGAGAGAGAGAGAGAGAGAGAGAGAGAGAGAGAGAGAGAGAAAAAAAAGAGAGGCAGAGAGAGAGAGAAAAAAGAGAGGCAGAGAGAGAAAGAGAGGCAGAGAGAGAGAGAGAGAGAGAGAGAGAGAGAGAGAGAGAGAGAGAGAGAGAGAGAGAGACAGACAGACAGACAAGAGGGTAAGGGCCAGTTCATGGGGGACCGATCGGCACCCTGACCATGACTGTCCTGACAAATCCAAGGCAGCAGTGAAGAATGGGGAAGATTTGGCCCCCGACTTGTATTGGAGGGTACAACCACTGCGAAGAGGCATCCCCAACACCAAATGCTTGTGCGAGTAGTCCGATCGAACTGAGGCAGAGGCATAAGATCAAAATTACAAAATAGGCACATAAAAGTCTGAGCAAAAGTGGACTACAAATGCTAGCAACAGATACAAATCCAGAAATTTATTTAACTGTGGAAGCAGGTCACTTGGACGAGATAAGAAAAGCTGCCACGACCGGAAACCGGAAGTCCTAATTGTATTGGTCAGGTTACAGTTCTCGTTAGTATGAAAATTCCAAAACGGATGTTTTTTTTGCATTTTTTTTTGCAGGAGAATCGGCTTCAGCGATTAAGACAAGCTGTGGAAGCTTACATCATGCAGATGCAGTATGGTGACAAAATTGGGATTGTCACATTCAACAGCATTCCTCATATTCAGAGCGATCTTGTGGAGATTCGAAACAAAAACAGCCGTGTGAAACTCCTTAGCAGACTGCCCACCACTGCTGAGCGTGGAACCGTTATCTGTTCAGGAATCCAACTCGCTCTCAAAGTACGTATTAAGTAGATCCCGTTTAATTCAGTTCAACAGTAATAAGCCCTCAGTGAAAGGGCGTCTAAAATTAAAAAGAGAATGGAATTTCCTGCTCAATGTTACGTGACCATCAATGGCGAAAGGAGAATACATCAATGTGATTGCCTGATACTGTACATTTAAAAGACATTTTTGTTTTGATGAAAATGATCCAGGTGGTTTCACAAGATGATGGGCAAACAAGAGGAGATGAGCTCGTTCTGATGACGGATGGAAAGGACGAACGCATAAGTATGTGCTTTAAAGCGGTTAAAAAAAGCGGAGTCGTCATTCACACCATCGCCCTGGGATCATCTGCCGACAAGAATTTGGAAAAACTATCCACAATTACAAGTAAGTGATGAAGGGAGACAATTATTGCACTCGTAATGTTTTTGTTGGAGAACCCATTCGATGAATCATGTTGCGATTTTGCATTGTAAATGAATTCTTGCTCTTCCATGAACATTGCTCTTGTAGAGGAAAATAAAATAAAATTATAACATTGATAGATTGATGGAATAAATTATGATTACAAGAAGTACTGACGATGTGTAAGGCTCATGTAGGACATGGTACAAACCTTGTGTGCAGGACAATGATGTGGAGATATCAATGCTTTTCTCCAATAAATAACTAGAGAGCTCACAAAACAACTTACCCCGCACAATCTTGACAAAAGGATATGGGAAGGGTCTTTCAAACTATACGTCTGAATGCTGAATCTCACAGCTAGTCTGCCCGCAGGGGATGAAACAGCATAACTATTTTTCGAAGTACTGCTAAACGGAAGATTTTTGATTGAGCACATTTTTACAGGACACATTCTTACTCAGACCTTCACCACTTGATAGAGGTCATGACAAACTGGAAGCCTATTGTTTTTTTAGGTCAGTGGGTCAAAAGGTCAAAATCACATACATCATCAATTTTCAACCAATCCACTAGATATCCGTGTATGTATGTATCTATATATCAACAACATAACAGTGTGACAAGCGCTGTCCCATCTCCTGTGGACCAAAGTCCGACACCAAAGCGTCACCTCAGTCCCGGTGGCCTCAGCCCGGCCACTCTGTCGACAGACAGTGATTTCATTCTTTGGTCCCCATTGGCTAAACATAAAGCAGAGCCGCCAATCCAGATTTTGGGCTTATTTGTCTCTTTTGAAGGCGCCTTTTTATTTATTTATTTAAAAAAAAAAAAAAGGTTAAAAAAAAAACATTAGCATACACATGCACCTTTGGCCAAAGGCTGAAGCACATGGTCAATCACAACACATGCATCCTGACCCCAAAGCACCAGAATGCATGGTCATACAATTGGACCCCTCCTCCATAGGAGTGAGTCCCCACGACTTCAACACCATGCCGTTCTGCTTTTGAGTCCAGCAGTTAAGATGGTGGTTTTGGTATTCTATTTGCCAATTGATTCATTCTTTATTTATTTTATGATTACTATTATTATTTTTTCTCATCTGTGCAATATCTCAGGCACCTTTTGAATTAGGAAGCTGATAATTGGACACGACAATGACCAAGTGATTTGACTGCAATGGGTATTTTTGATTTATTGATTAATCAATAAATCGATTAATTATTTAATTTATCTGATTGATGACCTGATTAATTTTTATTTTTTTTAAGTTACAGATTCGGATGAAACGGTGGTGGTTTAGGTATTCTATTAGCCAATTGATAAATTGCAAAATTAATTTATGATTATTATTTATTTATTTTCATTATTAATCATTTATTTATTTTCATTATTAATCATTTATTTATTTTATTTCTCATCTGGGCAATATCTCAGGCACCTTTTGAGCAAGGAAGCTGATATTTGGACATCACAGTGACCAAGTGATGTGGCTATAAAGGATATTTTTGATTTATTGATTAATTAATTAATCAATTAATTATTTATTGATTAATCAATTAATTATTTAACTTTTACGATTAATGACTTATTTAATTAATTTTCAAAAAGTTACAGCTTTGGATGAAGCAGTGGTGGTTTAGGTGTGCTATTAGCTAATTGATTTTAAAAATATTTCATGATTATTGTTTATTGATTTTAATTATGCAATTAATTAATCAATTATTCTTCACCTTTCCCTCCCAATACAGCCTGGTGTTAGCTTAGTGGTTAGGCTGCCGGCTTGGGATCCTAGGATCCTGGGTTCGAATCCCAGTCGATCGCTCAATTAACACCAGCGGGGTTTACTCAGCCTGTCATCCTTGCGAGGTCGGCAAATTGAGTACCAGTTCACTGGTAATTCCCTGTGTGTCGCAAGGGGCGACTAACAGGGTTGGCGGCAGGAAGGGCATCCGGCCATAAAACATTGCTTCAAAAAGGGGCCATGGTGCCCAAAAAAGGCCAACCCCTGCTCTGTGGGGGAAAAATGGCCTCTAAAGGTGGTTCTTTAGTTAAGGCCTGCCTTTTTTAATTAAAAAAAGGTAAAAAATCAATCATTTGAACAGTCTTGGACGTGCACCTTGACCCTACGGCCAAGGCACACTATCTATCAAGACTGTCCCATTGGCATACACGTGCACTTCAACCCCAAGGCTGAAGCACATGGTCATTCAAAACACATGCATCCTGACCCCGAAGGGCCAGAATGCATGGTCATACAATTGGACCCCTCCTCCAAAGGAGTGAGTCCCCATGATTTCAACACCATGCCGTTCTGCTTTTGAGGCCAGCAGTTAAGGCCTGCCTTTTTTATAATAAAAAAGGTAAAAACATCAAACATTTGAACAGCCTTGGACGTGCACCTTGACCCCACGGCCAAGGCACACTATCTATCAAGGCTGTCCCATTAACATACACATGCACCTCAACCCAAAGGCTGAAGCACATGGTCATTCAAACACATGCATCCTGACCCTGAAGGGCCAGAATGCATGGTCATACAATTGGACCCCTCCTCCATAGGAGTGAGTCCCCATGATTTCAACACCATGCCGTTCTGCTTTTGAGGCCAGCAGTTAAGGCCTGCCTTTTTTATAATAAAAAAGGTAAAAAAATCAAACATTTGAACAGCCCTGGACGTGCACCTTGACCCCACGGCCAAGGCACACTATCTATCAAGGCTGTCCCATTAACATACACATGCACCTCAACCCAAAGGCTGAAGCACATAGTCATTCAAACACATGCATCCTGACCCTGAACGGCCAGAATGCATGGTCATACAATTGGACCCCTCCTCCATAGGAGTGAGTCCCCATGATTTCAACACCATGCCGTTCTCATCAGCACGGCATACTACAAAAAATCTAACCAATGAGGACCAAACTCGTCTATGAAGTGAATCAAGGCACCTCCTCACTTTAATGGTGAGCACCAGCCACTGATTATGTCTCACACGCGAGAAACCGCATAACCCGCAAGGAAGCAACAGCCTGTCTGCCACCCAGACCATATATATATATATATATATATATATATATATATATATATATATATATATATATATATATGTGTGTGTGTGTGTGTGTGTGTGTGTGTGTGTGTGTGTGTGTGTGTGTGTGTGTATATGTATATATATATGTGTGTATATATATATATGTGTATATATATATATATATATATATATTTATATATATATATATATGTGTGTGTGTGTGTGTGTGTATATACAGTGCATTCAGAAAGTATTCAGACCCCTTCACTTTTTTCACATTTTGTTATGTTACAGCCTTATGCTGAAATCGATTAAATTCATTTTTTCCCTCATCAATCTACAGACTTGGCATTTAATATGGAATAATTTGTTTTGTGGGGGTGAACTTACTTTCCAAGATGACTTAGAACCAAAAGTTCATTGGAATTATGTTTAAATTATTCTAGATTTTGTTAATGTGACCTTTAAAAGAAACAAAAACCACATTTGACATTTCGAAGCAAATAAATTGATCCTTGAAAGTGATGTAAACTGATATCGAACTCGATCCACGGACAGTACTGTGTTAAACTTCTGTACGTTTTCCAGAAGTATCTCTTTATTTTGCACATTAGCCAAAAAAAAATTCAATAAACACAAAAGCTAAATTATGACTGGGATTACGGACAGTAAAATTAGAGTTCAGTACTTCGTGTAACCCCCACGAGCATTCAGGAGAGCACGTACACGTCGAGGCATGCTGTTCACGAGATTTGCCAAGGTTTGGACAAGAATCGCTTGCCATGGAGTGACAATAGTCTGCTGCAATTCACGCACAGAGGTAAGCTGCTGGTCCAAGTTGTCGATTTGACACGTTAATTCTGCCCACAAGTTCTCTATCGGATTCATATCCGGGGACATGGCCGGCCACTCCATATGCTCTACACGATGGTCAGCAAGAAAGTGTTGGATCATGCGAGCACGATGAGGCCGTGCATTGTCATCTTGGAAGACAAAGTTTCCTCGAAAGGCTGCACGAGCAAATGGAAGCAATGTTTCTTCCAGAATGACCCTGTACTTGAACTGGTTCAGGTTTCCATTCAGAACAACCAGGTCAGTTTTGCCCCCTGCATGAAAAGCAGCACAAACGGTCACCCCACCACCTCCAGCTTGGACTCTTGGCACTATACAATCTTCGTTGTGGGCTTCATGTACTTGTCTGCGCACTCGGATGCGGCCATCTTGACGATAGACCAGAAATCTAGACTCGTCACTGAAGGTCACGTGATTCCAGTGTCCTGGCTGCCATTGACGGTGCTCTCTGGCCCACTGCAATCGGCGCTGGCTGTGTTGTCTGGTCAGGTGTGGCTTTCTCAGGGGACGCCTGGCACGATAGCCTGCTTGAACCAGTCGTTGGTTGACTAGCCTTCTGGATACAGGCACATTTGTCGGTTGCTGCCACTCAGCCCTAAGCCGATTAGCTGACTTGGTACGGCCATTGCAGACTAACCGGTGCAGCTGGCGATCATCTCTCCTTGTGGTTCTGCGTGAACGTCCTGGCCTCGGTATTGGAGTAGGGACACCCCTCTGAGCATTTCGTTTCAGGATCTTTGACACCTGACCTTGAGTGATGCCATACTGCCGAGCAATAGTACGCTGTTTCATGCCAGAATTTCGTAAAGCCACCACTCCCTGACAAACAGCATTGTCAAGTTGACGGACCATCTCCAGAGGAAGCGGCAATAACTTTTGTAGATGTGCAGCAGTTGTTTTCCACTAATACAGAACGCAACAACCCTTATATACCCGATTGTGAAGCCAATCGTCAAATGTACCTGTCCTTACATTTTGTCACGCCACCTGTGATAAAATCCTGTTATTGACTTCTTGCTGCGACAGACAATCAGTGACATGGTTCTTTCAACAAAGACATCACCGAAGGGTAAAAGAAACTCACCAGATTGATATACTGAGTTCAGAAAGTAAACCCAAGTCAAGAAAAAAAAATATTCGATATTAAATGCCAAGTCTGTATATATATGAGTTCAGAAAGTAAACCCAAGTCAAGAAAAAATATATTCCATATTAAATGCCAAGTCTGTACATTCAATACTCCATAATGACAAAGAGAAAACAGGATTTTAGAAAGTTTTGCAAATTTATTAAAAAGAAAAAAATGAAATATCACATTGACATAAGTATTCAGACCCTTTGCTATGACACTTGAAATTTAGCTCAGGTGCCTCCCATTTCTCTTGATCATCTTTGAGATGTTTCTACACCTTGATTGGAGTCCACCTGTGGTAAATTCAATTGATTGGACATGATTTGGAAAGGCACACACCTGTCTATATCAGGTCTCACATCTGACAATGCATATCAGAGCAAAAACCAAGCCATGATGTCGAAGGAACTGCCTGCAGAGCTCAGAGACAGGATTGTGTCGAGGCACAGATCTGCGGAAGCCGACAAAAAAATTTCTGCTGCATTGAAGGTTCCCAAGAGCACAGTGGCCTCGATAATTCTTAAAGGGAAGAAGTTTGGAACAACCAGGACTCTTCCTAGAGCTGGCCGCCCGGCCAAACTGAGCAATCAGGGGAGAAGGGCCTTGGTAATAGAGGTGACCAAGAACCCGATGGTCACTCTGGCTGAGCTCCAGAGATCCTGTGTGGAGATGCGAGAAACTTCCAGAAGGACAACCATCACTGCAACACTCCACCGATCTGGGCTTTATGGCAGAGTGGCCAGACGGAAGCCAAACAGTTCAATCTTGGTTTCATCAGACCACAGAATCTTGTTTCTCACAGTCTGAGTCCTTTCGGTGCTTTTTTGCAAACTCCAAGCAGGTTTTCATGTGTATGTTCACAAGTTCTGAATTAGTCGAGATGTTCACTAAGTGCTGAAATGCTTGTGTATTTGTTCCTGTTTATTTTTATGGTATTATTTCATTTATGAGTATATTTCCATATGCATTTCTCTCCAAGTTCAACATTATTTGGGCCGTTATTGATTATGCAATCCTAATCCATTAATGTATCTCATGTAACAATAAAGTTTAACGTTAAAATCAACATATAGACTGGTGGAAAAATGTTCAAATTCCACTTCAGGGGGTACGGAATGTTAGGAGCAGGCATCCATGTCAGCTAGGTAATATGACCCATACTGAACATATTTCAGGTGGATGCCCATTGATTTGGGCCTTTTTAATTTTTTTATACCAAAAACAAAATGGCCGGACAAATAGAAAATGTATAACTTAGAAAATGTCTGATAACTTCAGTTGTACTGAAGCTGTGGTTCTGAAATTTGACATATATCATCGCAGCAATACCAGTAAAGTGTCCAAGAAGTATTAGGCCATTCCATAACGAATTGATAAAGTTATATACAGATCAGTCACAAAAATGTACCAAAAATCTCAAAGCTGAACTCTGTTAATTTTCAAATCACGCGACTTATCTTGACTTTTACTGTGGGTATGTTTGTGTAGTTTGGTATATTTTACTCCAGTGATACCAGTAAGATGTCCTGCAAATATCATGCCAAACTATACATATTTGATAAAGTTATGTGCATATTTATATACAATAGTCAGATTTGACTATTAAGAAAAATATGTTAACCTTTACCAAAAATATGGTTCTGAAATGTTGCATTTGTATCTCATTGATACCTATGAATTGTTCTAAATATATGAATTGTCCTAAATATATTGATGCAAAGATATTATGTTTTAATCACATGTTAAAATCATTTATTATATAATAAATTATTTTAGCATAATGTGATTTTAGCATATGTGTTTAATAATAATAATAATAATAATTCATTTATTTTGTATAGCGCTTTTCCAGAAGCCCAAAGGCGCTTTGACAGAGTGGCAAACATAATGCATAACAATACATGAAAACAACAATTGCAAAAAAGACAAGAATCAATAGGGAAATATTTAAAGCAAAAGGAGGGAGAAGGAGAAGAGATAGTCAGGGGTTAAATTCTGTGGGTTGAATGTTGAATGCAGTGTTGAACAGGTGGGTCTTTAGTGATGTTTTGAATGTGGTGAGTGAGGAGGAGTCTCTGATGGTGTGAGGTAGTGAGTTCCAGAGGGTGGGCGCAGCGATGGAGAAGGCCCTGTCCCCCCAGGATCTGAATTTGGTCCGGATAGAGGGGGTCAGGAGGTTTGTACCAGCAGAGCGGAGGTTGCGGGTGGGAGTGTGTCTGGAGAGGAGGTCAGCCAGGTAGGATGGGGCCAGGTTATGGAGGGCTTTGTATGTCAAGAGGAGGATTTTGTACTGGATTCTCTGGGGGATGGGGAGCCAGTGAAGCTTGTAAAGGACGGGGGTGATGTGGTCACGGGTCCGGGAATGGGTGAGTAGACGGGCAGCGGAGTTCTGAATGTATTGGAGTTTATTGGTGATTTTTTAGGGTGAACCATAGAGGAGGCTATTGCAGTAGTCCAGACGGGAGGTGATGAAGGCGTGGATGAGGGTTTCTGCAGCCGTGGAGGAGAGGGATGAGCGGAGACGGGCAATGTTTTTCAGGTGAAAGAAGGCTGACTTTGTGATCTGTTTAGTGTATTTGTCGAAGGAAAGGGTTTGGTCAAAGATGACGCCAAGATTCCGGATGTGAGGGGAGGTGGATACTGGGATACCGTCGATGTTGAGGGCAAAGTTATGGGTGGATTTTGTGAGCGTTTTTGGGCCAATGATGATTATTTCAGATTTATCACAGTTAAGCTTGAGGAAGTTGATTTGAAGCCAGGATTTTATTTCAGTGATGCAGTTTGTCAGGATAGAGTGGGTGTCGGTGGAGACGAACTTGGTGGAGATGAAAAGCTGGATGTCATCGGCGAAGCAGTGGAATTGGAGACCATGACGGCGGATTAAGTGACCGAGCGGGGACAGGTAAAGGATGAAGAGGAGGGGGCCAAGAACTGAACCTTGGGGGACACCTTGGGGGAGGGGAGCAGTGGGGGATTTGCAGTTATTGATGGAGATGAACTGGCATCTGTCATAGAGGTATGATTTAATCCAAGAGAGGGCAGTGCCGGTAACGTTAAAGGTGGATTCAAGTCGGGTGAGGAGGATAGTGTGATCGATGGTGTCAAAGGCAGCGCTGAGGTCGAGGAGGACGAGAATGTTGAGGTTGCCAGCGTCAGAGGAGAGGAGAAGGTCGATGGTGATTTTGAGGAGAGCAGTTTCAGTACTGTGGTTGGACCGGAATCCGGATTGGAATGTTTCATACAGGTTATTGGCAGAGAGATGATGTTTGAGTTGAGTGGCTACAGCGCATTCCAAAACTTTTGACAGAAAGGGTAGGTTGGAGATGGGTCTGAAGTTGTTTAGGGTATCAGGGTTTAGACCAGGTTTTTTTAGAATGGGGGTAACAGCAGCAATTTTGAGGGAAGGTGGGACGATGCCTGTAGACAGGGAGGAGTTTATTGTTGCAATGATAAGTGGAGAGAGAACAGGGAGGGAGGCTTTGACAAAGCTGGAGGGGATGGGGTCAAGAGTGCAGGTGGCAGTTTTCATTCCTATGAGGAGTTCAGAGAGGTCAGTAGGGGAGATTGGGGAGAACCGAGACAGGGGATGGCAGGACAAGGGGGGGCAGGTGGTTGGAGGGGGAGCGGGTGCGGCGGTGGTCAAGCTGTTGTAGATGTTGTCAATTTTGCGTTGGAAGAAAGAGAGGAAGGAGATGCAGTTGTCTACTGTGAATGACTGGGTGGTGGTGTTCAGGGGGCGGAGGAGTTTGTTTATTGTCGAGAAGAGTGCTTTTGGGTTTCCGGAGCCAGAGTGGATAATTTGAGAGTAGTAGGCAGAGCGGGCGCGGGAGAGGGCATCTTTGTAGTGTTGTAGGTGGTCCTTGTAGGCTTGGGAGTGAACTGTGAGACCCGTTTTATTGCGGAGTCTTTCAAGTTGGCGAGCACGAGTTTTCATCAGGTGGAGTTCAGGGGTAAACCAGGGAGCAGAATGGGTGAAAGAAACTGTTTTGGTTTTTACAGGCGCAAGCTGGTCAAGGCAGGAGGAGAGAGTGTGGTTGTAGTAGTCAGTGAGGTCAGAAGGGGTGTGGAGGTCAATGAAGGGAGAAGTGGACATTTTTTCAGAGAGGGTGGATGAGAATGAGGTAGGTGAAAGAGCGTTTAGCTTACGGAAGTTGATTGTGCGATAATGCCTTGGTGTTGGGGCGGGGATGTTGATGGTCAGAGTGATGGCTAAGTGGTCAGAGAGGGTGAGGTCAGAGCCATAGAGATGGTGCAAATTTAATCCAGTGGAGCAGACAAGGTCCAAAATGTGACCACGGATATGGGTAGGAAAGTCGACATGTTGAGTGAGGTTAAAGCAGGTGAGTAAATCAGTGAAGTCAGTGGTTATTGTGGAGTCAGTGGAGTCCATGTGGATATTGAAATCACCAAGGAGGAGGATTGAGGGGGAGAGGGAACATAGCTGGGTCAGAAAGTAGGAGAAGTCAGACAGGAATGATGCGTGTGGTTTGGGAGGGCGGTAGACGACAGCCATGACTGACTGCGTGCGACCAGAGAGTTTTAAAGCCAGGTGTTCAAATGATGGAGCAGATGAGATGGAGATGAGGTTGGTCTTGATGTCTTGACGGTGGATAACGGCAATTCCACCACCTCGGCCCTCCGAGCGTGGTTTATTGACGTAGGAATATCCATTGGGTGTGGTGAGGTTAAGTGTGTAGTAGTCCAGAGGTTGTTGCCAGGTTTCGGTGAGACAGAGAAAGTCCAGTTTGTTATCCAGGATGTATTCGTTCAGGATGAGGCATTTGTTGTTGAGGGACCGGGTGTTGAACAGGGTGAGCTTGATGTTGTTTTGAACAGCAGGGATGAATTCAGGTGATTTAGCCAGGGTTCGTAGGCAGGAGGTGCGATCGTGTGCGTTGCTGTGACCAGGTGCGCTGGGACGAAGAGTGAGAGTGCGCTGAGCCGACCAGAGGACGGGGATGGAGTGACCTGATTGCAAATAAACAAACTTACGACCGGAGCCACGGTGAATGTACCTGGGTCGTCGGAGGAGTCCATTTGATTTGATGGCAGAGATGCATGATGGGGTGGAGCGGGTATTGAGCAGAAGAAGCCTTGCGGCGGAGTACCTCAGAGCCATGCCAGGCAGGAGCGAAGGGACGAGTACGAGGCCAAGGTCGAGGAGGCAAAGTGGCAAACGCAGCGGCAAACGACTGCAGCCGCTAATCAAGACCACAGCGGCAAACAGCCACTGCCGCAAACAACGGGAGCGGGCCTGAGGAAACAGTGGAGGAGCCGGGCAGGTGAAGCCAGGAGCAGAGCCGGGACCGAGCAGAGGGCAGACCCAACGGTCAAAAATCCGCCACGACCACCAGAAAAGCAAACTATGTACAATGGCCCAGTCGGAGAAGCGGCGAACAAGTAACGCCAGCGTCCTCTCCGTCTCCAGACCGGACCGGAAGCCAACTCCGTGGACCGGAAGACAATTATGTTTAAAACATAATTTCACCAAATCATTAGGCGTTAAACCTCTCACAAACTTGAAACTCATTATGGAAAGATTCACGTATTTTCTGTTCGTATCCACCATGTTGGGCGCGGCCGGAAGTGCCTCGTTATCAAGTCAGCTTCACTTCCGGTGTTTCCGCTTCCGTTCAGCGTCAGTGTTGCCTGATGTTCAGACCGATGACCGATGTTTGAGATGAACTTCAGCTTTTCACCAGCTATACAGGTGCAGCATTGATCTTTTTTGGCTTGAACACGGACATCTTTGCGACGGGAAAACGCTGATTGAAAGGTTTGATACCTACAGCCCGCAGTCCGGCTATCGTGAAGTCGGGCTGCACAAATTTCAATTTTTTATAGGATTCGACATTACGGCAGTAATGGGACGGCACGGTCGGGATGCCACGTAAAAATGCCGACAGAAACTGGCTATCATATTATGCAATTTCTGATGTTTGCAGGATGTGGTGAACTGAGTTGAGCTTCAACATGGAATCCAAGGTAAAATGCCAGAGCCAAAAGCGGAGTTCTGACACAAGTACTGACTGGACCCTCTGCATCTTCTGTCAAAACAGAGACCCAAAGAAACCAACGAGAAACCTCGGAGACGCCGGAATTCAAAGAGTCCGTGAAGCCGCTGCAGAGCGCAAGAAGTACAATGACTTTGAGAACTGGCACACTGTTGAAAGAATTCAAAACATTGACTTTAAGGAAATCACAAAACAGACTGAAGTCCTGAATCACAAAGACTGCTATTCGACGTTTACAAGTTCGTTCAAAATAACTCGACTCAGGAAAAAATATGAAAGCACTCTTGCCACCTCAAGCAGTGCACCTGAGACAAGTTCACCACCGAGACCATCTCTACGCAGTAAACTGTCCATTATGGACACTGATTTGTGCTTTTTCTGCCAAGAGAAAAGTTGCAAACAAACGTATTTGGTCGCTACTTTTGATGTTTCTGACAAAATTCTCCAAGGAGCTCAAACAGACCCTGTGTTGCGGTGTCGCCTGGCAGGAGTAAGTGATCTCGTGGCTGCTGATGCCAGGTATCATCTTAAGTGTTATGTACAGTTCAATAGAAAAGCATCGAAATCTAGTACAAGCACAACTCAAACGTCCAGAGATATCTGCTTTGAGAAAGTCGCATCTGAAGTATCGACTGGACTGGCCTGAGGTGAAATCTATACGCTTCTAGACGTTTGGGAAAGGTACAGGTCTTTGCTCAGCGAATTCGGCATTGACGCTGGACCATACCGGGACAATAAATCCCGCCTCAAAGAGAAACTACACCGACTTCTTCCAGGACAGATCAACTTTGTACCTCAACTCGATCCACATCAACCACAATTGTTGTTTTCCACACTGTCATCTAAGATCGCTGTTCAGACACAGAAAAGGCGTTTGGATGAAATGGAGACAAAGAGAAATATGGATGATCTTAGGCCAACCCAGTTCTCGCGCTCAGAGACAGAAGAGTTGTTGACCTTGCATCACTGTGCGTTACGCATTAGAGGTGACATCAGTTCTCGTCCAGGCCTAAATAATTGCACGTCAGTTAGTAAGGAGAGTGCCGAAAAGATTGTACCGGAGAGCTTGTTTCTATTCCTCAGTATTTTGCTGTCTGGGGAAGTGGACGGACAGGCTGACGATAAATTTGTGAAGCGAACTGCTTTGAGCATAAGTCAAGACCTAGTCTACGCAGTGTCGAAGCACAAAACGCTCACACCAAAACACGTTGGACTTGGCCTAGCAATTCATCAGGCAACACGTTCAAAATCATTGATTGAACTCATCCATCACGCAGGACACTGTCCCAGCTATGACCAGATACGTAGACTGGACACAACTCTTGGAGTTCAAAATCTGCAACACTTCGCAGATTGCAACAATACTCCTGTCCCTTCAAATATATCATCCAACAAGTTTTGCCAATACGCTGCTGATAACATCGACATTATCGAAGAAACGTTAGATGGTATGGGGACGTTTCATGCGACGCAGATGGTAGTTTACCAGAGAGGGACCCCTCAACATCAGCAACAGGAAGTACTTCCTCTTGGAAAGTCAAGGTCCTTGAAGGTCCCTCCCGAACTTCATCGTTTGGAGAAAGTCACTCGCCAATCTTCTCGAGAAGATCCTAAATTCACAGCCACCTTGAATGAGACGATGTTTACCCCAGATGATCAGGTGTCTGACGAAGCTTCTGCCCGAGATATGGCCTGGATTCTCTCTCGCATCTATGGCTCTAACAGTGATGATGTGCCAGCGTGGACCGGGTTCAACCAAGTTACAACACAAGACAAACACGAGCTCTGCACAATCGGGTATTTGCCGCTCCTCAACGCCCCGGCCCACGAGAACGACACACTGTGGACAGTTATGATGCGATGCCTGAGGATTTCCAACATTATAAATCCTGGCCAGTCCACAGTCATTACTCTGGACCAGCAGCTGTACTGCAAGGCCAAGGAAATACAGTGGGCAAACAGTAATGAATGCAAAACGATATTCTTGCGACTTGGGGGGTTCCACATTGTCAAGAATTTCATGTGTGTGATTGGAAATCATTTTGCAGACTCTGGTCTTACGGAGGTGTGGGCGGAGAGTTCCGTTTTTGGAGAGAATACAGCTCAAAATAACATGCAGGCCAAATCGTACAACCGGGCTATTCGTGCACACAAGCTAACATTTGAAGCTGTTTGGAAAACACTCTGGCCGACATTCATCGTATGGGCTAAAGATCACCAAGTAGAAGAAGTTGAGCTCCAAACATTATCAGTCCACGTCGTAGAAGCTTTGGAAGCACACAATGAGCGAGATGTGACCAGCAACAAAGTCAAAGCACTGAAAGACGCAGTTCAGCACTCCAGAATAACAAGACTGTTGGACCACTTCCAAGAGACACAACCACCCACTACCAGATTTTGGGTGACGTACATCAAAATGATCTCCATCTTGTTGCTGTTCCTGCGTGCAGAGAGAACTGGAAATTGGAACCTACATAAATCGTCCTTTGCTGCAATGTTACCCTGGTTTGCTCAGTATGACCACGCAAACTACACTCGCTGGGGGGCAGTTTATCTTGCTGACATTATGATCCTTGAAACAAGCCACCCCGATGTTCACCAGGAGTTCATGAATGGAAATTTTGTGGTCAAGACAACCAATAACACATTCAATCAGCTATCGACGGATCAAGCCTTAGAGCACGTCAACAAAGTCGGCAAAGTTGCCGGTGGTCTTGTAGGAATAACGAGATCAGAAGGAGCAAGAGATCAATGGTGCCTCACATTCAACGAACGGAGCAGAATAGTAGACGACACAAGCGCCATGTTGGACATGCATGCTACAGATGAAGACTACAACCCTTCTTATGTAAAAGAAGCCGGACCCTCAAGACTAAAGCGGGACAAGGAAGATGTTCAGAAGATTGTCGACCAACTGAAGAAATTCGGCATTTTTCAACACCAAAATCTAGCTGTCGTTAGCCTGGCCACTCGAGATGTAGCTTCTCCTCAAATAACGGAATGTCTTCTGACAGCACATGCACAAGGGCAAGACAAATTGAAAGAATTTGTGGGCTTACGTCTCATCACGAAAAAAGTGGGATTCCATGACAAGCTCAGACAGTCGAAAAGCCTGACGCTGAAAAGCATGTATCAGGTCCAGAACAAAAATTCGACTCTGAAACAAAAACTCGTCAAAGCAGACCGTAACCTCTTTCAACGCTTGCTTGTTTCAAAAGAAGCTGGACGCGAGGTGGACCTGAAGGAAATCCTCAGCCATGAACTTTCGCCGGTTCCTCTATCACTTGCAGACACATCCGGAGCAATGCGATCCACAAACAAAGCAGCTCTCGGAAATATCCTTCAGACAAGAACAACTGTAGAGAAAGAGCCGCCGACAGCAAATCTGAAAACGTGTGTAATCATCGATGGCCAGGCACTTGTTCAAGCAATCGGCAAACCTGCAAATGCCCACAATTTTGGACAACTCGCAGACCGGTTCGTAGCCTCTGTCTTCAGTCACTTCAGTGACACTTGCTCCAGAGTTGACGTTGTGTTTGATAGGTATGAAGCACATACCATCAAGGACACCACTCGGATTTTACGGACCGGGAAAACCCGGCCAATACGTCGCAAAGTGGACAACAGGGATGTGCCATTACCCGTCAACTGGAGGCAATTTATTGACCTCCCAGAAAACAAGCAAGACCTGGAACACTTTTTGAGCATGGAGCTCATTCGTCAAGCAAGGTCGACTCAACCGAATCGTGAAGTCGTGACATCTGGCGGATTCCATGACCGAACGGCGGTTGAGTCATCCCGTGGAACGGACGTCAACTCCCTCAAATCAAACCACGATGAAGCTGATACCAGAATATTGTTACACGCCAAGTCTGTGACAGATCTTGGGTTTGAGCGTCTGATCATTTGTTCCAGGGACACAGACGTCCTTGTTCTCCTCGTTCACTTTGCCAGTGACTTATCTGGAGAGCTTTGGTTGCAAACGGGAACAGCGAAGCAACGGAGCTTTGTTGCTGTGCACGCTGTAGACCTTGATCCAGCTCCCCGCCACAATCTTCCAGCATTCCATGCCCTCTCGGGCTGCGACACAGTCAGTCAATTTTGTGGCATTGGCAAAACAATAGCATGGAAAACGTTCATCAAGAACTGTCCCTTATTGGACGGGCTCGGACGCGGCACACTTACTGAAAGAACACTGACAGATGTAGAGAGCTTCATCTGCAGACTGTATTCAAACAATGATAACAACACAAACATCAATGACGTGCGTTTCAAAATGTTCCTCAAAGGTCACAAAGAACCAGAGAAGTTGCCACCAACCCGATCTTCTCTGAAGCTGCATATCAAGCGAGCACACCATCAGTGTACAATTTGGCTCTCTTCACTGATCGCACAACCAGATATATCTTCCCCGGTGGGAAATGGATGGAACAAGGACGGTACAACTGGAAATATACTTCCTCATTTGATGAGTGATAAACCATTTCCAGAGGTTTACCTCAAGCTTACACAATGCCAGTGTAAGAATTGCGAATCTCACAGATGAAGTTGTCGTCTTAAGGAGCTAAGATGTACCGCTGGTTGTGGTTGCGCTGACGGAACGTGTCGGAATCCTTTGAACAGTGCCCAAGATGACTCGGACTACACCACCGAAGACTGATGTTAATATTATCCCAACACAGTTTTTTTTTGAAATCAAACGAACTTCATCAAAGTATGTCCGTACATTTGTACAAGCTCAATATAATGCATCAAGATGTAATTTTCTTAGATTTTCAGAGCATTTTTTCATGTTTGTCTCTCCATAGGGAAAGAAATAGATAAAATATCACTTAGATCGTTTGAGGAAGATGTGTGTATTATTATAATATGTCCAAATACAGCAAATTTCATTGTTATCCTGTATAAATACAAAGTTGTGTAATTTTATTACAATCCGGAGTTTTCGGAGTTTTCGATAATGGCAGCCACTTTGTTTTGGCTGTATAATATTTAAAAAGGCCAAATTTGATGGGCATCCACTTGAAATATGTTCACTATGAACCACTTTAACAGTCTGACATGGATGCCAGCTCCTAACATTCCGTACTCCCTAAAGTGATTTCTAGGCCCCTTTTCAGATTTTGCCTCTAGTCTAATAATTTTGATGTAGTTCTTAAACGTTTTTACTTCGAATTCTATTGTTTTCTTACCGAATTTTCACTTGAACCACATTAAACTATGTAAATGTAAATACATTTAGGCTGTGCGTATGATATTGTAATTTAAAGGTGTGATTTTAATTTTGCTAGTTGTTTATGTCACTACTATTGCCATAATACATTCAGTGATATACGGGAATGACGATTTACGAGTATCATCTCTATATCTATCTATAATTCCAGTAATCTCTGTGTGTCTGTGTGTCTGTGTGTTTGTCTGTGACCGCTGTTTCTCGACAACCACGGGTCCGATATACTTGAAACTTGCCAGGTATATTGCTGGGGACCCGAGGATGTGCCTTTTCAAGGTTTGAAATTAATCGGACAAGTGGTTCCCAAGGTATGGTCACCGTACTCGCAAGCCGTTCGCTTTGGCTTTGCGAATGAACCAAACCATTTCATGTAAATAGAGGGGGGGGGGGGGGTTCTACCGTACTCGCAAGCCGTTCGCTTTGGCTTTGCGAATGGACCAAACCATTTCATGTAAATAGAGGGGGGGGGGTTCTACCGTACTCGCAAGCCGTTCGCTTTGGCTTTGCGAATGGACCAAACCATTTCATGTAAATAGAGGGGGGGGTTCTGTGGTCGTTACTGCCACGTGGTTTCAAAGTTTTTTTTTGTTGTTGTTGTTTGCACGCATGTTTTTTTGCACCCACGTACGGGCACGCCCTAGTCTATCTATAATTCCAGTAATCTCTGTGTGTGTGTGTGTCTGTCTGTCTGTATGCAACCGCTGTTTCTCGACAACTACCGGTCCGATATACTTGAAACTTGCCAGGTATATTGCTGGGGACCCAAGGATGTGCCTTTTCAAGGTTTGAAATTAATCGGACAAGTGGTTCCCAAGGTATGGTCACCGTACTCGCAAGCCGTTCGCTTTGGCTTTGCGAATGGACCAAACCATTTCATGTAAATAGAGGGGGGGGGTTCTGTGGTCGTTGCGAATGGACCAAACCATTTCATGTAAATAGAGGGGGGGGGGTTCTGTGGTCGTTACTGCCACGTGGTTTCAAAGTTTTTTTTTGTTGTTGTTTGCACGCATGTTTTTTTGCACGCACGTACGGGCAAGCACGTACGGGCGCCCTAGTCTATCTATAATTCCAGTAATCTCTGTGTGTGTGTGTGTGTCTGTCTGTCTGTATGCGACCGCTGTTTCTCGACAACTACCGGTCCGATATACTTGAAACTTGCCAGGTATATTGCTGGGGACCCGAGGATGTGCCTTTTCAAGGTTTGAAATTAATCGGACAAGTGGTTCCCAAGGTATGGTCACCGTACTCGCAAGCCGTTCGCTTTGGCTTTGCGAATGGACCAAACCATTTCATGTAAATAGAGGGGGGGGGGTTCTGTGGTCGTTACTGCCACGTGGTTTCAAAGTTTTTTTTTGTTGTTGTTGTTTGCACGCATGTTTTTTTGCACGCACGTACGGGCAAGCATGTACGGGCAAGCACGTACGTGCGGGCACGCCCTAGTCTCTATATAATTCCAGCAATCTCTGTGTGTGTGTGTGTGTGTGTGTGTGTGTGTGTGTGTGTGTCTGTCTGTATGCGACCGCTGTTTCTCGACAACTACCGGTCCGATATACTTGAAACTTGCCAGGTATATTGCTGGGGACCCGAGGATGTGCCTTTTCAAGGTTTGAAATTAATCGGACAAGTGGTTCCCAAGGTATTTTCACCGTACTCGCAAGCTGTTCGCTTTGGCTTTGCGAATGGACCAAACCATTTCATGTAAATAGAGGGGGGGGGGGGGTTCTGTGGTCGTTACTGCCACGTGGTTTCAAAGTTTTTTTTTGTTGTTGTTGTTTGCACGCATGTTTTTTTGCACGCACGTACGGGCAAGCACGTACGGGCAAGCACGTACGTGCGGGCGCGCCCTAGTTAGTACAAAAAACATTACTAAGGATTCTGTATGGTCTGGTACGGGAGGAGGTCCATGGGGGGGGGGGGAGGGGGGTGACACCATGAGTTACTGCACTGGGTGACACCAACCCTAGTGACGCCACTGTTTTCATCACAATCCCAAAAGACACTTAAGACTCCGAAAACCTTTAAGACCCTGAAAACCCTTTAAACCCAAACGACAATGAAGACCCCAAATACCTCTCGAAGATCCCAAAGGCATATGAATTAGGTCCGGAAAACCTTTATACATATAATAATATAATTTGACATCCCATCCTTTTAAAGTGACATGTAATATTTCACTTGCAATCCTAGATGGAAGGAGATTCTTCGCCTCCGACAAGGTTGAGTCCAATAGTGTGATTGATTCTTTCATTTCTTCTGCTTCCAAAAGAGAAGAAGTGAAATTGAAGCCCATTCAGGTACAGTTCACAGTTTCACTTTAATGAACGTACTATGGTGACAACACACACTTCATGCATATTTCTTTGAAGTTGAAAAAAGCTCAGGAGAAGATGAGGTCACCCTTTTGTAGATTGGCTTTGGTTTATGGTTAATCATCCCCTCAACATTCTTCACCTTAACAGCAAAAAAACACTGCAGATTATCTCGTTGAGTCTCATCATCTCATTGATATTTTTGCACTGCATCAGGGGAACGTAAAGCACATTTCCATCCCAATACGCAAAACACAGGTTTTCTCACAAACATGAAGGTGGAGTGGAGACAGAGGCAGAGATGCTTAGCACGATGGCCAGCTCAAGACTAACTCATGCCTGAGTGAGTCTAGCTCATCTAACTCGTGCCTGAGTGAGTCTAGCTCATCTAACTTCTACCAGAGTGATTTTAGCTCACCTACTGTGTCTCGTGCCGGAGTGACTTTAAATATTGTAACTCATGCCGGATTGAGTTTAGCTTATCTATCTCGTGCCGGAGTGACTTTAAATCTTGTAACTCATGCCGGATTGAGTTTAGCTTATCTATCTCGTGCCGGAGTTATTTTAGCTCATTTAACTCGTGTCATAGTGAGTTTAGCTCACCTAACCCACACTGGAGTGATTTTACCTCATCTATCTCGTGCCGGAGTGATTTTACCTCATCTATCTCGTGCTGGAGTGATTTTAGCTCATCTATCTCGTGCCGGAGTGATTTTAGCTCATCTATCTCGTGCCGGAGTGATTTTAGCTCATCTATCTCATGTCGGAGTGATTTTAGCTCATCTATCTCGTGCTGGAGTGATTTTAGCTCATCTATTTCGTGCTGGAGTGATTTTAGCTCATCTATCTCGTGCTGGAGTGATTTTAGCTCATCTATCTCGTGCCGGAGTGATTTTAGCTCATCTATCTCATGCCAGCGTGATTTTCGCTCATCTATCTCATGCATTGAGGTAGTTAGGAGTAGAGGAATGGTTGATCAGAGTAGTGATGGCAATGTACAAAAGAGCGCGCACAGCTGTAAGGATGAAGGATGGGAACAGTGGTGAGTTTGAGGTGAAGGTGGGAGTGTATCAGGGGTCGGTACTAAGTCCACTACTATTTGTAGCTGTGATGGATGTGCTGGCTCAGAACATAATGGAGGGTTTACCGTGGGAGTTGTTGTATGCAGATGATCTGGTGTTGATTGCGGAAAGTATGGATGGACTGAAGGAGAAGATGAACAGGTGGAAGGAATGTTTGGAGACAAAAGGTCTGAAGGTGAATATCGGAAAGACGAAGGTGATGGCAAGTGGTAAAGCATGTGATGAGGTGGTAAGAACTGGGAAGTGGCCGTGTGCTGTGTGCAGGAAGGGTGTCGGAGTGACCTCCATTCAATGTACTATGTGCGCTGAGTGGGTTCATCAAAAATGTGGTGGTCTGAAAGGGTCATTAACCAGTGTGGCAGCTACATTCAAAAATTTAGCTAATCAATCTTGTGCTGGAGTGATTGTAGCTCATCCAACTTGTGCTAGAGTGATTTATAGTTCATCTAATTCATGTCGGAGTGATTATAGCTCATCTATTTCATGCTGGAGTGATTTTAGCTCATCGAATTCGTACCAGAGTGATTTTAGCTCATTTAACTTGTGTCGGTGTGATTTTACCTCATCAATCTCGTTCCGGAGTGATTTTAGCTCATCTATCTCATGTCGGAGTGATTTTACCTCATCTATCTCGTACTGGAGTGATTTTAGCTCATATATCTCGTGCCGGAATGATTTTAGCTCTCATAACTCGGACTGGAGTGTGTTTAGCTAATCTATCTCATGCCAGAGTGATTTTAGCTAATCTATCTCATACCAGAGTGATTTTAGCTCATCTATTTCATGCTGGAGTGATTTTAGCTCATCTAACCCATGCTGGAGTGGGTTGAGCTCTTTTCAGTCGTGCCAGAGTGGGTTGAGCTCATCTAACTTGTGCTGGAGTGAGTTTAGCTCATCTTACTCATGCTGAAGTTTAGTTTAAGTCCATTTCATGCTGGATCAAGCTTAGCTCAAGGCTAGCAAGTGCTGGAATAAGTTTAGCTCACCTCACTCATGCCCCAAAAATTTGATTTCTTCAAACTTCCAACAGGATTGGAACAGCACCGGGCAACGCCAGGTACCCCTGCTAGTACCTTATAAATACTTTCTTCTAATCATTATTAGCCCTCCTTACCTCCATGCTCGACCACCCTTTTATTTCTGACTCCAGATTTACATGTCTGGAATAGACTTACTTTGTAACATTTCCTGGGGTCCACTTTTTTAGGTCACCCTGTATTTTATTATTTAAACTTCTGATATTAGTATAGAATATTTCAACTTTTTGCTTCCTGGAATTATTTTTTGCAGCATGACCTTACCAAAAGCCCTATCAGTAGCAGTTCCTTCTTTTATAGCCTCTCCAGGCTCCATGCTCTTCTAGCCTAAAAAAAACCCCTCAATTCCTTCCTCAATTCAAACTACAAACATTGATGTCCAAAACACTTTCTTTGCCCCAAAAATGATTCCCATTGTTTCCTCAACCCAAAACTATGGTTTTTTCAATCCGCCCAGTAAATCTTTTCTCCATCATTTGCTCCTACATCTATTACAGCCAACGTCTTCCTGTCATAATAGACATGGTGTCCTTAACCTCACTCCAACAGCCCCTAACTCCAGCCCCTTCAAAACAACACACAACTCTATGTCTGCAATCATTCCTTCAGAATGAAGAATCTACCTAGCTCATTTTCCTGCCCAAACCAAACTATCTCCCTGGCCCCATTCGTACTAATCTTCACCCAATCTTTACGACTGCCTGCCATTGTCTCACCCACAACACTGCATTCCCTTGTATCAACCTCATCAAAGCCTACCCTCACATTACTGTCACCATAACATTCTCACCGCTGCCCAGCCCTGTAACATGTTCGCCACTGCGCACACTCACCATACCCTCACCGCTGCCCAGCCCTGTAACATGTTCGCCACTGCTCACACTCACCATACCCTCACCGCTGCCCAGCCCTGTAACATGTTCGCCACTGCGCACACTCACCATACCCTCACCGCTGCCTGCACTCATCGCTACCTCCAGTCACCGCTGCTTAAACTCATCGCTACCTCCAGTCACCGCTGCTTAAACTCACCGCTGCCTACACTCATTGCTGTCTACACTCACCGCTGCCTACACTCACCGCTGCCTACAGTCACCGCTGCTTACACTCACCGCTGCCTACAGTCATCGCATCCTCATCGCTACCTCCAGTCACCGCTGCCTACACTCACCGCTGCCTACACGCACCGCTGCCTACACTCACCGCTGCCTACACTCACCGCTGTCTACACTCACTGCATCCTCACCGCTGCCTACAGTCATCGCTACCTCCAGTCACCACTGCTTACACTCACCACTGCCTACACTCACCGCATCCTCACGGCTGCGTACAGTCAATGCATCCTCACCACTGCCTACACTCACCGCACCCTCACCGCAGCTTGTAATCGCCCATCCTCACCATTGTCTACATTCACCACACCCACTCCATTGCCTGCACTCACCACACCCTCACTACTGCATACACCACCACCTCCTACCTTAGTACTTCACTCATAATAGCTTGTAGTTAAGTCGATATTGTTTATAATATATTCAATATGTTAAAGGCTAACTTAGTGTGGTACGTCACGAAGTTACCGAATGATAATGCTTGCTTTTCCCTGTGCTGTTTCCTCCTTTAGCTCGAAAGTGCCGGCATGCAGTTGGGAATGAATGACTGGCTTAATGGAACAGTGTACGTGGACAGAACAGTTGGGACCAACACAGAGTTTGTTGTGTCCTGGAGAAACCAGAAACCACCAAACATACGCATCACCAACCCAAACGGAACACATTATGGAATACATGACTTTGTTGTTGACGAATCTTTCAAAACCGCTCGTTTGCAACTTCAAGGCCGAAGAGAAGTAAATACATTCATTTATTTTTTCCCCAATTGTGATGTAAGGCTCATTCATGGAGGGGTTTGTACACACACTGTACTACATTGGGCAAGGACATGGGTGGAAAAAGAGAACTTTTCCATGAATTACAATAACCATCTTGTGGTTTGCCATTGCTCTCCCAGGTGAATCAGCATTTGAATCTGCAACAACCAAATTACAATAGAGCGACCAAGCGCCCTAATGCAACCTCGATGAAAACACCAGTTTTTGTTTTTTTTGCATACTAAGTCGAGGCTCGTGTAAGAGCTAACACATAGAACATATAATAACGGGAGCAGGAGACAAGAGGGGGTGGGGGGGGGGGGGGGGAGGAGAGAGAGAGAGAGAGATAGAGAGAGGGGGAATCACAACAACAGTAGGGAATAGGGACATCGTGAGATCTGTGGAAGGGAGAGGGCTGGGGTGGGGTACACGATATAAAGCAAATGGACACTATTGGGATTTTCAGGAAAGAAATCGGAATTTTAAAGAGGTGGATTTGGGGTGGTTTCATGGGGGCAAAAAAATCAAGGTTTTGGATGGGGGAAGATAAGAGATGGTGGTGAACAGCTGTTTTGAAGACCTGGAAGGAGGAGTGGGATTGAAGAGATTGTGGGAGTTTGTTCCAGAGATGGGGAAAAAGAGGAATGAAAGAGTGAAGGTGAGCAGTGAGTCTTGAGTTTGGCAGTTTCACCATAAGATGGTTGCTGGCAGATATTGTGCGTCCTACCGGAATATTTGGGGGACAGAGCACAGACAGAGCAAGGGAAGCTAGGCCAAAGAGTAGTCGGTAGAAGACAGAAAGACCACCAACCTGCCTGCGGTGAGACAGTGAAAAGTCCTCAGAATCAGCTTCATCGTGGAAAATACCGATGACTCCAAAAGCCTTGGTATCTATGGCGTGACGCCGAGCTAGGTGAGAGGCAAGAACATCATCGCAGAGGGGAAAGCAGTATTCCATCAAGCTGTGGATGAAAGCTTTGTATGTGGTGAAGAGCTGAGAAGTCATCATAACTCGGTTACTTCACAGGATGGAGGATGCCCACCAGTCTGCGACTGACTTTGGAGACCAGCTTGGAAATGTGGTTTTTCCAGGAAAGATCATGGCAGATATTGGGACCCAAAAGCTTGAGTGACAGAACTTCTCGAGAAGATTGTTGAGAACGTATAATGAAAGGAGCAGAAGACAAGAAGGGGAGGGAGAGGGAAGCACAACAACAGTAGGGAACAGGGACATCAGGAGATCTGTGGAAGGGAGAGGGCTGGGGTGAGAAATCGGGATTGTAAGGGAGGTGGATTTGGAGTGGTTTCATGAGGGTAGAAAATATCAAAGTTTTGGATGGGGAGATAGTTTTGGTTTTGGAAATAAGAGATGGTGGTGAACAGCTGTTTTAAAGACCTGGAAGGAGGAGTGGGATTGAATAGATTGTGGGAGTTTTGGACAGCGTCGTGACGACCACGTCAAACTACTATCAGGGCGGGTAAACTGGAGAAACCGCTGTTATCTCCATCCATATTATCAGCGCCTTGAGTGTGGGGTGACACCCACCAGCGACAAGTGGCCACCTACCGGCAAGGACCGACCACACAGTTCCCCACCTAAGAGCGTCTGGTTGAGCTACTATCTGGACAGTCTGCCCAAAAGGAGCAGCCACACCCATGTCATAGTAAATGCCCACGTCGAGCTCCGCGTCACTATGATGCGCGAGTCCTATACCGGAACTCTTGTCCCTGGTCGAATTGTCCTTGTTTGTGTTTGCTTGTTTAGCATTTGCATGATATATGTGTGCACTGTGCAACCTCTTCGTCACTCTTCGGTGGAGTTTGTTGCATGACACAAATACTACACGTTGCATCCTGCAACTTTGAAAGGGGAAGGGGAGGTGTGGGATTCCATTCCGGGTTACTTTCTGGGTTAGGGTTATTACCGGACGTGACATCACGTTCTGTGACATATAACCAGAATAACCCTGCTCTTTTATTGTTCTCCATGCTCTCTTCTCCCTGATTTAATTTGTCGTTTTCCCCTTGGTCTTTTATCATGTACTAATGTCCTTATAATTTCTGTGTGTGCCATGTGTGTGCCAACTCAGGGTCCTGGAATCTCAGGTTCAAATCACACATACTGCAATGCTTTCTTATTGTCCACGTATGTCCTTGTAATTCATGTAAAACCAGCTCCAGCATGAACTGTCAAAACTGTAGTAAAGAAGGAAATAGATTTTAATGGCTTTTTTTGTTTGTTTTTTTCTTCATTCTTCCCACTTCGTGTACTCCCTAGGTGGGAGCATGGCACTACGCTGTTCATAACGCCGACACCTCTGAGGATCAAGTGAGCATTACGGTGACCAGTCACAGTTGGGACTCGTCCATCGTGCCCATCACCGTGGTTGCGCACATGGATGGGGAAAAGAACTCTTGGCCGCAACCGATGATTGCATACGCAAGAGTCATGCAGAAATACAGGCCAGTCATTGGTGCAAATGTGCTTGCCAAAATCGAGGATGAACACGGGTCAGTAGTGAGCTTACAACTTTTGGATAATGGAGCAGGTAAGTTTCTTTCAAGAAGTGAACAATATTGTTCTCGCAGTAAATTCGTTAAATGAATGATTTTAAAACATAGCTTTCTTGAGAGACTTGGACATTGATGCAAGAAACACAGGTCATAGCACTTGCAAGGAGTGTTTTCACAGTTGCGTCGATTTTTTGTTTTGGTGTACAGTACACTGAACTACTGGGGTAAAAGAGCTAGTACACCGAGCGGATCAGGACGTAGCAGGAGCAGGTTTTCATCTTTTGGGTTACAACGGTCGGTTTAAAACTTTTCCTGAAATAACAAGCATTCTGAGTATTGCGCTGCAATACATGTCCCCTACCGGCAGTCTCCCGTCCGGAAAACTGTTGGGGAAATTCCCAAAGTTCAAAGTGCCATAACTTTGTCAAAAATGATCGAAACGTCGTGAAGTACGAACTAGATCTGTAACTTATCATGAAGAAACCATGTACCAAGTTTGAAATCATTAGCATTAAGAGTTTAGAAAAAAAGTCTGGAAAACTGTTCTTTGCGGGACGGACTGACTGACAGACGGACAGACGGAGGGATGGAGTGCAAACCTATAGTCCCCTCCGGTGTACACCGGTAGGGGACTAATAAAAGCAAACTAGATTGACACTCGTAGAGCGCAAAGTATCGCATCATGCGTTCATCGTTTACTGAACACGCTACTATTGTGGCCCATATACCTGTATCATCCATGCACCATATTATCTCACATAGTTTCTTGGCATGGGTTATGTACGTCATAAATTTAATTATTCCCTCACATCGGGTCATGCACAGATCAGATACATGAAGATTCAGATTTTTCACATAAAGATTTAAATTCAACCAATTATGGCTGGGATACCACTACACGGATGACGTCGTCGTATCACCCTATATATCCCATGAGGAGTTGATGGCAAGTTTCAAAAAAAAAATGCGCCGAGTGGTTTAAGATAAAATTCTGTCCAATTTTTTCCCTTTAATCCAATATGACTGCCATACAATGTGACCTATGACGTCAGGGTTAGCAATAAAATATTATCCATGGGGAGTCCTTCCTAAGTTAAAAGTTTCGCATCAATCAGACAAGCGGTTGCAGAGCAAACCATTTTTAAAGCCAAAATATATAGACGCAGACATACATACACAGATGCACACACAGACACGCACTCACACACACAGACAAACAGACAGAGGCATTGCATCCCCTTCGGGGCGATACTAATCAGGACACATTGTACAAACAATACAGTCATAATTTCTTATGTTTGATTTAAAAACTTCTACCCTGTTTGAGATTTGAAAATGACACAAGTGACATTCTCTTGCAGGTGCAGACCTTCTGAAGGATGATGGAATTTACACGCGGTACTTTACAAATTTCAGCAAAACCGGACGACACAATTTAAAGGTGTTTGTGAAAGGAGAGGAAGGATCTTCCAAAATTTCATTACGACGTGGTTTTGGAAGTGAATTCATCCCGTCCAAAGAAAAAGGTCCATCCTTGTGAACAACAGAGTTATGAATATCGGTTTGAAACCACGAGCACTTGATATCTGTTTAATACCACCAGCACTTGATATCGGTTTAATACCACGAGCACTTGATATCGGTTTGATACCACGAGCACTTGATATCGGTTTAATACCACGAGCACTTGATATCGGTTTAATACCACGAGCACTTGATATCGGTTTGATACCACGAGCACTTGATATCGGTTTAATACCACGAGCACTTGATATCGGTTTGATACCACGAGCACTTGATATCGGTTTGATACCACGAGCACTTGATATCGGTTTGATACCACGAGCACTTGATATCGGTTTGATACCACGAGCACTTGATATCGGTTTAATACCACGAGCACTTGATATCGGTTTGATACCACGAGCACTTGATATCGGTTTGATACCACGAGCACTTGATATCGGTTTAATACCACGAGCACTTGATATCGCTTTGATACCACGAGCACTTGATATCGCTTTGATACCACGAGCACTTGATATCGCTTTGATACCACGAGCACTTGATATCGGTTTAATACCACGAGCACTTGATATCGGTTTGATACCACGAGCACTTGATATCAGCTTAATACCACGAGCACTTGATATCGCTTTGATACCACGAGCACTTGATATCGCTTTGATACCACGAGCACTTGATATCGGTTTAATACCACGAGCACTTGATATCGGTTTGATACCACGAGCACTTGATATCGCTTTGATACCACGAGCACTTGATATCGGCTTAATACCACGAGCACTTGATATCGCTTTGATACCACGAGCACTTGATATCGCTTTGATACCACGAGCACTTGATATCGGTTTAATACCACGAGCACTTGATATCGCTTTGATACCACGAGCACTTGATATCGCTTTGATACCACGAGCACTTGATATCGGATTGAAACCACGAGCACTTGATATCGGTTTGAAACCACGAGCACTTGATATCGGTTTGAAACCACGAGCACTTGAAATCGGTTTGATACCACGAGCACTTGATATCGGTTTAATACCCCGAGCACTTGATATCGGTTTAATACCCCGAGCACTTGATATCGCTTTGATACCACGAGCACTTGATATCGCTTTGATACCCTGAGCACTTGATATCGGTTTGAAACCATGAGCACTTGATATCGGTTTGATACCACGAGCACTTGATATCGGTTTAATACCACGAGCACTTGATATCGCTTTGATACCACGAGCACTTGATATCGCTTTGATACCACGAGCACTTGATATCGCTTTGATACCACGAGCACTTGATATCGGTTTAATACCACGAGCACTTGATATCGCTTTGATACCACGAGCACTTGATATCGGTTTAATACCACGAGCACTTGATATCGCTTTGATACCACGAGCACTTGATATCGCTTTGATACCACGAGCACTTGATATCGGTTTGATACCACGAGCACTTGATATCGGATTGAAACCACGATCACTTGATATCGGTTTGAAACCACGAGCACTTGATATCGGTTTGAAACCACGAGCACTTGAAATCGGTTTGATACCACGAGCACTTGATATCGCTTTGATACCACGAGCACTTGATATCGCTTTGATACCCTGAGCACTTGATATCGGTTTGAAACCATGAGCACTTGATATCGGTTTGAAACCACGAGCACTTGATATCGGTTTGAAATCACGAGCACTTGATATGGGTTTGAAACCACGAGCACTTGAAATCGGTTTGAAACCACGAGCACTTGAAATCGGTTTAATACCCCGAGCACTTGATATCGCTTTGATACCACGAGCACTTGATATCGCTTTGATACCCTGAGCACTTGATATCGGTTTGAAACCATGAGCACTTGATATCGGTTTGAAACCACGAGCACTTGATATCGGTTTGAAACCACGAGCACTTGAAATCGGTTTAATACCCCGAGCACTTGATATCGCTTTGATACCACGAGCACTTGATATCGCTTTGATACCCTGAGCACTTGATATCGGTTTGAAACCACGAGCACTTGATATCGGTTTGAAACCACGAGCACTTGATATGGGTGTGAAACCACGAGCACTTGAAATCGGTTTGAAACCACGAGCACTTGATATCGCTTTGATACCACGAGCACTTGATATCGGTTTGAAACCACGAGCACTTGATATCGGTTTGAAACCACGAGCACTTGAAATCGGTTTGATACCACGAGCACTTGATATCGGTTTGAAACCACGAGCACTTGATATCGCTTTGATACCACGAGCACTTGATATCGGTTTGAAACCACGAGCACTTGATATCGGTTTGAAACCACGAGCACTTGAAATCGGTTTGATACCACGAGCACTTGATATCGGTTTAATACCCCGAGCACTTGATATCGCTTTGATACCACGAGCACTTGATATCGCTTTGATACCCTGAGCACTTGATATCGGTTTGAAACCATGAGCACTTGATATCGCTTTGATACCACGAGCACTTGATATCGGTTTGATACCACGAGCACTTGATATCGGTTTGAAACCACGAGCACTTGATATCGCTTTGATACCACGAGCACTTAATTTCGGTTTAATACCACGAACACTTGAGGACGGTTTGATACCACGAGCACTTGATATCGCTTTGATACCACGAGCACTTGATATCGGTTTGAAACCATGAGCACTTGATATCGCTTTGATACCACGAGCACTTGATATCGGTTTGATACCACGAGCACTTGATATCGGTTTGAAACCACGAGCACTTGATATCGCTTTGATACCACGAGCACTTAATTTCGGTTTAATACCACGAACACTTGAGGACGGTTTGATACCACGAGCACTTAATATCGGTTTAATACTATGATCACTTGATATCGGTTTGATACCACGAGCACTTGATATCGCTTTGATACCACGAGCACTTGATATCGGTTTGATACCACGAGCACTTGATATCGAATTGAAACCACGAGCACTTGATATCGGTTTAATACTATGATCACTTGATATCGGTTTGATACCACGAGCACTTGATATCGCTTTGATACCACTATTACTTGGATATCAGTTTGATATCAGAAACACATGTGATACCAAGAGCACTTGATATGGGTCCAAGTCGAGTTTTACCCCAGTTGGGTATTTACGCTAGCAGCAGTTCGACTGGTTTGAAGGTTTAAAAGTGCAATGAACATATTCACTGGTGGCCAAAAATATTGGCACCTTTTTCAAATAATGCACCATTTCTTCCAGAAAATTGTTGAAATTAAAAAATATTTTGGTATCCACATATGTATTTATTTGGTTTGCAGTGGAACAAAACAAAAAGCTCGAAAAATTACTAAATCCTAGCTTATTCCATACAGAAATCATAAAATTTCCAGGACAATATTATTGGCACCTTTTGGAAGTTGATAGAATTAATTGGATTTCAAGCAGGTGATTCTCCTTTACTTTGGAATTGAAACCACCTGTGGTGAGTTGCCGGTGCCTGCAATATAAAAATCACTCATTCAACCAGTTTGAATAGAGATAAGGAGTCATACTGCTGTTTTGTGTCACTGTGTGTACCGCAATGAGCATGGAGGAAAGAAAGAAAACCAGAGAATTTTCTGAGGAGGTCAGACACAAGATTCGCGAGCGCATGGTAATTAATTGGCTAATAGCATACCTAAACGTGAAAAGCTGAATGCCTCAACTCTGTGTTTGTCTCTAAATCTTGTGTCCCAAACCCATCCCTCTCTGTACCCACCATACCCAGTCATACCCAGCTGCTCCTGGACTCTGTGTCCTTTCCTCCTGACAAGGTGGAAAAGTTTCTGTCAACCCTTGACTCTGATTCTGCAACTGGACCTGACGGCATCAGCCCATGGGTCCTAAAATCATGTTCTTCCGCTCTTTCACTCCCTCTCTCTGTTCTCTACACCCTCTCTTTTGCTCAAGGTCATCTTCCATCTGCTTGGAAATCTGCCAACATCACCGCTTTGCACAAAAAAGGTGCAAAAACAGATCCCAGCAACTACAGACCAATCAGCCTTCTCCCAATTATCAGCAAAGTCATGGAATCCATCATTGCTTCAGATATGAAATCTTTCCTCTTCTCCAATGGCTTGATCTCTGAACATCAATTTGGTTTCAGACCTGGACACTCCACTCTGGACATGCTGCTTCTGCTTTCTCAACAATGGATGGAGGTCCTCAATGCCAAACAGGAAATTAGAGCAGTCTCCCTTGACATATCACGTGCCTTCGATACGGTCTGGCACCCCGCTCTGCTCACCAAACTCTCCTCTTTTGGTATCCATGGAAATCTCCACGCATGGCTGGCGGACTTCCTCTCTAGTCGTGGGTCAACGTGTGGCCCTGAATGGGTTTCTCTCATCTCCTCTTCCTGTTCAGGCTGGAGTTCCCCAAGGCAGTGTTCTGGGCCCTGTGCTTTTTCTGGTCTTCATCAATGATCTCTCTGACTCTCTTGAAAATCCTCTCTATCTCTTTGCTGACGACTCTACTCTCTAGGTCGCTCCATTCTTCATCCCTCAGATCGGCAGTCTGCAGCCTCCTCACTCTCTGCAGACCTTGACAAAATCACAGACTGGGCAAACAAGTGGAACATGTCTTTCAATCCTGACAAATCTCACACTCTTACGATGTCTCTCCGAAAAGACCGACTGGACAACCCTCCCATCCACTTTCTGAATAATCCTCTCCAAGAAGTTCTGTCACTCAAGCTTTTGGGTCTCACTATCTGCCATGATCTTTCCTGGGAAAACCACATTTCAAATCTGGCCTCCAAAGCCAGTCGCCGCCACAGCCTCCAAAGCCCCCCCCCTCCCCTTCCCACGCCTCCTGCCCCCAAGCCCTCTCCCTCCCACACTTCTCCCTGCTCTCAAATGTTGTGGTTGTATGCTTCCCCTTCTCTCCCCATCTTGTCTTCCGCTCCCTCTTTTTGTATATTTTGTTTGTCTGGTTGATTTGTTTGTGAAATAAATGTTAGCTCTTTCACGAGCCTCGATTCAGTATACAAAAAAAGAAAAAAAGAAAAAAAAAGCCAGTCGCCGACTGGGCATCCTCCGTCGTGCGAAGTCCTTCCTTGGCACACCTGAGCTCCTCACTACATACAAGGCTTTCATCTGCAGCTCAATGGAATACTGCTCTCCCCTCTGGGCTGGTGCTCCTGTCTCACACCTAGCTCGCCTTCACGCTGTTGAAACCAAAGCATTCAGAATCATTGGAATCTCCCGCGATGAAGCTAACTCCAAGGGCCTCTCACTCACTCACCACAGGCAGGTTGGTGGTCTTTCCGTCTTCTACCGACTCCTCTCTGGCCTTGCCCCCCCAGCTCTCTCTGGGCTCTGTCCCACAAATATTCCTACAGGTCGCACAAGATCTGCCTGCAACCCTCTTATGGTTAAACTGCCAAAATCAAGACTCTCTGCTCACCTTCACTCCTTCATTCCTCTTTTCTCCCGCCTCTGGAACAAACTCCCTCACTCTCTTCAATCCCACTCCACCCTCCAAGTCTTTAAAACAGCTGTTCACCACCATCTCTTATCTTCCCCCATCCAAAACCTTGATCTTTTCTACCCCCGCTAATTTCACCCCAAATCCACTTTTTTGAAATACCAACCTCTGTCCAGGAAGTCCTTGGTGTCCTTGTGTTTTATACTTCTCCCTCCCCCCCCCCACCCCCTTTCCATGCCTCCTCCCCCTGGGCCCTCTCCCTTCCACACATCTCCCTGCTCTCGGATGTTGTGTTTGTGTGCTTCCCCTTCTCTCCCCATCTTGTCTGCCGCTCCCTCTTTTTGGGTATTTTGTTTGTCTGGTTGATTTGTTTGTGAAGTAAATGTTAGCTCTTTCACGAGCCTCGATTCAGTATACACAAAAAAAAAAAAAAAAAAAAAAAACTACCACCGTTTCATCTGAATCTGGAACTTTTTGAAAACCAATTAATTGAATTAATCTAAAAATTAATTGAATAATCAGTAAATAAAAAATACCCTTTATGACCAAATCACTTGGTCACTGTCTTATCCAAATATCAGCATCCAAGTTCAAAAGTTGCATGAAATATTGCTGACGAGAAAGAAAATAAATAATTGATTGCTTAATTGGGTATTTAAAATAAATAAAAATTGTGTAATAATTAATTTCTTAATCAATTTGGTAATCGCATAGCATACCTAAATCACCACTGTTTAATCCAAATCTGTAACTTTTTCAAAAACAATTAATTAAATAATTAATCTTAAAATTAAATAATTAATCGATTAATTCATTGATGAATAAATCAAAAATACACTTCATAACCTAATCACTTGGTCACTGTAGTATCCAAATATCAGCCTCCAAGCTCAAAAAGGTGCATGAAATATTGCTGATGAGAAAGAAAATAAATAAGTACTTAATAAATCGATAATAAAATAATAAAAGGTAGTAGTTGTCCATCCGTCCATCTGCCTGTCTGTCTGTCTCCTCCATAACTCAAAAACCATGAAATCTAGCGGCCCCAACATTTGCATGCATACACGTCGACCTTCAACAGAATGCAATGATGAAAACTGTGTGTTTGGGTGTGTTATAACATCTGGGTTCTTAACTCGCTGGGTTCTTAAGCCGCCATTTTGTTTCAGCCTATTCAAACGTGCCTTGCCTTGGAATCACCATCGATTATCATTGCATAATTGAAGCATATCATCAAAATCTGGATTCGAATATGAGGATTAGATGCTGCAGACTAAATATATGTCCAAATCTGGAGTGAAATCTGACAAAATTTACTATATCAAGCGATTTTTATGACTAAGTGTATATAATATAACTAAGTTTTTTTTATTTAACTTAATAATAATTCTTAACTTAATTCATACTTCCATGGGATAGGGTGTCAATCCACTGTATCTGCGATCTGTTTTTTAAATTACTCGGCCATTTCAACCAGAAGCAATCAGCTTGCTATCGCTTGCCAAGCCAGCCGTTCCTTATGACCCATTTTGTTGGAGTGGTTGCTGGAGTGCTGAAGCCGCTTGGCCAGGGCTCTACAAAAGAAGTCAGAAATATCTGTGTACTTAATTAATTAGTCATAAGGACTTGGAAGTTTGGGTGCGTTATAACACCCTTATTGAATATGATTAACCACCACTTGATGAACGCTATTCAGGCTGCTTTTGCAAGCCATGGCGTTACAGTAGACAGAACTCCCTTTTTGTTTTTACATACCCATTTTTTCATTGACATATTTTTGTGCGATATACTAACCATCCCCTCCCTGCCCCCTTCCCATTCACTCTCTCTTCTCCCACACCCCTTCCCTACCCACCCTCCTCTCCTTCCCTCACCCATCTCTCCTTCCCCTCCTCTCCTCCCCCCTCTCAGCTCTCTTCATATTCCCATCAGGAAGCAACTCATTGTTACTCGGCAATGCTGGGTACTTTTGTTAGTCGATAATAATTAAGTAGCTAATCAATTACTTAACTACCCTTAAATTGACTGCTCTTAAATTCAATTATTTGACTGCTCCTGCTCATTTTGTCACCCTTGAGGCAGTGAAGTCGAAGACCCTCCATTTCTTTGGAATCTAGTGACAGGATGAGTGTCTGTGAGAATAAAAACTACACCAGTGAAATAAAAACAGCGACCTTTTAACCATTCAACCACAAATATACTCATTCTGCCCGGTTGCTCGTCCATCCCCCGTGCAGCAGATGGGATTTTTGGAATCGTATGTGTGTGTGCGCGTGTATGTGTGTGTGTGTGTGTGTGTGTGTGTGTGTGTGTGTGTGTGTGTGTGTGTGTGTGCGCGTACGAGCGTGTATTTGTGTGTCCAGGCCATAACTTTTTTTACCATTTGAGTTTTTGTTATCAGATTTTCAACAAGCCCTTACTGTAAGAATATGGAGAGCACTAATTGATAATTGGGTCAAAATGTCAAAGGGAAAAGTAACAGTGAGTACAAATAGGCGTGGTCAGCCCGTCCACAGCACGTCAAGCATGAGACGGCCGTTTTTTAATCGCTTCTGTGTTTTTTATTTATTTACCATTGAGCTTCAGTGCATCTGTCCAGGCCATAACATCTTTACCATTTCAGCTTTTAGCATTAAATCTTCAGCAAACCTTCATTATGAGAATATGGAGAAGACAAGTTAATTGTCTTTAGAAGATTATGAGAAGAGAAGACAAATTTTCCATTTTTTTTTTTCAACTGTTGTTTTCTTCAAGTTTCGTTCGACTACAAAGCGGACACTTTGTATTTTGAGATGCTTTCTAGTTATATCTTCATTAAGGAGCATTGGTCCATTGTGGAGTCATGGGTTAATGATGCCCAAATATGGGGCAATGGCACCCCTTAAGAGTCAAACCCACAAGCAGGAACACTAAATGAGGAACAGGAAGGATATGCCATTTATAAAGTGAAACACTGATGAAGTTTCAAAAGTCAGAATCACAAAATCTTATAATTATCAATTTTCTCAAGTGGCATCTTATTAAAAGAACTGTACAATTAAGTCAACAATACGATGACAGCGAGTATTATGAAATTGTTCTTTTGTGAGTACCTCCATGTCTGATTCTTATTGATCGGAACTTCCCACCAAAATGAATGACGTTGTTCTGTTGTGTGTAGATGGTGTACGGAGAAATATTTCTTCAGCACCGGTATTCACTTCAACGGGAGACTTCAGCCGGACTCAATCTGGGGAAAGCTTTATAATTTCCATACCTCCAGGTGCTCCCACTGATATTTTCCCACCAAACAGGATCATTGATCTCAATGCCAGTGAGCAAAAGATTGGTTTAGTAGAGCTCACCTGGACTGCACCTGGTGACAATGCAGACTCTGGACAAGGTTAGTCAAATTTGTGGATGTTTTTCCATTGCTGTCTTTATGACATTTACTTCATGTTGTTATAGTAACTATGACTTGTTTTTTTAATATAAACATGTGCAGAAGAGCATTTGTGAATCATCAAACCAACATGCAGTTTGCTCATCATTCAGATCATTTGTTAGAGGGATCACGTCGGCCAAGATGCTCCAAGCGGGATTGAGGGCCTATTTGCTCCTATACAAAAAATCAATTTTGAGCAGCCAATCCGGCGGCATGCTGGGCACCTTACCTAGCTGATTGCCCGTCATTATCATCAAAGATGCAATGTCCTCATCAAAGATGCAACACGAGCGGTGGTTCTAACCGGCGAAGTGGTGAATTTGACAATGAGCATTACATGCTCGAGACCCGAATATCCTCTAAAGGATTTAAAGCCAAGTCAGCTATTCTCAACCAGCGATTGGTAATACATTGGTGATAGTCTGTAAGGATCAATAATGGTCCGAATGACTCAGAGACCCAGTGAGTTTATAATGTGTATTGAGAATGGGGAGGTGGTAGAACAGGAATGCAGTGGTTATAACATAAAATAAACAGGTATATAACAAATACAATATGCGCCCCTGGGTTTCATACAAACGGGAATATTATGTATCCTAACTTAAGGCCTCAAGCATGCCACATTAGGAGACCAGAGAGAGATGCGACAAGGAGCACTAAATGCGGCCCGTTCATGCACCGCAAATCGATTGGTGTGTGTGGCTGGAAGAGCGAGAGACAGGTATGGTCATGCATGGCCCATGGTCCTGTAGGTCAGGGAGGGGACTTTGCACGATGCTGGCGCGCAGACCGAGTAGGAGAGGAGTGGATAGCACGATGATGGGTGATGGAACCCAAACATTGATTGCTCCCTACCCCTGTCCAATCAGCCATCGGCTCTCTCCGCTTCTCTAAACTGAACTCCAGACTTGACTAAATGCAGTAACAATGCAGTAACAAATCAATGGCTAAGTTAGTATACCTGCAGGAGTTAGTTAGTCGCATGCACAGGCAAAAATCAGAAGTCGACTCCCTATCCTTGCCTGGGAAGGGGGTGTGCCTATGACCTGGAAGCACATTTGCAAAATTTGGTGATCAGCGAAGCCGTTTTTGATGATTTAAGGTTCAGACTTACACACACATACATACATTTTAGGTGAAGTCACCCAGTGAAGATCGGGTTATTTAGACTTTCGTAAAACATCAAGAAGATAGCTGCAGCAAAAAACTTTAACTTGGGATTGCAACACGCCAATGATGGGCCAAAGTGCTTCCTAATTTCCTTGTAAAATGTCTACAAGAACTTGTGAATACTACTTACACTGTATAGTCCTCTGAGACAGTGGCTCCTTTGTATATTACTTTCTATTCTGCAATCGATATGTAAATATTTAAATGCAAGTGGTTAGGTTTCCGACAGAGAATCACCTTCAAACACCGAAGCACAGAGGACCAAACCAAGCTCTTCACTCCCCACCGAAGGGGACACCAGACAAACAACGGTCGATTGATCAAAATGCAGATAATTCATGATTTAACTTCAATTTGATTAAGAACTAGAAGAGCCTACCTGTTGCTTTGCGAACGGACCAATTCGTCGTCACATCCCTTCCTGCTAGAAAGGGGAGAGGCAGGGAGGGGGGCGGGGGGGTTGAGGGGAAGGAGGTGAGGAGAGGGGGGAGGGGAAAAAGGGAGGGAGGGAGTGGAGAGGATGGGAGGTCGAGGGGAGATATATATACTGCATATATATATTTTGGGGGGCTTTCACATGCCCCTCCGTTTGGGAGAGTGGGGGGAGGGTGGAGGGGATGGGCGAGAAGGGAATGAGGACAAATTTACCTGTGCAAACAGTGCTTTAACCTCAGCATTACCCAGGTAAAAAAGGAAATTGTAGTACCCTCTGCCACCACCACCAGAAGGCGCTACACGGTACACATTTACATATGGAAGTTACACCCAACTCCCGTTTTGAGGTCATGGCCACATAGCCTGTGTTACCACCCACCCCTCTCCCTCCCCCCTCCCGCCCTGCACACACATTATTGTTATACTAGCGGGGTCACCCGTGGGAATCCCACGGGCATGGATGTGTGTGACATTTCGACATATTGAGTTAGATGCTGCACATTCATTTTTACAAAATGGTTACTGGCAAGTCATCAGATCCAGAAATGGTGTGATGAACACAATTTATTTATTTCACATAATATGTGACCCCTCACTCCTCTCCACCTGACACTCTCCTGTCTCCACCTGACACTCTCCTCTCTCCACCTAGCACTCCTCTCCTCTCCAATCCCTCACATTCCTCTCCTTTCCAATCCCTCACCTCTCCAATCCCTCACACACCTCTCCTCTCCAATCCCTCACACGCCTCTCCAATCGCGCCTCACACTCCTCTCCAATCGCGCCTCACACTCCTCTCCAATCGCGCCTCACACTCCTCTCCAATCGCGCCTCACACTCCCCTCCAATCACTCCACTCCAATCGCGCCTCACACTCCTCTCCAATCGCGCTCACACTCCTCTCCAATCACGCCTCACACTCCTCTCCAATCACGCCTCACACTCCTCTCCAATCGCGCCTCACACTCCTCTCTAATCGTGCCTCACACACCTCTCCAATCGCGCCTCACACTCCTCTCCAATCGTGCCTCACACTCCTCTCCAATCACGCCTCACACTCCTCTCCAATCACGCCTCACACCCCTCTCCAATCGCGCCTCACACTCCTCTCTAATCGTGCCTCACACACCTCTCCAATCGCGCCTCACACTCCTCTCCAATCGTGCCTCACACTCCTCTCCAATCGCGCCTCACACTCCCCTCCAATCACTCCTCACTCTCCTCTCCAATCGCTCCTCACTCGCCTCTCCAATCGCTCCTCACTCGCCTCTCCAATCGGCTTTCCCCGTCTCGTTTCTCTCGTTTTTCTCCCGTCTCATTCTTTTTCTTGCTCCAAATCGGCCCGTCTCGCCCGTCGGCCCGTCGGAATCGGAAATCGGGCCGTCTTGCTTTCGTGCTTGCGCGTAAATAAATTGTGTTCATTACACCATTTCTGGATCTGATGACTTGCCAGTAACCATTTTGTAAAAATGAATGTGCAGCATCGAACTCAATATGTCGAAATGTCACACACATCCATGCCCGTGGGATTCCCACGGGTGACCCCGCAAGTTTGCATTGACGTTCGTCGATGGACTCGTTCGCCCGTCTCATTCGTTTTCTTGCTACATCCTGTTCAAGTCTGCGTTCTTCATCGATCGTCTCATTCATTTTGGAAATAGAAGTTTCCACGCAGCGCATGAATTGTCGCGATCCTCAAGAGGAAGTGTCTCGTAATCATCAAATGATAAATGGCAACTAAATTATATTGTGGAAAATTAAAGATTTCAAATAAACCTATTTAAAGTGTATGCGCACATCACTAATAAAAAAAACGAAGAAATATCTCTCGGTAATTTCCTGAAACATATTTTACTTCCGGCTAATAATGTTGAATGAAATAAAAACGAAGAAATATATGTCGGCATCATTGTTGACGTTTTTGTGACGACTGTCATCAAACGAAAAAGTAATATATCTTAACGGAAAAGCAAAAGCGAATTTTTAATATATATCGACACGTTGCCATCGGTGTCATGTTGGGTGGTGTATGATACACCATGACGCGATTTTTAAAAATATATCTCTGCATTTTCCCGCGTGTGTGGAATGTTCTCAATTATTGCTGACACCGAGTCTAAAACCATCGATAAAAATGAAATCATATGGTGAGTTAGATTGGAGATAAAGGCGTGAGAGAGACTCAATGGCCTTGAAGTTACAGGCGTTTGAGAATTCATTTCGTTCTATAAAGGGCAACTTTCATCGGATTTTCTTCCCGTTTTTTTTCAACCGGGTCTAAAACTATGTTAGCGACTATGAAAAATGAAATGATATATCGAATTTGATTTGAAATAAAACTGGGAGAGAGAGCAAGACACCACGGGCCTACAAAACAGGCCTCAAAGCTATGCGAGTTAATAAAATGGTGGATATTTGTTTATAATTATATGAAGCCACTCCCAGAATGGGTGGAGCTATGGGTGGAGCTACTCTGCAAACCGAGTAAGCCACACCCCGGACAGACACCCAACAGACAGACAGACAGACAGACAGAATCATCTACGGCTATTATAATATAGATAACTAATATAAAAAAACGAAGAAATATCTCTCGGTAATTTCCTGAAACATATTTTACTTCCGGCTAATAATGTTGAATGAAATAAAAACGACGAAATATATGTCGGCATCATTGTTGACGTTTTTGTGACGACTGTCATCAAACGAAAAAGTAATATATCTTAACGGAAAAGCAAAAGCGAATTTTTAATATATATCGACACGTTGCCATCGGTGTCATGTTGGGCGGTGTATGATACACCATGACGCGATTTTTAAAAATATATCTCTGCATTTTCCCGCGTGTGTGGAATGTTCTCAATTATTGCTGACACCGAGTCTAAAACCATCGATAAAAATGAAATCATATGGTGAGTTAGATTGGAAATAAAGGCGTGAGAGAGACTCAATGGCCTTGAAGTTACAGGCGTTTGAGAATTCATTTCGTTCTATAAAGGGCAACTTTCATCGGATTTTCTTCCCGTTTTTTTTCAACCGAGTCTAAAACTATGTTAGCGACTGTGAAAAATGAAATGATATATCGAATTTGATTTGAAATAAAACTGGGAGAGAGAGCAAGACACCACGGGCCTACAAAACAGGCCTCAAAGCTATGCGAGTTAATAAAATGGTGGATATTTGTTTATAATTATATGAAACCACTCCCAGAATGGGTGGAGCTATGGGTGGAGCTACTCTGCAAACCGAGTAAGCCACACCCCAGACAGACACCCAACAGACAGACAGACAGACAGACAGAATCATCTACGGCTATTATAATATAGATATAAATACATATATTGCTAAATAAATAAATACATATATTGTTAAATATATAAATACACTAGCTGAATGCACCCGGCGTTGCCCGGGTTCTTTTTGAATGAATTTACTACTATAATTCAGCTTTTACTCGCGGCCGTAGAAGATTGACTACTATAATTCAGCTCAGATTTTAATTGCGAAATGGGCCCAGCCCAGCCGAGGCAGCCTCTGCCGGCCTCGCCACCTAGCCTATAACCTTCCCGGGGCCCGTCACGACATTTTTAGTTCTTTTTGAATGAATTTACTACGATAATTCAGCTTTTACTCGCGGCCGTAGAACATTGACTACGATCATTCAGCTCAGCTTTTAATTGCGTAATGGGCCCAGCCCGGCCAAGGCGGCCTCGACCGGCCTCGCCACCTAGCCTATAAACTTCCCGGGGCCTGTCCCAACATTTTTGGTTTAAAAAAAAAAGAATTTACTGCTATAATTCAGCTTTTACTCGCGGCCGTAGAACATTGACTACTATAATTCAGCTCGGCTTTTAATTGCGAAATGGGCCCAGCCCGGCCGAAGTGGCCCTGCCTGGCCTCACCACCTAGCCTATAACCTTCCCAGGGTCCGTCCCGACATTTTTAGTTCTTTTTGAATGAATTTACTACTATAATTCAGCTTTTACTAGCGGCCGTAGAAGATTGACTACTATAATTCAGCTCAGCTTTTAATTGCGAAATGGGCCCAGCCCGGCCGAAGTGGCCCCGACCGGCCTCGCCACCTAGCCTATAACCTTCCGGGGCCCGTCCCGACATTTTAAGTTATTTTTGAATGAATTTACTACGATAATTCAGCTTTTACTCACGGCCATAGAAGATTGACTACTATAATTCAGCTCGGCTTTTAATTGTGAAATGGGCCCAGCCCGGCCGAAGCGGCCTTGCCCGGCCTCGCCACCTAGCCGAAAACCTTCCCGGGGCCCGTACCGACATTTTTTGTTTCAGAGGTTTCCTCCTATCTTTCACCGTTCAGGAGATTAGCGCGTGCAGACAAACAAACAAACAAAAACTTTCTTTTATATATAATAATATAGATATATAGATAAAATAGATAGAATATAGAAGAAGACAGAAGAAGATATTGTTAAAAATATATATTAAAAATATATATGTTGACCTTACACGTGTGTGCCTTTCCCTGTTCTCCCTGTCCCTCTTTGCTTCTTTTGATTATAATAAACGTGTTTCCCACCACTGGCATGTCGGCTTGATACGCGGTTTGGAATTGACAATTATAACGACAGCGCGAGTCGAACTCGCAGCCGTTGGAAATTTGGTGCAAATGTTGCAAGGAGCGTTACATTTGCGGTACGTTTCCCCGCGGTTCACGCTTGGCCCCAATCCTTTTAAACAGGATAATTACCAAAGGCGATAAATCTAGTTAGAGTTTCTGTATGTTGGAAACCAAAGGAAAGATGTGTTCGGTTTTCACGATGGACAAGTGGGTCTCTCAGCACCATCCGTTGCTAAATTAGTGATCGCCCAGAAGGAGGATTTGACCTCATGTCCACCCCACAGTCAACCGTTACAATACATACGTGATGTACATACATACGTTAAATTTTAGTATGATCGCCTTCCTGAGGCTTTGATAACATTGAGGTTTAAAAAAAAATTAATTTGATTTTGTTTACTTTGTTTCTCTAATGTAAAAGTGTAATTTCTGATGGGCTCGTAAAAGTGTGTTGTAAATTATTTTTATACATTACTTCCGCTATCGAAGGTGGATGGAGGTTATGTTTTCACCCCTGTCTGTCTGTCCGTTTATCTCAAAAAAGTTGTGGACAGATTTGGACAAAACTTGGTGGACAGGTTGGGTGTGTGACAAGGACGAATTGATTAAAGTTTGGTGGAGATCCGTATCTGGATCCAGATCAGAGAATTTTTTCATTTTTAAATTGTTCCTTCACCATTGAGAGATGAAGCCAAAATGATACACTACATGGACAAAAGTATGCGGACACCCCTTCTAATTAGTGGATTCGGCTGTTTCAGCCACACCCATTGCTGACAGGTATATATAATCAAGCACACAGCCATGAAATCTCCATGGACAAACATTGGCAGTAGAATGGGCCGTAGGCCTACTGAAGAACTCAGTGACTTTCAACGTGGCACCGTCATAGGATGCCACCTTTCCAACAAGTCAGTTCGTCAAATTTCTGCCCTGCTAGAGCTGCTCTGGTCAACTGTAAGTGCTGTTACTGTGAAGTGCAAATGTCTAGGAGCAACAACAGCTCAGCCGTGAAGTGGTAGGCCACACAAGCTAACGGAACAGGACCGCCAGGTGCTGAAGAGTGAAGCATGTAAAAATCGTCTGTCATTGGTTGCAACACTCACTACCGAGTTCCAAACTGCCTCTGGAAGCAACATCAGCACAACAACTGTTCGTCAGGAGCTTCATGAAATGGGTTTCCATGGCCGAGCAGCCACACACAAGCCTAATATCACCATGCACAATGACAAGAGTCGGCTGGAGTGGTATAAAACTCGCCGCCATTGGACTCTGGAGCAGTGGAAATGCGTTCTCTGGAGTGATGAATCACGCTTCACCATCTGGCAGTCCGACGGACAAATCTGGGTTTGGCGGATGCCAGGAGAATGCTACCTGCCCGAATGCTTAGTGCCAACTATAAAGTTTGATGGAGGAGGAATAATGGTCTGCGGCTGTTTTTCTTGGTTCGGGCTAGGCCCATTAGTTCCATTGAAGGGAAATCTTAATGCCACAGCATACAATGACATTCAAGACGATTGTGTGCTTCCAAATTTGTGGCAACAGTTTGGGGAAGGCCCTTTCCTGTTTCAGCATGACAATGCCCCTGTGCACAAAGCGAGGTCCGTACAGAAATGGTTTGTCAAGATCGGTGTGGAAGAACTTGACTGGCCTGCACATAGCCCTGACCTCAACCCCATCGAATACCTTTGAGATGAAATGGAACGCCAACTGGGAGCCAGGCCGAATCGCCCAACATCAGTGCCCGATCTCACTCATGCTCTTGGGGCTGAATGGAAGCAAATCCCCTCAGCAATGTTCTGACATGTAGTTGAAAGCCTTTCCAGAAGAGTGGAGGCTGTTATTGCAGCAAAGGGGGGGGGGGGGGGGGGACCAACTCCATATTAATGGCTATGTTTTGGAATGTTCGGGTGTCCACATACTTTTGACCATGTAGTGTATATAGCGTAATTTTGTTTTTTTAAGTTGTGGATGCATTCTGACAAACATTGGTGAATGAGTTGGTTAGGCGATGATCATATATACAATAAAATCTCTTCCTTCCTCTCCAAACAGCATCACGTTACCGCCTGAAGGTGTCCACAACTATGCCAGAACTACTGGATGCTTCTGCAAAAAGCATAATCACCGAAGAGGACATGGAAGGAAATCTGGACTCTCCGTCACCAGCCGGCCACTTTGAACGGATTCTACTGAACATTTCAAAGGACGAAAGTCTACCAGAGGTCATGTACTTTGCCATGTGGGCTTACGACGAGACCAACCTCGAATCTGAAATGTCCAACATGGCACGTGTGTACCCAGCATCGATTTCCAAAGCAGAAGTGAACTTTGCTGCTCGTGATGAAGGCACAGTGATCGTCCCGAAATTAGAAAAAGACAAAATACCGTTAAAAATCATTGTCAGCATTGCGTTTGGATGTTTCATTTTGGCCTGCATCTTGGTAGGCCTCACACTCGCATGTGTGTTCTGTAAAAGAAAGTCATCTACTGTGGTATAGGTAAAAAAAAAAAAAACTTTCAGGATGTACAAGTGACGGGAAGTTGCCTTGACCGATTAACCCTAGTCATACAAACGACAACATATCAGTAAAAGATTTTTAGGAAATTATTTATGGAATTTTTGTCTTTTAAAGGACGAGTGGAACATTTATGTACACCTGAACCTATTACAATTACGAGGTCTTCACACGTATAAGAATAATAATTGGGAAATATTTTTTACTTAACTTGGTCCTTCTTCATATGAAGATTAACCTTTCACGAAGCTTTGTCCAAATGTGACAGGATAAGTTTGATTCCTCTCACTTAGTGTGTGAATTATCTCACTCCTAAATTGACTATTTTGTTGAAGTATTTTGATTTGCATGCACTTAATTTCCCCTAAATCGTGTTTATCAAACGTAGAAGCTTTCCTTTTGTATACTGTACAGACATTTTCAGTTCTAGTGTAAAAAATGTTTTTGGCTGAAAACACTTGTGAGGCTCCATGAGTGAATGAATGCAGGTTAGCTGGATAAAAACCAACGCCTAAGGGTTCAGTGAGAAAAATAAATAGTGCAATCGAATGGGCGCACCCAAGAGACGAACCTTTTTCTGCATTCCAAAAACATATCTTCGGACACACCACCATTCTACAAACCCCATCAATGCACAGATATCCACAAACACGCGCACACACACACACACACACACACACACACACACACACACACACACACACACACACACACACACACACACACACACACACACACACACACACACCTTTTGATAGTGTCCCACATTCATGGATGATAAAATGCATGAAAGTGTACAATATCAACCCCCAAATAATCAAACTGATTGAGAAAGCAATGGAGCTCTGGAATACCACATTTATATTACAGCACGTGGAAGGAAAGATTGAAATACTACGGGTGAAGATATAATGCAATATTTTCCAGGGAGACAGCCTTTCACCACTGCTGTTTTACCTGGTCTGGACCCATTAAGCAACCCCAGTAATGAGCAAGGTCATAGATACACGCTAACATCCAATAGAAAGACACCCAAAGAAGCATGAATGGTGAAAGCCTAAAGCTCTTCACACCGAATGACGATTTTATTTTTTATTATTTTTTTTTTTTTGTATACTGAATCGAGGCTCGTGGAAGAGCTAACATTTATTTCACAAACAAATCAACCAGACAAACAAAATATACAAAAAGAGGGAGCGGAAGACAAGATGGGGAGAGAAGGGGAAGCACACAACCACAACATTTGAGAGCAGGGAGAAGTGTGGGAGGGAGAGGGCTTGGGGGGAGGAGGCGTGGGAAGGGGGAGGGGGGGGGAGAGGTATAAAACTCAAGGGGACCGACCGACGATGAATTAGCAGAACAACTCAAATGAGCGAAGCGGTACTCTGACGACATTCAAATGGAATTTTACCTGGACATATGTGTCAAGTGCACATTTGTACAAGGTAAACCAACAAAAATAGACAACATAAAAATCGGCTTAAATACAACAATAAAGCAGCTAGAAAACGAAGCATCGTACAAAAACCTCGGAGTAGAATAGGGCCTACAAATATGCCACAAACAAATGTGCAAAACAATTACCAAACAATACCGATGTAGAACAAGGTTGATCCTGAAAAAAAGAAACAAAATCAAAGCCATAAACCAACTTACTCTACCAATGTTCCAATACAGCTGCGGAATAATAAACTGGCCACATTCTGAAATCAACAAATTATATGTAAAAACCAGGACAAAATAATGTACCTACTGAGACAAGAATTAGGTGGCGGCCTCATGGAACTCAACCAAGTGCACAGAATGACAACTGTATGATTAGCTGAGTAAGTGAAAGCTTTATCAATCTACCGAGTCCAATATTTATGCAACCACGAAGACAGCAAGCCAGAAAAGGCATCTCTAACTCATCTTGCAAAATAATTTCAAAGATAGGTGCGAATAGAAGATGTCTCAATATCACTGAAACAGCAACAAATACAGCCCCAACGATTGTGAAAAAGACATTGAAGGGAAAATAAAAACAAAATATCAACAGATATATACTGACAACTGTGAAAATAATCCCCCGTTCTCCTCCACAAGGGAGTTTACCACTTTGGGCGAAATCCGTGTTGAGGTGTATATCCGTGTTAAGATAGTTAATCTTGGCATTTTTTCCAAGGCTGCTTCTAATAACAAAAGTAATAACACTAAAAGGATAATATTAATGTTATTACAAAACAATATTTACACAAATAATATCCTCTTTCCCCAAAGGGTTATTTTTCCTCCTTGGACAAACACCATATTGACATGTATAAATAGCTTATCGTGGTGGTTTGAGGGGCAAGTCTACCAAAATAAAAAAAATTGTGCACCACAAGCACATATGACTACCTTTTTAAGCAGTCGCTACTGCTGTTTTTTGTTTTTTTTTGGATACAAAGTCGAGGCTCGTGTAAGAGCTAACACATTCAACACAAAAACATGCACAGACACATAAAACATACAATGAAGGGAGCGGGAGACAAGAGGGGGAGAGAGAGGGAAACACACAAGCACAGCAACAGTAGAGAAGAGGGACGTCGGTAGATCTGTGGAAGGGCTGGGGGAGCAGGGAGGGTACACGGTATAAAGCAAATGAACACGACTAGGAATTTTAGGAAAGAAGTTGGGGATTGAAAGAGATGGATTTGGGGTGTTTTAACGGGGGTAGAAAATATCAAGGTTTTGGATGGCGGAAGACAAGAGATGGTGGTGAACAGCTGTTTTAAAGACCTGGAGGGAGTGGATTGAACAGAGTGTGGGAGTTTGTTCCAGATGCAGGAGAAAAGAGGAATGAAAGAGTGAAGGTGAACGGAGAGTCTTGATTTTGGCAGTTTCACCAGAACAGGGTTGCTGGCAGATCTTGTGTGACCTGTAGGAATATTTGGGGGCAGAGCACAGACAGAACATGGGAGCAAGACCGGAGAGGAGTCGGTAAAAGACAGAAAGACCACCCACCTAAACGGCTTGCGGTGAGAGAGAGAAAGGTCCTCAGAATCAGCTTCATTGCGGGAGATACCAATGATTCTGAATGCTTTGGTTTCAACCACATGAAGCCGAGATAGGTGTGAGGCAGGAGCACCAGCCAAGAGGGGAGAGCAGTATTCCATTGAGCTGTGGATGAAAGCTTTGTATGTCGTGTTTAACACTAAACTGAAAGAAATCTGAAGGAATCCCGATGTCCTTGAGGCATTATATGCTTATCGCGTCCACCACAGACTAAGGGACCTCAGCCTAGATCTATTGAAACCCATGTACCCCAAAGAGGATAACAAGAATAAAAAGACATAAAATATCATAACCCCAGTGGTTTTAGAAATTTCGCTGTACGGAGTTAAAGGCCGTCAGTCAGCCATCTTTGGTCAGATTACAAAACAAAATAGTCTGTATATGTATAACATCATGGATTGTCTTTATGCCAAGTTTGAACAAAATCGGTGAACATGTCCAATAAATGCATGGGGACACGTTTAAGTAACAGAATGGCTGCCAGTTGGCCATCTTGAAGCTGATCTCGAAAAATAAAATGGCATGCATATGTAACCCATCATTCATTTGATGTGTGCCAAGTTTGAACAAGATCGGTAAATGCATGTCCGAGCAATGGTCGAGGATGTGGTTAATATCGGGGTTTTTACAACTAAAATGGCCGCCAGTCTACCAGTCAGCCATCTTTGATCAGATCGCAAAATAAAGTGAGGTGCATGTGTATGCCGTCATGTGCTATGCTTGTGCCAAGTTTGAACAAAATCAGACCATGCATGTTCAATAAATGGTTAGGGACACGTTTAAGTAACAAAATGGCCGCCAGTCGGCCATATTGGATCTGTTCTCGAAAGAAAATAACGTGCATATGTATGCTATGATTCCTTATCGGTGTGCCAAGTCTGAAAAGCATTGGCAGATGCATGTCCGAGAAATGGTTGAGGACGTGTTCAACATCGGGTTGTTTTTACAACTAAAATGGTCGTCAGTCGGCCATCTTTGATCGCACCACGAAACAAAATGATGTGCATGTGTATACCATCGTGTATTTTCTGTGCGAAGTACGAACAAAATCGGTCCATACATCTCTGAGATATGGTTGTGGACGCATGCACGGACGGACGGACAGACAGACGAGACCCAATACTTAAGCCCCGTTTTGGACCAAATGGCTTTATGAAGATGGCACGACTGAGTCAATCGGACAAGTGTAGGTTCTGCTATGGAGAGAGCAGGTTGTGATTTCTATGTTGTTTCAGGCGTATACAAAGACCATGCATTTGAAAATAAAGTTTTCAGACTGACATGCGTTTCATAGAATGATGTTTCATAGACTTGCCCATGAAAGCTATCGTGTTGATCTACATCAGCGAACACGTAGAATGATGGATGGAATGAACCAGAACGTTGATCGAGGGACACTAACTGCCAAGGGAAGCAAGGATAAACTGATGTTTTGGGCGTTAACCCTTCACCAAAAGGAAAACAAACCAGTTTTTTACTCCAAAGAAGGATTAACACCAGTTAAAGGTCAGCTTCACATCGCTTGCCGTGGTACTTCCATCAACCTCCTGTTAATTTAATTCCTTGAAACCCACTTTGGGGTTGTTTATTTCTCTGACATTAGAAAAACCAGTAACGTCACCAGTAACGTCACGCTAATCCACGACCAAAAATGTTCTTCTATGTCGAACTTAGATTGTTTTATCAGACAAGGTTACCAACATTATGCGCACTTATAGACCATGGAACTTAGTGATATACCCACCACTAATTGCAATAGAAACCATTCAAGTGTTTTTCAACTGCAAATATACTATAGAATAACATACTAAAAGTCTCGGGAAATCGAAGTACAGGCTCTTGCTTATTTTTCAAGTTGGCTGCCAATTCCCGCCAAAACTGAATTTTTTTTAATTGGCCCTATATACGCAAGTAAAAGTGCTAAAAATGTATATGAAACACCTAGACATATGTTGTTGGTGACAAGAAATCCATTTCTGACATTTTTAAACTGGTCACATATTTCAAATTCAAAATGGCTGCCAAAATTCCCTCCAAAACTGACAAATTTTAAAATTGGCCATATATACGCAAGTAATAGTGCTAAAAATATATGTGAAACACCTACGTATATGTTGTTGGTAACAAGAAACCCATTTCTGACAAATGTTTTCAAACTGGTCACATATTTAAAATTCAAAATGGCCATGAAACTAATATATTTAGAGATAAAATCAAATATAAGCAATTACTTGTACTTCATATAATGAATCATTGGTTCAAAGGTAATGAAAGTGAATGAAATACATTGGATACACTGGCTTAGTTGTTGTCTTTAATAGTAAAGTGTTCTTTTATTTTCTTTCACAGAGTAACTAGCTCATCATGGACAAGTGCGTTTTCTGTGAAGAACCGTTATCCAATGGAGAGGCAACTTCCACATTACGCCCAAAAGGATGTCAAGGCATTGCTAAAGCTAACGAGTTGCGGAACAGAAATATAAGTACCGTGCCTGGCCAACTTGTGCATGTCAAATGTAGGAAGAACTTTTGTTGCCCAAACAGCATAACCAGTGACAACAAAAAGCGAAGTCTTGACTCGGCAGCTCCAAGTAGTTCACAGTGTGCACGTCGATCCACAAATATGGCATTCAATTACAAAGGTAACTGCATATTTTGTGGTGTTTCCGATGCACAGAAATATAACAAACCAACACATTAACTTTTCGCTGTCAGAACGATAGATTTCCAGAAAACGATATTGCAGGTATGCAATGAACGCAATGATTCATGGTCAGACACTGTTAGAGGTAGAATTGAGTACGCACAGGATCTACATGCTGCAGATACAGTATATCATAACCTCTGCAGCACAAACTTCAGAACAGGAAGGCGAATGTGAATAATGTGAATCAGCGAATAATGATGATGAAGTCAACATGGAACAGAGAGATTATGTGACATTTGGTAACAAAGATAGTGAACAAATGAGTACTGAAGATGGAGAACAAATGCGTGACACAGATGGTGAAAGACAGGGTGAAAAAGGCGGCGATGGGACGGGTGACACAGATGGCAAACAAATGGGCGATCCGGATGTAGGACAAGACAACATAGTTGGCAAACAAATGGGTGACGCAGATGGCGAACAAGTAGATGACACAGAGGGTGAACAAATGAGTGATACAGGTGATGAACAGGTAACTGCCAGGCTTCCCCGGAATGGCGACGTGATTGACCTCCATGAGTTACAGGCCATGTATGATGGTTTGATAACAGGTGAAGTAGCTGAGGAGAGTGCTTTCTCAACAGACGTCCTTCAGAAGATCGACTCAGCAATGAAAGAAAAAAAGGGTTCCATGAAAGACCTCCGAACAGCGCAACTTTGGCTCCAGTACATGGACATGATTGACATTGTTCGGAAATTCATCAAATCGGAACGTACTGGAGACTGGAATTTGCACTTGCAGGCCTTGTATGATATGCTTCTTTTCCTGGCAGCTTCTGGTCACAATTTATACACAAAATCAATCGATATCTACCTCCAGCGACTAGCTCAGTTACCAGTGCAAGATCCTAATGTTCAACAACATTTTGAGAATGGATTTCATGTAGTGCGACGTTCAGACCGTTACTGGGCTGGGTTGTCAACAGACCTGGTGATTGAGCAGGTGCTCATGAGAAGCCTGAAAACTACAGCAGGTCTTACTAGAGGTAGAGGGATGGAGGAATCACAGAGACTCACATGGGTACTATCGAACCCTATGTGTGCAGAGGTGAACAATGCCTTGCAAGAGTTCACGTCAGTTTGCTACTCCACTAGTGAACAACATAAAGACCAAACTACAGCACGTAAAGAGAGGGACACAGGTGACACGCACAAGATCATGACATTCCTGTCATCAAAAAGCCCATTCGATAATGAGGATTCGACCTTACACAGCATTGCCACTGGAGTTACTGCAAGTGATTCAGTTAATGTTGACAAAGCCCTCCCTGTTGGAAAGACTATTTTAGATGGAATGGTTGGTCAAAAAGTCTTACAATATGTATTCAAGAAGACAGATCAGGTTGTAACCCTTGGAGCCAAAACAGCTGTGAAGAAGGGCACAGAGTCTGTGTTAATCGACCCACAACTGCTGTTCCAGCGTCTGGTTACTGTAGGGACACGCCATGGTGATCTGAATGAAGTTTTCTCACATGAACTTTGTAGTTACCCATCAGCACTGTTTGAAACAACCAACGTATTGCTTGCACCCGACAAACCTACACTGGCTGATGCAATATGGAAACAACTTCCTGATGCTTCCAAGACATCTAGCCTACCAAATGACCCACCAAATGATGTGCAGTATGTCCTAGATGGTGGAGCTCTCTTGCACAGAATTCCATGGAATGGTGGAGAGACGTACAATGCCATTTGTAGTCGTTACGTCCAGTATGTTGCAGGCAAATATGACCCTGCCATCATTGTATTTGATGGTTATGAAGGTGGCCCGACCACGACAGATGTTACACATGGTAAACGGGCCAGAGGAAGTGTCAGTGCTTCCGTGCATTTTACAGGGGGCATGGTGTGTTCGTTGAAGAGAGAAGACTTTCTGGCCAACAAGACCAATAAGCAACGATTCATAAATCTGCTCAGCGAACACTTTGAACACCATGGCACTGAAGTATTGCATGCAGAGGCTGATGCAGACGTCCTGATGGTGCAAACGACTATTGCATCTGCAGATAGAAAGAACTCTGTCCTCATTGGAGATGACACCGACCTACTTGTGCTCCTCTGCGGTCAGGCATCAGAGACATCCTTTGACATTTATTTCAGACCTCAGCCAAAGTTGACTTCCAAGAAGCCACCCAGATTCTGGAACATCAAACTGGTCCAAAAGGCACTTGGAAAATATATTTGTGACAACCTTCTCTTTGCGCATGCCATACTTGGGTGCGATACTACATCCGGGTTGTTCGGCATTGAGAAACCCATGGCTCTGAACAAACTCAATAGGTCAAATGAATATTTCCGGCAACAAGCTGCAGTCTTCAAAAACCCATGTGCCACACATGACGGCATAATGACAGCTGGAGAAAACGCCCTAGTTTGTTTGTACAATGGCAAACCTGGCGATAGACTGAACGCCCTTCGTCTGCAACGCTTCCACCAGAAGGTTTCATCCAGTACAACTTGTGTGAAACCTCGCAACTTGCCTCCCACATCGTCAGCAGCTCAGTACCATAGCCAGCGTGTGTATCACCAAGTCCAGCAATGGAGTGGGGTAGATATGCGTGCCGAGGATTGGGGATGGAGGATCAGCGATGGGAAGATGTTTCCTGTTCAAACGAACTTGAAGCCTGCACCTGAGTATCTCCTGCAAGCGATCAACTGTTCCTGCAAGACAGACTGTAGAGGAAGATGCAGTTGCGTAAAGTATGGACTACAATGTTCTCCAGCGTGTATAGAATGTAAAGGACTTCATTGCTCCAATGTGACTCTGCCTGATCAAGAAAGTGACTCTGATGATATGTAATGGTATCCAGCAGAGGTTTAGTATTCAGTGCACTAGATATTTTAACATGTTTCTAGAAAATGGAAGTACAAAACTAGTGTCGAGTATAATAACACTGCTCCTGCGCCGCTGTGCCCAGCATTTTGCTTAATTGTTGGTTTGATGCACCCCACTGGACGTGCCAATTTCATAAAATCTTTGTGAAACTTCACAGAGTGCAGTGCTGAATTCTGCAAGAGCTTCTTTTTTTCTCTTTTTTTTGTATACAGAGTCGAGGCTCGTGAAAGAGCTAACATTTATCAAACAAACAAATCAAACAAACAAGTAAACAAAGTATATAAAAATGGGAGCAGTCGACAAGATGGGGAGATAGGCTATGAGCCAGACCCCCCAAATTGACCGGTCGGTACCATACAGATGGAGTAAGGCTCATTGTGATTTTTAGCAAGATATATGTCCCTAGATATGAAAACAAAGTGATAGCAGTGTATAACTCTCGGCCATCTCTGTGTTATCACCCGATATATTATTATACGCCTGCTTCGCTTCGCCAAAAAATGTGATATTTGCTAAAATTGGAATAAATATGTTTTTAAGGACCACAGAGTGCCGAGATCGAGATCGAGATCGTATTTGTTCGAGAGATCATGATAAACCTAGAGTGTGGAGCAAGTTTGCATGCATTGTGAAATATAATGTAGCTGATGTTACAAACCGACTTTAGGATACTAGCTAATACCAAAAATTACACTGAGATACCAAAAGTAGTAGACGAATAAACCTAAAATGTTCAAAAGCTATGTTTCGTTCCAAAATATCAAAATTAGGGGGTATGGTTGAACATATTTTGAACTTTGCCAAAATATGTGCCCCAAACAACCACCATATTACAAAGTAATGATATATTCCAATGCAGTGGTTCCTTGCGAAGATTTTGAGGGGTCAAATGTTACTCTGGGAGTTTTCATTTTTGAAATATTGACAAAAATGTACAATGTGAATTCTGAACTCGAAGCGATTTCGACCACTTTTTCACTAAATTTAACATATTTTTTGTCATTATATCAATATTTTGATAAATAACCCCCACAAATGTTCTATATTTCTATTACTATATTAGTTGGCATCCAGTATGCAAATTATTGGCACTCTGTGGTCCTTAAAAACATATTTATTCCAATTTTAGCAAATATCACATTTTTTGGCGAAGCGAAGCAGGCGTATAATAATATTTCGGGTGATAACACAGAGATGGCCGAGAGTTATACACTGCTATCACTTTTTTTTCATATCTAGGGACATATATCTTGCTAAAAATCACAATGAGCCTTACTCCATCTGTATGGTACCGACCAACCCCCTTGGCTCATAGCCTAAGAGAAGGGGAGGAAGCACACAAACACAACATTTGAGGGCAGGGACATCGGGAGATGTGTGGGAGGCAGAGGGCCTGGGGGGAGGCAGGATAGGTATAAAACGCAAGGACTTCCAGGAAAGAAGACAAAAGTCACCTTAAAAAAGTGGATTTGGGGTGAAATTAGCGGGGGTAGAAAAGATCAAGGTTTTGGATTGGGGAAGATAAGAGATGGTGGTGAACAGCCGTTTTAAAGACCTGGAGGGAGGAGTGGGATTGAAGAGAGTGAGGGAGTTTGTTCCAGAGGCGGGAGAAAAGACGAATGAAGGAGTGAAGGTGAGCAGAGAGTCTTGATTTTGGCAGTTTAACCATAAGAGGGTTGCAGGCAGATCTTGTGCGACCTGCAGGAATATTTGGGGAACAGAGCCCAGAGAGAGCTGGGGGAGCAAGGCCGGAGAGGAGTCGGTAGAAGACGGAAAGACCACCAACCTGCCTGCGGTGAGTAAGTGAAAGGCCCTCGGAGATACCGTCATCGCGGGAGATTCCAATGATTCTGAACGCTTTGGTTTCAACAGCGTGAAGACGGGCTAGGTGTGAGGCAGAAGCACCAGCCCAGAGGGGAGAGCAGTATTCCATTGAGCTGCGGATGAAAGCCTTGTATGTAGTGAGGAGCTCAGGTGTGCCAAGGAAGGACTTCGCATGACGGAGGATGCCCAGTCGGCGACTGGCTTTGGAGGCCAGCTTGGAAATGTGGTTTTCCCAGGAAAGATCATGGCAGATAGTGAGACCCAAAAGTTTGAGTGACAGAACTTCTTGGAAAGGATTATTCAGAAAGTAGATGGGAGGGTTGTCCAGTCGGTCTTTTCGGAGAGACATCGTAAGAGTGTGAGATTTGTCAGGATTGAAAGACATGTTCCACTTGTTTGCCCAGTCTGTGATTTTGTCCAGGTCTGCAGAGAGTGAGGAGGCTGCAGACTGCCGATCTGAGGGATGAGGAATGGAGCGGCAGAGAGTGGAGTCATCAGCAAAGAGATAGAGAGGATTTTCAAGAGAGTCAGAGAGATCATTGATGAAGACCAGAAAAAGCTGCATTAGCTGCTGCTAATGTCACGACCTAAATTAATATCCAATAGCAAACAATAGCAATAGCAATAGCAAACAGTTTGGCGGCCATTTTGAATTTGAAGTGAACAGTTTGTATATGTCAGAAATGGGTTGATTATATTCAATAACATATACCAACGTATTTCACATCTGTTTTAGCTGTATTACTTGCTGATAAGAAGGTAATATTCTAAAATTAGCAGTTTTGGTGGTTATTTTGGCACATTTTGGCGGCCATTTTGAATTTGAAATATGTAACCAGTTTAAAAATGTCAGAAATGGGTTTCTTGTTACCAACAACATATATGTCGGTGTTTCACATATATTTTTAGCACTATTACTTGCGTATATATGGCCAATTTTAAAATTTGTCAGTTTTGGTGGGAATTTTGGCAGCCATTTTGAATTTGAAATATGTGACCAGTTTTAAAATGTCAGAAATGGGTTTCTTGTCACCAACAACATATGTCTAGGTGTTTCATATACATTTTAAAAAAATTCAGTTGTTTTTTTTTTTTTTGTATACAAGATCGAGGCTCGTGAAAGAGCTATCATTAATCACACAAAAAGTCAAACCGACACACAAAACACAAAAAACAAGGGGAGCGGCAGACAAGATGGGGAGAGAGGGGGGAGGACACAAACACAACATTTGAGAGCAGGGACAGCGGGAGGACTTGGGGGGAGGTGGGAGAGGTACAAAACATATGAAGTATGAACACTGCAAGGACTCTGGGGTGAATTACCGGGGGTAGAAAAGATCAAGGTTTTGGATGGGGGGAAGATAAGAGATGGTGGTGAACAGCTGTTTTAAAGACCTGGAGGGAGGAGTGGGATTGAAGGGAGTGGGGGAGTTTGTTCCAGAGGCGGGAGAAATGGGGAATGAAAGAGTGAAGGTGAGCAGAGAGCCTAGATTTTGGCAGTTTAACCATAAGAGGGTTGCAGGCAGATCTTGTGTGACCTGAAGGAATATTGGGGGGACAGAGCACAGAGAGAGAGCTGGGGGAGCAAGGCCGGAGAGGAGTCGGTAGAAGACAGAAAGACCACCAAACTGCCTGCGGTGAGTGAGTGAAAGGCCCTCGGAGTTGACTTCATCGCAGGAGATTCCAATGATTCTGAAAGCTTTGGCCTCAACAGCGTGAAGCCGAGCTAGGTGTGAGGTGGAGGGAACAACATGGCGCAGTTACTAGCCAAGCTTACCTTTGCAGTCACAACCACGAGCCTCTTTGCTATTCCCTTGTACCGATCCTCAACAACCTTGTTCTGTCTCTGGTCGTACAGGGGAAATAAAATAAATAATAAAATAGCACAGCAACACCAGTATCATCATAAATCTACTTGTATAAAATAACGCCTTCATCGTGCCATGTGTTCATCAATGGTTCACGTCACAACCAATCAAACGTAATTGTGTAAGTCATCAAATCCAGGAGTCTTTGATCCACGTGTAGTGCATTTCCTATCCAGTCTCATATCAGGTCAAGCTGACAAATGCAAAGCTTCCCTTATCATCACACCCCATTTTTGTCCCCACCCTTCCGAAAAGGTCGGAGCCGGGAGACGTTAAAATGAGCTCCGTCCGACCGACCGATATGGCGGGAATTTTGGCGGCCAACTAGAAAAATAAGCATGAGCCTGTACTTCAATTTCCCGAGACTTTTAGTATGTTATTCTATAGTATATTTGGAGTTGAAAAACACTTGAATGGTTTCTATTGCAATTAGTGATGGGTTTGGCCATATACCTTTACAGATTCCCTGGTCTATTAAGACCCTGATTGAAATGAAAAGAGTCTTTTACCATCGGCTGGCTGTTGGTAATTTTCATTGATGCCGAGGAAAAGCTTTTTTGCAATGTTGACCTTTGCAATGTCCACGAATGTGCAGACATAAATTATAATTGATAACAACATCAAAATGTACTATGGTATTTATGAGAACATGTTTTTTTCTGTTTACATGACATACAAATGATTAGACACTGAGATGGTTACTATCATGGAAACATTACTGTGTAATGAATTAGGGTTCAATAAAAGATTCAATTTACATTTTGAATTTTGAAAAGCAAACTTTGACTTTTCCAGTATTTTTGTACACAATCAAGTCTCGTGGAGCAGCTGGAAGAGAACAGAAGGTAACTTTTCAAACAAATAAATTGCTCCTGAAGTGATTTAGGGTTTATTAGCGCTGAGGAAGCGCCTCTAGCGAATGACTTCCAGCCAGTGTAACGCGAATTCCTGTCACAGGAATTCTGAGATCATATAAGTGTGACGTGGCAGTTCCTGATTGGTTCGTGTTGGGGAACCCCTTCTCGCTGCCGACGTGACGTAAATTCGCGCACGCGCACTGGTGAAGCGCGAGATTCGGCCCAAGGTTCTGTTCCTGCTCGCCATGAAGTTGGTCAACATGTGCTTCTGCCGGCCTGCGCTAACTACGTCTACGGCCTCAGCGCAATCCAAGAGGATTCACTTGTTACGCAAAGGGTTTGAATACTTATGTAACTGAAAATCATCTGATTTTCTCTGTTAATCTAACTTATTGTACACCGCTCCTTTCCTATGCCATCTCCAGGCGCTGCATGACGTCATTGCCGCTAATTATTGAATTATTCGATTAATGACTTAATTTAAAAAAAATTAAATTACAGATTCGGGTGAAACGTTGGTGGTTTTTTTTTGTTGTTGTTGTTGTTGTTGTTGTATACAAGATCGAGGCTCGTGTAAGAGCTAATATTAATGACAAAAAAAAGAAACGGACACCTAAAATGTAATAAAGGGAGCGGGAGACAAGATGGGGAGAGAGGGGGAAGCACACAAGTACAACATTTGAGAGCAAGGACATCGGGAGATCTGTGAGAGGGAGGGGGCTTGGGGGGAGGAGGCACGGGGAATGGGGGGGGGGGCACGGAAAGGAGGGGCACGAGAAGGGAGGGCGTTTAGGTATTCTATTAGCCAATTGAATAATGATTTAATTATTTTATAATTATTATTTCTTTATTTTCATTATTAATCATTTATTTATTTTCTTTCTCATCTGGGCAATATCTCAGGTACCTTTTGAGCTCGGAAGCTCATATTTGGAAACGACAGTGACCGAGTGATGTGACTATAAAGGATATTTTTGATTTATTGATTAATCGATTAATTATTTATTGATTAATAATTTGTTTATTTAACTTTTTTTCGATTAATGGCTCATTTAATTAATTTTCAAAAAGTTACAGCTTCGGATGAAGCACTGGTGGTTTAGGTATGCTATTCGCCAATTGATTAAGAAAATATTTTATGATCATTATTTATTGGTTTTAATTATGCAATTAATCAATCAAATATTGTGCACCTTTCCCTCCAAATACAGTCTCTAAGAGCTGCATGGCGGTATTTCCGGGTGCCAGAGGCATTATTTGGCATGGGGGTGGTGTACTTTGAATGTATCTGTACTTGTTTTTGATCTATTGATTAATCAATTAATCTATTAATTATTTAATTATTCGATTAATGCCTTAATTAATTTTTTAAAATTTAAGATACAGATTCGGATGAAACGGTGGTGGTTTAGGTATTATATTAGCCAATTGATTAATTATTTCATGATTATTATTTATCTATTTTCATTATTAGTCATTTATTTATTTTCTTTCTCATCTGGGCAATATCTCAGGCACCTTTTGTGTGAGGAAGCTGCAATTTCGGCATAATAGTGAGCACGTGCTTTGGCAAAACGTTCTTTTTTGTTTTTTTTTGATTAATCGCTTAATTGATTTGTTACGTATTTATTATCGATTAATTAAGTACTTATTATTTCCTTTCTCTTCTGGGCATTATCATAGGCACCTTTTGAGCTTGGAAGCTGATATTTGGACATGACAGTGACCAAGTGATTTGGCTGTAAAGGCTATTTTTGATTTATTGATGAATCAATTAATCGATTAATTATTTAATTATTAGATTAATGACTTCATTAAAAAAAAATATTTAAGTTACAGATTCGCATGATACTGTGGTAGTTTAGAACTTTAGGTATTCTATTAGCCAATTCATTAATTATTTAATTATTTTATGATTATTATTTATTTTCATTATTGATCATTTATTTATTTTCTTTCTCATATGGGTAATATCACAGGCACCTTTTGAGGTAGGAAGCTGATATTTGGACACGACAGTGACCAAGTGATTTGGCTGTAAAGGCTATTTTTGATGTATTGATTAATCAATTAATCGATTAATCATTTATTGATTAATCAATTAATTATTAATTTTTTCAATTGATGACTTATTTAATTATTTTTTGAAAAGGTTACAGATTTAGATGAAACACTGGTGGTTTAGGCATGCACTTAGCCAATTGATTAAGAAATGAATTATTTTATGATCGTTATTTATTGATTTTAATTATGCAATTAATTAATCAATTATTGTACACCTCTCCCTCCCAATAGTCTCTATGAGCTGCACGGTGATATTGCGGGGTGCCAGAGGTGCTCGGTCAATGCCGCGCTGGAGGATATTTATTTATTTGGCATGGGGGCGGTGTACTTTGAATGTATCTGTACTTTTTCACATTTTATCTGCATTTTATCTTCATCACTTTGGAGTATTTTGTGAACACTCTTCAGGCCGAATTCCCAAAAGGTGCTTAAGGGTTAGACACGTGTTAAATAGCTAATTGTGTGATGATCACCTCTTCAAAGTTAATCGCCTTTCGCTGAAGAGTGTTCATCTAATGTGCGATCAAAACCTAATCACAAGCGTTTAAATAACAAGGAAACGTTTACACTTTAGCGAGGGCTTGTTTAAGAGTGCGTTTAAGGTCTTGGAGCAAGCATTAGGCAAAAATGGTAAAGTTATAACTGCAGTTGTACTTTCATATACGTCCTGGCAGTTCAAGTTAACTTTAGAATAACTATAGGTTACACTAGAGTCCCTGTATATAGAGAGTTGTGCCAACTCAAATTTGGACGCCATTTTGTGTCTAAGTGTGTCGGATTAGATATACATGTACATTCGCAATATGGGGTGATATATTCTAAACCTGCTAAAAAAAAATTTACTACACATATTTAGTCTTATTATTACATACAGGTGATATTTGTTTTGTCAAAAACTCAGCTATTGCCGTGAAAAAGAGCTGTGTGGTGATATTAAAAGTGGTATGGCAATGCATATTACAAGCCAACACTGCATATAAGAGCTAACATTATAAGTAAGACAAACCAATGCTGTCGTTCTCTGAATTTTAATAACTTTTAGAAAGGAGTGTGGGTTTTTTATTTTTCTCCTCCAATCTCAGCAGCCGTTCTTCAATAGAATCACTAGTATCTTGGCCCTCTTGTGTATCAGTGTCCATAGGTTCACTCTCAGCTACAAAAGAGCACATATACAATTAATGGCCAACTGGAAAATTGGTATGTACAATTGCTCAGTATTCTGTAGATAAATGTTGTAATCGGGAAAGATAATTTTATACTTAACGTTAAATATAACACAATTTTTTTACAATTTAATTTTGCAAAATATTTAGAATAATGTAAAAAGAAAATGGCAACAGGAAGATAGTCATCATAATCTGAACGTACAATTATAGTTCAAAGAGCTATACAAATATAGACAAGCACATGCCTGTCATTTTGTAATCGTTTAAAATATGTCATTGATTGAACATGTCCTGCCATGATTTTGTAATAAATAAAACAATTCTTACATTGAGATTCATTTGAGGAGTCAATACATTCATGAGTGGAGTAGGTGTGGTCGGATAGGTTTGGTAGATGTAGTCTCTCAGTTCTGGACGGTCCACGCTTCTTAGGGGAGTTGCGCAGCTTCACGGGTTTCCAATAGCTAAATATTGTTGGAACTGCAGAGCACTTCAACCTCTTGTTGTCATCAGCTCGCCCCCTCTCAAACTGATTCACATCGAAATGTTCCTGCAATCATACAACGAGTGTCCTTGATGTATTTATTTATTGAAATTTTTATTCTAACACAACACAGTTTAATTTTAATGAGCTGTCATGTACTAGTACTTCCACAACAGAAAATCACATGGACAATCTTCCGGAAGATGGCCAGACAAATCGCTAGCTCTATCGACCACATGTATATTGATATCAAACAGGGATAACAGCTTTTGAAAGTTGAGCCAGTTTTAAATGTGGGTACACAAATACACCTGTTTTACTGCATTAATCACCTAGAAATATTGTATGTTTTGGGAACGATAGCTGTCACCAGGTTAAATATATAGGGATTGTCCAATGTGCAAAATCTTCCATCACTACAATTTGGCCATAAATCCCGGGGTGGGAAATATTTGAGCAAATATGCCACAAGACGCATGAGCACTGTACAAAGCAAACAATAACTCGTCAAATTTTGGACGTATGGATGGCTGCACAACCCGCAAAAAAATTGAGCAGGTCACCCCCTAAAATTGCTTTTATGATTGCCGATTAGGCTAAAGATTTTAAACCAAAAAAATAACTTGCCTCGGAATAAGTTTTGAATGGACGGACAGACAACTGAAAACAAAACGGACCATGGGTTTCCCACCCCTATAAAATCAAAATTAATTCCCTCTGAAAAAGTACAGTGACATTGGCCGCAGACTACCCAACCGCAGACCAGGCAATGTCACTGTACCGGGACATTTCATCAATCAATGACAATATGCGGTCCGCTAGGACTACCCGAAAAAAATTGAGCAGGGTTCTTCCCACGGAAATGCATTTTTGGTCAGCTCCTTGAAGATTATAAACAAACACAAATCACTTCCCTTTAAAAGGGTTTTCAACGGACAGACAACCAAAAAAAAACCGAGCAGATAGAATTGCTTTTGAACATCGATCATCAAGCGGCGTGGGCCTACCTGGCAGAGTCTCGAGGAGTCGATCGCTTTCCAGCTCTTTCGTCTGACTTTCGCTTCCCAAATTTGTCTTCTGACTTTATCACTTGGAAATCTATACATCTTATATTTCCCAGATTGGTTTGAACAACCAAAAGCAGAACAACCAGTCATTTTGTTTGGCAATAAACAACATTCCCGTACCAAGCTGACGTTCACGCACGGTGAAGTTAGACACAAAATGGCGCCACGAAATCACGTGACCAGAAATCTCGGGTCAGCGCATGGCGCAACTCTCTTTATACAGGGACTCTAGGTTACGCTATTGTCGCTTATGTTCTACAATAAGAATTGCCGGTAACTGAAGTTATTACCGTTCTAATTACAGTAATCTGCAGAAAAGAATTGCATTGATTTATAATTGGATGGAAAATCTTCGAGTATACTGCAGGATGAGTCATAAGTCCCAGGACACGGTTTTTGTATATTGAATCGAGGCTCGTGCAAGAGCTAACATTTACTTCACAAACAAATCAACCAGACAAACAAAATATATGAAAAGCGGGAGCGGAAGACAAGATGGGGAGAGAACTCTCTCTCTCTCATCCCAACTCTCTCTTCCTCATATGTGGTGATTTCAATTGTCACCATGCCAGTTGGCTGGGTGTGGGTACCTCTCTCACCAGCCATGGCTCTTCAGCAAAGGACTTCTGCGATTCACTGGGACTGACACAATCTGTCAATTTCCCGACCCGGATCTCAGTCAACGGAGCATCTTCTCTTCTGGACTTGGTTATGACTAACTTCCCTGAAAATGTCTGCTGCTCTTCTTCTGCTCCAATCGGCTCATCTGATCATGTGCTTGTTAAAGTGGACATCTCTCTGACCATTCTCAGAGAGCCTCCTCAGCGTCGACGAGTCTGGCATTTCACTCAGGCCAACTGGCACGGTCTTCAAGCAGCCATCAATCATCTGGACTGGTCTCCCATCTCGACCGCCTCTGACATCAACTCATCCTGGGAATTCTTTCAAAGTAAATTTCTCTTTCTCATTTATCCTGGGCAGATTTATCATACATATTTATCATATCATATATCATACATATATCATACAGATTTATCCCATCTCGTCTTCAGATGTCATACCGTTCCTCCCGTCCATGGTACACGGCATCTTGTGGTGAGGCTGTTGCCCAGAAACAACTTGCTTTCATCTCCTGGAAAGCAAATCTAACGGGAGGAAATCTCATTTCCTTTCACAAAGCCCGAAACAAGTGTGTGTCCACCCTCAGGAGAGCCAGGAAACAATATCTCTCCGTTCTCAAGCCCGAACTCTCTTATCTGTCTCCCGCTTCCAAATCCTGGTTGCGTCTGGTCAAATCTGCTTCTGGTGTTTGTTCCCCCTCCATCCCCTCCCTCACCTCAAACGGCTACACGGCTGACTCCGCACGTGAAAAAGCTGAATGCCTCAACTCTGTGTTTGCCTATAAATCTTGTGTCCCAAACCCATCCCTCTCTGTAACCAGTCGTACCCAGCTGCTCCTGGACTCTGTGTCCTTTCCTCCTGACAAGGTGGAAAAGTTTTTGTCAACCCTCGACTCTGATTCTGCAACTGGTCCTGACGGCATCAGCCCACGGGTCCTAAAATCATGTTCTTCCGCTCTTTCACTCCCTCTCTCTCTGTTCTCTTCACCCTCTCTTTTGCTCAAGGTCATCTGCCATCTGCTTGGAAATCAGCCAACATCACTGCTTTGCACAAAAAAGGTGCAAAAACAGCTCCCAGCAACTACAGACCAATCAGCCTTCCCCCAATTATCAGCAAAGTCATGGAATCCATCTTTGCTTCAGAAATGAAATCTTTCCTCTTCTCCAATGGCTTGATCTCTGACCATCAATTTGGTTTCAGACCTGGTCACTCTACTCTGGACATGCTGCTTCTGCTTTCTCAACAATGGATGGAGGTCCACAACGCCAAACAGGAAATTAGAGCTGTCTTCCTTGACATTTCACGTGCCTTCGATACGGTCTGGCACCCCGCTCTGCTCACCAAACCCTCCTCCTTTGGTATCCATGGAAATCTCCACACATGGCTGGCGGACTTCCTCTCTAGTCGTAGTCAACGTGTGGCCCTGAATGGGTTTCTCTCATCTCCTCTTCCTGTTCAGGATGGAGTTCCCCAAGGCAGTGTTCTGGGCCCTGTGCTTTTTCTGGTCTTCATCAATGATCTCTCTGACTCTCTTGAAAATCCTCTCTATCTCTTTGCTGACGACTCTGCTCTCTGTCGCTCCATTCCTCATCCCTCAGATCGGCAGTCTGCAGCCTCCTCAGTCTCTGCAGACCTGGACAAAATCACAGACTGGGCAAACAAGTGGCACATGTCTTTCAATCCTGACAAATCTCACACTCTTACGATGTCTCTCCGAAAAGACCGACTGGACAACCCTCCCATCCACTTTCTGAATAATCCTCTCCAAGGAGTTCTGTCACTCAAGCTTTTGGGTCTCACTATCTGCCATGATCTTTCCTGGGAAACCCACATTTCAAATCTGGCCTCCAAAGCCAGTTGCCGACTGGGCATCCTCCGTTGTGCGAAGTCCTTCCGTGGTACACCTGAGCTCCTCACCACTTACAAGGCTTTCATCCGCAGCTCTATGGAATACTGCTCTCCCCTCTGGTCTGGTGCTCCTGCCTCACTCCTAGCTCGTCTTCACGCTGTTGAAACCAAAGCGTTCAGAATCATTGGATTCTCCCGCGATGAAGCTAACTCCAAGGGCCTTTCACTCACTCACTGCAGGCAGGTTGGTGGTCTTTCCATCTTCTACCGACTCCTCTCTGGCCTTGCCCCCCTCCCCCCCCCCAGCTCTCTCTGGACTCTGTCCCCCAAATATTCCTACAGGTCGCACAAGATCTGCCTGCAACCCTCTTATGGTTAAACTGACAAAATCAAGACTTTCTGCTCACCTTCACTCCTTCATTCCTCTTTTCTCCCGCCTCTGGAACAAACTCCCTCACTCTCTTCAATCCCACTCCACCCTCCAGGTCTTTAAAACAGCTGTTCACCACCATCTTCCCCCATCCAAAACCTTGATCTTTTCTACACCCGCTAATTTCACCCAAAATCATACACTTTTTTTTTTTTGAAATACCAACTTCTGTCCTGGAAGTCCTTGGTCCCCTTGTGTTTTATACCTTCCCCCCCCCCCCCCCTTCCCATGCCTCCTCCGCCCAAGCCCTCTCCCTCCCACACTTCTCCCTGTTCTCAAATGTTGTGTTTGTGTGCTTCCCCTTCTCTCCCCATCTTGCCTTCCGCTCCCTCTTTTTATATATTTTGTCTGTCTGGTTGATTTGTTTGTGAAATAAATGTTAGCTCTTTCACGAGCCTCGATTCAGTATACAAAAAAAAAAGAAAAAAAAAAGGGGGGAAGCACACACACACACCATTTGAGAGCAGGGAGATGTGTGGAAGGGAGAGGGCTTGGGGGGAGGAGGCGTGGGAAGGGGGGGGGAGAAGTATAAAACACAAGGACACCAAGGGCTTCCAGGACAGAAGTTGGTATTTCAAAAAAGTTTGGAATTGGGGTGAAATTAGCGGGGGTAGAAAAGATCAAGGTTTTGGATGGGGGTGGTGGTGAACAGCTGTTTTAAAGACCTGGAGGGTGGAGTGGGATTGAAGAGAGTGAGGGAGTTTGTTCGAGAGGCGGGAGAAAAGAGGAATGAAGGAGTGAAGGTGAGCAGAGAGTCTTGATTTTGGCAGTTTAACCATAAGAGGGTTGCAGGCAGATCTTGTGTGACCTGTAGGAATATTTGCGGGACAGAGCCCAGAGAGAGCTGGGGGGGGGGGGGGGCAAGGCCAGAGAGGAGTCGGTAGAAGACGGAAAGACCACCAACCTGCCTGCAGTGAGTGAGTGAGAGGCCCTTGGAGTTAGCTTCATCGCGGGAGATTCCAATGATTCTGAATGCATTGGTTTCAACAGCGTGAAGACGAGCTAGGTGTGAGGCGAGTGTGAGATTTGGCAGGATTGAAAGACATGTTCCACTTGTTTGCCCAGTCTGTGATTTTGTCCAGGTCTGCAGAGAGTGAAGAGTCTGCAGACTGCCGATCTGAGGGATGAAGAATGGAGTGACAGAGAGTAGAGTCATCAGCAAAGAGATAGAGAGGATTTTCAAGAGAGTCAGAGAGATCATTGATGAAGTCCAGAAAAAGCACATGGCCCAGAACACTGCCTTGGGGAACTCCAGCCTGAACAGGAAGAGGAGATGAGAGAAACCCATTCAGGGCCACACGTTGACGATGACTAGAGGGGAAGTCCGCCAGCCATGCGTGGAGATTTCCATGGATACCAAAAGAGGAGAGTTTGGTGAGAAGAGCGTGGTGCGAGACCGTATCGAAGGCACGTGATATGTCAAGGGAGACTGCTCTAATTTCCTGTTTGGCATTGAGGACCTCCATCCATTGTTGAGAAAGCAGAAGCAGCATGTCCAGAGTAGAGTGACCAGGTCTGAAACCAAATTGATGATCAGAGATCAAGCTATTGGAGAAGTGGAAAGATTTCATATCTGAAGCAATGATGGATTACATGACTTTGCTGATAATTGGGAGAAGGCTGATTGGTCTGTCGTTGCTGGGATCGGTTTTTGCACCTTTTTTGTGCAAAGCGGTGATGTTGGCAGATTTCCAAGCAGATGGAAGATGACCTTGAGCAAAAGAGAGGGTGAAGAGAACAGAGAGAGGGAGTGAAAGAGAGGAAGTGAAAGAGCGGAAGAACAGGATTTTTGGATCCGTGGTCTGATGCCGTCAGGTCCAGTTGCAGAATCAGAGTCGAGGGTTAACAGAAACTTTTCTACCTTGTCAGGAGGAAAGGACACAGAGTCCAGGAGCAGCTGGGTACAACTGGGTACGGTGGGTACAGAGAGGGATGGGTTTGGGACACAAGATTTAGAGGCAAACACAGAGTTGAGGCATTCAGCTTTTTCACGTGTGGAGTCAGCCGTGTGGCCGTTTGAGGTGAGGGAGGGGATGGAGGGGGAACAAACACCAGAAACAGATTTGACCAGACGCCACCAGGATTTGGAAGAGGGAGACAGATAAGAGAGTTCGGTCCTGAGAACGGAGAGATATTGTTTCCTGGCTCTCCTGAGGGTGGACACACACTTGTTTCGGGCTTTGTGAAAGGAAATGAGATTTCCTTCTGTTGGATTTGCTTTCCAGGAGACGAAAGCAAGTTGTTTCTGGGCAATAGCCTCACCACACGATTCCGTGTACCATGGACGGGAGGAAGGGTATGAAAACTGAAGACGAGATGGGATAAATCTGTGCATGAGAGAGAGCAATTTACTTTGGAAGAATTCCCAGGATGAGTTGATATCAGAGGCGGTAGAGATGGGAGACCAGTCCAGATGATTGATGGCTGCTTGAAGACCGTGCCAGTTGGCCTGAGTGAAATGCCAGACTTGTCGACGCTGAGGAGGCTCTCTGAGAATGGTCAGAGAGATGTCCACTTTAACAAGCACATGATCAGATGAGCCGATTGGAGCAGAAGAAGAGCAACAGACATTTTCAGGGAAGTTAGTCATAACCAAGTCCAGAAGAGAAGATGCTCCGTTGACTGAGATCCGGTTCGGGAAATTGACAGATTGTGTCAGTCACAGTGAGTCACAGAAGTCCTTTGCTGAAGAGCCATGGCTGGTGAGAGCGGTACCCACACCCAGCCAACTGGCATGGTGACAATTGAAATCACCACATATGAGGAAGCGAGAGTTGGGATGGGTAGATAGAAGTTGGTCCATATTATCAGATAGCAAGATGTAGATGGAGTCATCACTGTTTGGTGGACGGTACAACACACATATGAGCAAAAGGTGGGAGCGAAGGGGAAGGCGTAGCCAAAGGTATTCCTGGGGGTGAGGTGGGGAGAGGGCAGTGCAGGGCGAGTGAGGAAGAGAGTTTTTTTATAAAGATAGCAACCCCACCTCCAGGACGAGGCTCAGGTCTATCATACCGAAGGAGGGAGTAACCTGGAAGAGATACCAAGGAATCAGAGACATCATGAAGGAGGAAAGTTTCTGTTCAGCAGATCACGTCTGGTTTGTCAGAAGCAACCTGTATGGAGAGATCAGTCAGGTTTGAGCGAAGGCCCCGGATGTTTGAGGTCCATACTGTTAAAGAAGAGGAAGGGGGAGCATCGGATACAGAACAGGGGGGGGGGGGGGAGCGGTAGGGTAAGATGTGGAAGAGGAGGAAGATGTAGGGAGAGCTGTTGAAGGTGTGTCAGAGATTTCAGAATAGCTTGGAGAAAGGGAAGAATGGGGCGGACAAAAGGTTTGATGGTGATTGGGTGAGGCGCAGTGAGGTGTTATTTGAGTTGGGGGAAGTGTGAGGCAGAAGGTTGAGGGAGATGAAGGTGAAAGTTGGAAGGGGGAAGATGTGGGGAGGACGCTTTGAGGAGGAGGGGTGAGAGGGGAGTCTAGGAGGGTAGGAGCGAGGGAGAGTCTCGGAGGGGAGGGGTGTGTGGGGAGTTAAGGAGGGAAGGGGCAAGGGGGGAGATTTGAAAGGGATGGGTGATGGGGAAGATTTGGAGGGGAGGGGCAAGGGGGAAGATTTGAAAGAGATGGGTGATGGGGATGATTTGGGGGGGAGGGTCAAGGGGGTAGATTTAGAGGGGAGGGGTGATGGGGAAGTTTTGGAGGGGAGGGGTGATGGGGAAGTTTTGGAGGGAAGGGGTGATGGGGAAGATTTGGAGGGGAGGGGAAAGGTGGAAGATTTGAAAGGGATGGGTGATGGGGAAGATTTGGAGGGGAGGGGCAAGGGGGAATATTTGAAAGAGATGGGTGATGGGGAAGATTTGGAGGGGCGGGGTGAGATTGGATTTTGAAAAGTGTACGATTAATGGGAAACGAACATTTATTGCAAAATGAGTTTCTTGAGACCTTCGAGTCAAAAATACGTTTGAGGATGCTGAAGGATGGGTGCAGTGCTGGAGAGTTTAGGGAATGTATGAAAGAGGCACTGTAAGAGATAGAATTTTTTTTTGGAATGAATAGATTTGGTGAGCAAGTCAAAAGCATCCTTTTATAGAAGAAGAAGAAAAAGGTGTTATAGTATACGACAGAATACAGTTCTTCAGGGGACAGACTAAACATTTTTTAACAACGTGATCACGTGATCACGAACAACGTGGTCGAAGAACGAACGAACAAATAAGAACGAACAAACGGATAAGAACAGAGAAGGAAATATTTTTTTGCTTTTTTTTTTAAAGGAGATTTTAAAACAAGGAAGTATGGGGTGAAAAGACCGGGAAAAACAGAAACCGAAAGTAATTACAGTGCGATCGAAGAACCACTGAGACAAAAACAAAGCCTCAAGCAAAGGTCGGACACGGTAGCCTACTAGTACTACACTAGGCCTCAGAATACGCGACACGAACTAACCGACGATTCTGCACACAGGTATGAAAAACCAACACCGATAATCCTATTAAAGACACACCAATAGGTACATACACCGAACGAAAGATACAGTTTTGACAAAAACACAATTGTGAAAAATTACTTAACTTCGAAAGCGTGCGCGCATGGACAGCTTTGAAGAGACGTGACCTCCAATCTTGCGCATGCGCAGATCCTAGGTTTTAGCTGCATTAGCTGCTTATACAGGTTTTAGGTTTTAGCTGCTTATACAAGATTTGTTTATCCCATGTATTTATACTGGGTTTTTTTTCTTCAGATAATACAAATAATGCATTCGACCAAGATGGCAGACACCAGTCCATTTACAGTGGAAGAGAGGCTGGTAGCAGTACAAGAGGAGAAACACAAACAAGATTATGAAACAGGTGCAAGAAGACTTCGAGGAGCGTTTTGGAAAGCCAGCACTGTCCATATCAAATCTTCATCTTTGGGGAAAAAAGGAATTTCAGACTGGAAGTGTGCTCGAAAGCAAGCACAATGGACGACCAAAACTTCGTAATTTGGGAATTCAATACATGAAAACATCCGTTATCAGATCTCCGAAAAAATCATTACGGAAACGTTCTGCAGAGTTGAGTGTTTCATATTCATCGTTACATCACACAGTGAAAAAAGACCTTCGCATGAAACCATATAAACCAACTGTCATCTGTGAATTGTCAGATGCAGATCATGAAAACAGGTTGACAGCTTATGACTGTGGCCACACTTTTGTGGCCACTGCACGCAGTCCTTGACACTCTGTAGGTTAACGTTAAAGCTAAGGCTGCAGAACATTGCATGACATCTGTTTATCAAATGAAAAAACACATTCAGGAACCATTTGGCACCATAACACATGGTATTTTGCATCTGTTTTCACACCGCACATGGAGAAAAATTATCTTCCTAAAGGCGTACGTCATACGGATGCACCCAATGTGTAACGAGGCATTGCAATTGTTGTATGACTATAATATTCTATTATTACTCCTGTTATTATGTATTACTGTTATTTCTGTGATATGTTATTACTCCTGGGGCAATATTATTGCACGGACAATATTATTGGCACCTTTTCGAAGTTGTTAGAAATAATTCGATTTCAAGCAGGTGATTCTCCTTTACTTTGGAATTGAACTCCCCTATGGTGAGTTGCAGGTGCCTGCAATATAAAAAATCACTCAATCAACCAGTTTGAATGGAGAAAAGGAGTTATTCTGCTGTTTTGTGTCACTGTGTGTACCGCAATGAGCATGGAGAAAAGAAAGAAACCCAGAGAATTGTCTGAGGAGGTCAGACACAAGATTGTAGCTGAGCATGGACAATCTCAAGGCTACAAGTCCATCTCCAGAGAACTTGATGTTCCTGTGTCCACCATACGCAATGTTATCAGGAAGTGTAAGGCCCATGGCACTGTAGCCAACCTCCCTGGACGTAGCCGCAAGAGAAAACTTGATCGAACATTGCAGCGAAGGATTGATTGAATGGTGGAGAAAGCACCTCAATCAACTGCCAAACTGATTCAAGTTGACCTTCAGACACAAGGTACGACAGTTTCAACTCGCACCATCTGTCGCAAACTCAATGAAAAGGGGTTCTATGGGAGGAGACCAAGGAGGACCCCATTGCTGAGAAAGAGACATAAGAAAGCCCGAGTGGAGTTTGCCAAAACACACCTGAACAAACCAAAATTCTTCTGGAAAATGTCCTGTGGAGAGATGTCGTCGTAGGTGTTTGCAAAATTAGAGCTTATCAGTAAAGCACATCATCTCTATGTTTACAGAAAACAAAATGAAGCCTTCAAAGAAAAGAACACGTTCCATACAGTCAAACATGGACGAGGTTCAGTGATGTTTTGGGGTTGCTGTGCTGCTTCTGGCACTGGGTGCCTTAAATGTGTGCATGGGCATCATGAAATCAGGACATTAACAAGGCATTTTGGAGCACAATGTTCAACCCAGTGTCAGAAAGCTGGGTCTCCGTCGAAGGTCATGGATCTTGCAGCAGGACAATGACCCCAAACACAATTCAAAAAGCACCCAAGAATGGTTCAAGACAAAACGCTGGACTGTTCTGAAGTGGCCAGCAATGAGTCCAGATCTAAATCGCATTGAACACCTGTGGGGAGATCTGAAAACAGCAGTTGGGAGAAGGCACCCTTCAAATCTGGGAGAACTGGAGCAGTTTGCACAAGAAGAATGGGCCAATCTGCCAGTAGAGAGGTGTAGGAAGCTCATTCATGGCTATAGGAAGTGCTTACAGCAGTTATTTTGTCCAAAGGTTGTGCTACCAAATATTAAGTCTAGGATGTCAATAATTTTGTCAATGACATTTCTTTTTATTTTCTGAGTTAAAAGGATATATTAAGTTCTGAATCAAAAACAAAGGTTACGTACTATTAACAGTGAAATAAAGAATTGTGGAGACCAAATACTTTTGGCAATCTAAACTTATTTTTAGAGAAAATTGTGAATGATTTGAAAAAAGTGCAATGGTGCTAATATTTTTTAACCACAACTGTATAACAATATCAAATTTGTTCGGCGTTAGAGACTCTCCAAGGAATAATTTCAATGGCTGATAAATCTAATGCAAGATGACCTGGATCAACCGACGATGAGGAACAATGCGCTGAATTCCCTCCAACAATTGTCTGTGGTGCTTTGATTCTCTGCAAGTGCATCATTTCAATTGGATGTTGGAGATATGGGTGGAGTTTCACAGGCTAATCGGCTGTTTAGACGAGCACAACTAAACAGCTGTTAATCTCCCTCCAGGAGCAATCGGCTGTTTAGACGAGCACAACTAAACAGCTGTTAATCTCCCTTCGTAAATTGCTATTTAAACTGGTACTTAGCCATGCATACAAAGATGTTTTTGCCAGCATTTAAGGGTTAGGCGTGTTAAATAATATAGCAAGACTCTCGTTAAATATCTTTCGTAAATTCGGCCCGATGAGAGATATGTTCCAGAACCAGAGTTTGAGCTGTTCGCTTTAATTACTTTGATCAAATTATCCAACTGCTTCACCCTTGGATTGTTTGAGCTTACTGATCTCCAGGCTCTTAGACATCAACCCCCACTATGGTACCATGTCTTTGCAACCCTACATCCCACTATGGTGAGCTTTGGAACTCCACTACCCGCTATGGTATGAATACTTTGAAAATCATGTCCCACTTACAAATTTGAAACTCGACTTCCCACTGTGGTAAAAGGACTTTGGAAATCGATTTTCCACGACAGTATAAAGAATGCTGAACTAAACTACCTACTTACAGTATAAAATCTTTGGAACTAGACTCCTCACTATGGTACAATAAATTTGGAAGTCAATGCCTCACTATGGTACAATGGCTTTCGAGCTAGACTATACCTACTATATGATATATTGATATAAGGACTTTCTAGCTATAGACCGATCCGACTGAGGGTTCAATGGACGGGCGCCCTCTATAGATGCCGCCATAGGTGGGAGGCGTCCGCTTCATTCGGCTTGCTCTCCAGCGTTCAGATTACATGCAGTTACCGGGCTCAGTTCACTTTGCCGAAAGAATATCGATACAAATAATATTTGTTTGTTAGATTCATCGGAGAAGATGGAATCATGGACGATACCACCAGTCCACCGAGCTATACGACTGGTGAGGAGCCGGTGTGGCGGCCCGCGCGGAGGTGGACTCTGAGGGAAGAATCCATGCGGGGCGGCAGTGATACACCCGCCGTGCCCTGGCCGTATGGAAGAGTCGATGAAGCGATAAGGAGCCGGTGAGGCGGCCCGTGCGAAGGGACAGAGGCCCAGTCGGGTCTGCCAGACGAGTCGCGACCCTAGTGATCAAGGAACTTGGGGCTCGGCAGCGGCCACTCGGGGCCTAGCCGTAGTTGCCAGAGGTGGCCGGCCCGGACGGAGGTGGACTCTGAGGGAAGAAACCATGCGGGGCAGCTGTGGTACGGCCGCCAAGACCTGGCCGTATGGAGGAGTCGATGAAGGGACGGGCACCTCGTCGGGTCGGTCAGAGGAGTCGTTATCATAGTGGTCGAGAAACTCGGGGATAAGGCGGAAGGGGGCTCGGCATGGCGTAGCACAGGGTACGCGGTTGCCAACAAAATAGGTTTGGTGCAGGTGGAAGTGGAAACCGGGTACCCCCATGTGCCAGGTGCCTTCAGGGCGGCATGGCCGTGCGCCTTAGGTGCCCGGCGATATCGCCGAAAACGGGGTCTGTAGCATATGCCTTCAGGTGCCAGGTGTCCACGACCGCTCCACACATATAGAGAAACACTTGAGAATGATTATCACAGACACTTTTCATGTACGATCGCGATGATAGTTGTGCTGGCGCAGACAGCTGGAGTTAAGTTTGGATCAGGACGCCCCCCAGTAATTGCGGACGCAAGAGCGCCGCCTATCGGCGAGGGGGCACAATCGTCCTTATCCGATCGGTCTATACTATACCTACTATATGATATAAGGACTTTCGAGCTATACGATACCTACTATATGATATAAGGACTTTTGAGCTATACTATACCTACTATATGATATAAGGACTTTCGAGCTATACTATACCTACTATATGATATAAGGACTTTCGAGCGAGACCATACCTATTACGGTGTAAGGACTTTCGAGCGAGACCATACCTACTATGGTATGAGGACTTTCGAGCTAGACCATACCTACTATGGTGTAAGGACTTTCGAGCTAGACCATACCTACTGCGGTGTCAGGACTTTCGAGCTAGACCATACCGACTACGGTGTATGGACTTTCAAGCTAAACCATACCTACTGTGGTATAAGGATCTTCGAGCTAGATCATACCTACTACGGTAAAAGGACTTTTGAGCTGGACCATACCTACTATGGTATAAGGACCTTTAAGCTAGACCATACCTACTATGGTATAAGGACTTTTGAGAAAGACTATACCCACTATGATACAAAGACTTTTGAGATAGACCATACCTACTATGATTGTTGATATAAGGACTTTGGAAAGTTTGTCAGCGGTACTGGATGATTGGGATGGATATACTTAGGAAAAAGCCTTTTCAGATGGTCATGGTCATGTTATTACCGTCGCCAGAGGAGAGGGTATTGCATTTGAGTCCGTTTGTTTGTTACTTAGCAAAAAAAAGAAAAAAAAATTTTTTTGCAAGTATGTTGATCACTCCGGTTTGTGTGAGTGTTTGTTTGTGTGTGTGTTTGTCTGTCCGCTCACTTATACTTGCCTACAGGTCACAATTTTAAACCGATCTTTACGAAACTTTACCAAATGGCAGAGTTTGTGTTTCGACAAAATCTATATATTTTTGAGATCAACATAGGCCAAAAGGTCAACATAGGCTAAAGGTCAACCACTTTTTTTCAAATTTCTAAAGTCCTCAATTTTCATCCGATTGACTTGAAATTTGAATATGATATATATGTCGGCGAATTGAATTCAACCCCCCACTATTTTTGAAATCAGCACAGGCCAAAAGGTCAACATAGGCCAAAGGTCAACAACCATTTCAAATCTCTAAAATCCTCAATTTTCATCCGATTGACTTGAAATTTGAATAGAATTTACATATCAGCTAACTGAATTCAACCGCCAACTATTTTTGAGATTAGCTTCGGCCAAAAAGTCAACATAGGCCAAAGCTCAACCACTTTTTTCAAATTTCTAAAATCCTCAATTTTCATCCGCTTGACTTGAAATTTGAATAGGATTTACATATCGGCTTACTGAATTCAACCACCAACTATTTTTGAGATCAGCGTAGGCCAAAAGGTCAACATAGGCCAAAGGTCAACCACTTTTTTTTATATTTCTAAAATTCTCAATTTTCATCCGATTCACTCGAAATTTGAATAGGATTTACACATCAGCAAACTGAATTCAACCACCAACTATTTTTGAGATCACCATAGGCCAAAAGAGCAACATAGGCCAAAAGTCAACAACAATTTCAAATTTCTAAAATCCTCAATTTTCATACGATTCACTTGAAATTTGAATGGGATATACACATCAGTTAGCTGAATTCAACCAACAACTATTTTTGAGATCAGCATAGGCCAAAAGTTCAACATAGGCACAAGGTCAACCGCTTTTTTCAAATTTCTAAAAGCCTCAATTTTCATCCGATTGACTTGAAATTTGAATAGGATTTTCATATCAGCCAACTGAATTCAACCACCAACTATTTTTGAGGGTAAAAGGATGCTCAACTGAGTGCCATTCCACTTTGTTCTGTTTTTCCAAGTGTCGCTCTATGAGTGATTTTTCATTTGTTTGTCTGTTTGTTTGTCTGTTTGTCCGCCCAGAATAAATATGATTTTCTCTGCAACCGTTGGTCCGATTGACAGGAAATTTTCACCATAGGTGCAACTCCACCTGTATAATCTTTTAATGATAATTATGACGTCATAGGTCACGTGGTTTGGCCGCCATCTTGGAAAACCGAAAAAATTTGCCCCTCTATATCTCCGAAAGCGCTGAATATAAAAAATTGAGACATGGCTCAATGTAAAGAACTCTCCATGGGGAATAAAATGTGTTAATGATGATGTCATAGGTCCCTCCATTATGACATCATAATTCGACAAGTACAAAACTTCATCCGATCAAGATGAAATTTCTTGAGCATAATCTAGGAATAAATTTGTTTAGAAAAAAAAATAATGATGACGTCATCGGTCACGTGATTCGGCCGCCATATTTGTTTTAACACAAAAGCCTTAAAAACTACTGAAAATACATCCTGGCATGGGTTTACAATCTCTGATTACTCTTTTTCTTGTTAGGAAATGTAAAGGGCATCAAATTGAACATTGTAGACAGTGGAAAAGGTAATGTTGATGTTGAGTTCCAAAGACATAAATATTCGATACAATTGATGAAATATGACCGCATTTCCACAATGTCACACAACTCAGTGTAAGGGTGATCATGAAAACTGTTCATTGATATAATTGGAGAGTGGAGATATCATACAGAGAAAGCTTCTCCACGATTAAACATTAAAATAAGCACTCAAAAATCCTTGGAGGAGCCCAGGAATTTGCAAACACTTGCGTTTAACCAGTTCGACCCGTTCGCGCAGTTTGTGCACACAAGCCTCCCCTGTGTTCCACCTCTGCGAAGGAACAACGCCCTGGCAGTTAGTTTCACGACGCACCGATTGTGCAGAGCTCGCTTTATATTTCGCTCACGTCGAAGACTCCTCTGCTGCAGCCATGGAAGGAATATTTAAAGGCATGCAGAAACAAGTGAACAAGGTCGTGCAGGTAAGTTTGAACCTGAGACTGTGACGTAATGACATGTTTTCAGAAGTTTCCTTGAAATCCCACGAGTTTCGGTGAGACAACAAGTTTGTGGTTAAGTTATAGAAGTAAATGAATAACACCGTGGGTTGTTAAAGAGAATGTGCACCTGGTACAAAATCGACAGTTTGACGAGTAAACATTGATAACAGTTGCTTATCACGACCGAACATGCGTGTTCACCGAAACACCAATTCTGCAGTTTTTTTTGTTTTTCTTTGTGTACATGATCGAGGCTCGTGCAAGAGCTAACATTAATGACAAAAAAACAAAAACAAACGGACACATAAGACGAAATAAAGGGAGCGGGAGACATGCTGGGGAGAGAGGGGGAAGCACACAAGTGCAACATTTGAGAGCAGGGACATCGGGAGATCTGTGGGAGGGAGAGGGATTGGGGGGAGGAGGCGTGGGAAGGGGGGTGGGAGGTGGGAGAGGTAAAAACACATGGACACAGCAAGGACTTCCAGGAAAGAAGTCGGTATTTCAGAAAAGTGGATCTGGGGTGAGTTAACGGGGGTAGAAAAGATCAAGGTTTTGGATGGGGGAAGATAAGAGATGGTGGTGAACAGATGTTTTAAAGACCTGGAGGGAGGAGTGGGATTGAAGAGAGTGAGGGAGTTTGTTCCAGAGGTGGGAGAAAAGAGGAATGAAAGGGTGAAGGTGAGCAGAGAGAGTTTATAGTTTATACTTAGAGTTTATACTTTGGATGAGAATCAAACCCCGGCAAGACAACCTGATGCTAATTGCGCCCTGCCACTCATTGTACCATTCTGTCCTACTCGTACACAGCGAGACTGATGAGAGCAGCAGGATGCTTAAAAAGTAGGACATTCCATTGTAAAGAGTTTTCAAAGGTGAAAAGAAACTTTTTCATTCAATAAATGCAAGTCAGAAAAGAGGAGGTTTTTTAATGAAAACTTTTTCATTAAAGTTTTAATCATATATATATATATATACAGTATATATATATATTTATATATATAATATTATATATATATATATATATATATATATATAAAATCATATAGATATATATATATATATAGTACCGGATGTGTTTCTTTTTTGCTTTCCACATGTCCATCTCAGTATTTGTGGTCTGAAACCAAAAATATGAAATTATCATCTTTAAAGGAATTGCTTCTAAGAATTGGACTTTCAAACAATAATGACAGGAACAACAAATGGACAAATGTGGATAAATGCTGCATATTCATTTTGTTATTTTTTTATCAGGGCAAAACTAGGCAGTCGGCAGAGTGATTTGAGGATCTCATTTTGATTGGACCTGGAAGTTCTGTTCATCTATCTATAATTCCAGTAATCTCTGTCTGTCTGTCTGTACGTCTGTACGTTTGTTTGTTTGTCTGTGACCGCTGTTTCTCGACAACTACCGGTCCGATATACTTTTAACTTGCCAGGTATATTGCTGGGGACCCGAGGATGTGCCTTTTCAAGGTTTCATATTAATCGGACAATTACTTACCGAGCTATGTCCAAAAAACGATTCAACCAATCAGAGAGCAGCGAACGATCGCGTGTGCCGAACGTGGCGATGGCGGACACACTCTGCCTCGGATGGCACATTTGAGAGCGTATTCATTTATTTCACGTTTGCAAACTATGTTGGCGCTATGTTGGCGTTAAACGATGTTTTAAAACTAATAAAAACGAATTTGCGATTCATTCGCTTTCCTGCGCGTTTGTGTACGCGATGGCGATTTCTTTACCAAACTCCGGAAGCCGTTCGCTTTGGACCGAACCATTTCATGTAAATAGAGGGGGGGGATTGTCACCACTCGCAAGCCGTTCGCTTTGGACCAAACCATTTCATGTAAATAGAGGGGGGGGATATAATTTTAGATATATCTATCTATAATTCCAGTAATCTCTGTACGTTTGTACGTTTGTACGTTTGTCTGTCTGTGACCGCTGTTTCTCGACAACCACGGGTCCGATATACTTTTAACTTGCCAGGTATATTGCTGGGGACCCGAGGATGTGCCTTTTCAAGGTTTCATATTAATCGGACAATTACTTACCGAGCTATGTCCAAAAAACGATTCAACCAATCAGAGAGCAGCGAGCTATCGCGTGTGCCGGCGTTGCGAATGGACCAAACCATTCCATGTAAATAGAGGGGGGGGTTCTGTGGTCGTTGCGAATGGACGAAACCATTTCATGTAAATAGAGGGGGGGGATTGTCACTGTACTCGCAAGCCGTTCGCCGTTCGCTTTGGCGTTGCGAATGGACCAAACCATTTCATGTAAATAGAGGGGGGGGATATAATTTTAGATAGATATATAGTACGGGCATATATATAGTACGGGCATGCCCTAGTATATATAGTACGGGCATGCCCTAGTCTATCTATAATTCCAGTAATCTCTGTCTGTACGTTTGTCTGTGACCGCTGTTTCTCGACAACCACGGGTCCGATATACTTTTAACTTGCCAGGTATATTGCTGGGGACCCGAGGATGTGCCTTTTCAAGGTTTCATATTAATCGGACAATTACTTACCGAGCTATGTCCAAAAAACGATTCAACCAATCAGAGAGCAGCGAACGATCGCGTGTGCCGAACGTGGCGGACACACTCTGCCTCGGATGGCACATTTGACAGCGTATTCATTTATTTCACGTTGGAAAACTATGTTGCCGTTAAACTATGTTTTAATAAAGTTTTAAAACTAATAAAAACGAATTTGCGATTCATTCGCTTTCCTGCGCGTTTGTGCACGCGATGGCGATTGCTTTACCAAACTCCGGAAGCCGTTCGCTTTGGACCAAACCATTTCATGTAAATAGAGGGGGGGGGGGATATAATTTTAGATATAGATATAGTACGGGCAATGCCCTAGTCTATCTATAATTCCAGTAATCTCTGTACGTTTGTACGTCTGTTTGTCTGTGACCGCTGTTTCTCGACAACCACGGGTCCGATATACTTTTAACTTGCCAGGTATATTGCTGGGGACCCGAGGATGTGCCTTTTCAAGGTTTCATATTAATCGGACAATTACTTACCGAGCTATGTCCAAAAAACGATTCAACCAATCAGAGAGCAGCGAACGATCGCGTGTGCCGAACGTGGAGGACACACTCTGCCTCGGATGGCACATTTGAGAGCGTATTCATTTATTTCACGTTTGCAAACTATGTTGGCGTTAAACTATGTTTTAAAACTAATAAAACCGAATTTGCGATTCATTCGCTTTCCTGCGCGTTTGTGCACGCGATGGCGATTTCTTTACCAAACTCCGGAAGCCGTTCGCTTTGGACCAAACCATTGCATGTAAATAGAGGGGGGGGATTGTCACCGTACTCGCAAGCCGTTCGCTTTGGACCAAACCATTTCATGTAAATAGAGGGGGGGGATATAATTTTAGATATAGATATAGTACGGGCAATGCCCTAGTCTATCTATAATTCCATTAATCTCTGTGTGTATGTGTGTGTGTATGTATGCGACAACGATTTCTCGACAACTACCGGTCCGATATACTTGAAACTTGCCAGGTATATTGCTGGGGACCCGAGGATGTGCCTTTTCAAGGTTTGAAATTAATCGGACAAGTACTTACCGAGCTATGGCGATTTAGCCGTTCGCCGTTCGCTTTGGCGTTGCGAATGGACCAAACCATTGCATGTAAATAGAGGGGGGGGGTTCTGTGGTCGTTGCGAATGGACCAAACCATTCATGTAAATAGAGGGGGGGGGGGGTTCTGTGGTCGTTACTGCCACGTGGTTTCAAAGTTTTTTTTTGTTGTTGTTGTTTGCACGCATGTTTTTTTGCACCCACGTACGGGCACGCCCTAGGATGTTTACACACACACACCCCTACACAAAAATTTTTTTTTTTTTTTTTTGGCAAGGAACGGGCACCCACGTACGGGCACGTCCTAGCTTATATATAGTACGGGCATGCCCTAGTTGTATAAATTCAGAAATGAACAATAACGTTAATAACTATAATTATATAGAAATTTGAACCGCTCTTGTATTTACATTGCAACATCTCAGGTTTTGTTATAACAGAAAAAAAATATATCAAAAACTACAAACATCCGGCGATGCACAAATCGCACACAACACTGACGTAGGTTTATCCTTCTTAACTTAGTAATCAGTAGATGGCCCCCATGGATTTGTGCCATGAACTGCATTGCATTCTTTATAGATGGCTGGTGAAGCCACCGGACAGGCAGAAAAGACTGAACTGGACCAAGAATCTGTGGACATGTTCAACAAAGTTGATACCACCAAGATGTTGTGTGACAAGATCATCGCCCAGGTAGAAGTGGTTCTGCAGTGCAATATTGGTAAGATTCAGGATGATATTCCCCCACACCTCCCCTTCTCCCACCCCTCCCCAGCACCCGAGATCACGGCTCCTACTCCTCCTCCTCCGCAACACCATCACCCCACCCAGGTCCACTCCTCCCCAGTTCAATATAATAATTTCCAACATGCTTTGAATCACGAGTGCGAATTGTTCAATGCACAAACCGGTGCTGCATCATGGAGTGTACATGCTGTCACTGTTTATCATCAACTCTCACCACAAGGCTCTGTGTTCCTCGTGTTTACCTCGTTCAGATTTTTATCATCACATTTCCTTTTGATGCACTTGCAAAATTATTTACTACAAGTAAAAACCCCGTCAAAAATGAAGAGTTCGAACAGTTTATTCGACAGTACAGCCTCGTGAGCGTGCCAAAGTCAGAAGCCTCGGCCTAGTGTCAGTGTGCTTCTATCTTCTTTATTTTTTAGACATCATAGAGATGTAAATTAACACTCGTTTTACCCTGCACGCATTGCACATCACGTGCAGTGAATTTCACATCCCTGCGCCTTGTATTTATTGTTATTTAAAAAAAAAAAAACGCTTCTCTACACCGCCCTTGAGGCTCGGTTTGCAAGCCACCTTCTACAATTCCAATAGAAGAGACAATTACTCCTTAATTAAAAAAAAATTTCGAGTTTATTTTATCCTCGATAATAGACGGTAGTGAATACACATGTGTGTTAAAAGATTGGCCTTTAAAACCTACCCTTATGAAGGGGGACAGACATTTGTACAAACACACAAACTGCCATTGTGTTTTATATGGTAGATCTGCTATTTTTGTTCTTTTTTATTTATTCCCATTGGTGTACTTGATAATAGTTTAGGATTACAGACAACTGTGTTCATTGTTCTGGTTATTTTGGATTCTTTACTTGTTTTTTTTTGTACAAGATCGAGGCTCATGGAGGAGCGACAACATAGAACGGATAAGGTAACAAAACAAAATGTAATGATTTTTGTATGTAACAAAAGGGAAGAGTAGATTTTTTTGTATGTAACATTTTGTATGTAACATTTTGTATGTAACATTTTGTATGTAACATTTTGTATGTAACATTTTGTATGTAACAAAACAAAGGGAAGAGTAGAAATAGAGGGGGGAGACACACCAACAGCAGGGATGAGGGACCAAATAAAGGGAGACATGGAGAAATAAGGGATGAGGGGATAGAAGAAAATGAGGGGTAGGGGACGTAACTTCACGGGGTTCACGGGGTGAACAAGATAAGTACAGCAGTAACTCTCAGGAAGGAAAAACTAGAAAATTGGAAAAAGGTGGATTTGGGGACGGTTAACTGGGGTATAAAAGATCATGGTTTTAGATGGGAGATGAAATGAGATGTTGGTGAACATCTGCCTTGAAGACCTTGAGGGAAGCGTGAGATTGAAGAGAATGTGGAAGTTTATTCCACAGGTGGGAAAAAGGAAGAACGAATGAGTGGTGGTGAGCAGTGATTCTCGATTTTGGGAGTTTCACCAAAAAGGGGTTACTGTGAGTCCTGTAGAAACCCTGGAGGAGTGGCAGAGCATAGAAATAGAAGAGGGTACAAAACCTTAAAGGAAGTGGAAGAAGACAGGACAGACCACCACCTGTCTGTAATGTGAAAGTGATAGGCCCATGTGGACTCGGCTTCATCACGGAAGATTCCAATGTTCTTGAACGGCTTGGTTTCCACAACATCAATCTGAACAAAGTGTAATTCATGAGAACCAGCCAAGGTGGCTTTTCTGTGACTTTTTTCCAATCTAGTTTACACCCTGCGGACGTGGCAAAATGCACTCTCCTTAATATTTGTACTCGAGTACAATCACCAGGGATTGTCAGCAATCTATGTGATCCTCAAGTGTTTAAACCAACATGCAATGCAGTAATTAAGGTGAACGTCACTCGGTAGAGCACAGACCTCCGCCAGGATGAACAGTTTACGTTTTGTATCCCACTGATAGGCCAAATCGGGATCCGGACCTACACCAAAATATAATCGGATTGTTATTGTCACCTACCCAACTCATCTACTCGTACATCGTTTTGTCACAAGTCATCGATAAATTTTTGAAATATCATGCTGTAAGAATTTTTTATAAGTTCTCATATCCCGATTCAGATCTGCACCAAAATCGAAACGATTCGTCCTTAGCACACATCCGACCTGTCCAACAAATTTCATCCGAATCCGGCCACAAATTTTGAGATATCCTGTTCACAAACAACCAGACAGACAGACAGGAGTGAAAACATAACATCCATCCACATTTGGTGGCGGAGGTAAACATCATGATACTGTGATCATTATAATCGTCATTATAATTGTTGATTTTCTGTAACAGCATATTGTTATTTTGGTGATTATAAATAACAATATTTTGGTATGTAGAATTTGTATAAGCAATTGGATGTTTCATTGGGTTTGACAAAACATCTGTGCAGGAAAGGAGGTTTTTGTGCAGTTCGTAAAAGTCGGTTTTATTACAGGAGCAAAAGTTAGCGGAATGTTTTCGTCATTTGTGATGAAAGATGAAAATGCCACCAAGACGAACATTGAAATCCTGGGCCAGGTTTTGAGCAAGGCTGGGACTGATGTTGGTGCTGATTCATCTTACGGTGAGAATGGGAGACAGATTGTTAACAGTCTTTTAAACTTTATACGCAATGGATTACACACACAATGTAAACTTTATACACTTTATAAACTTTTTAAAAATCAATTATAAAACACAATGGGTAAACAAATGTTCATTATTTTTGAGGAAGAACATATCAGACATAAACTTTATTAATATGATAAACTTCAAAATCTGTGACAAACTGGATTTCAGATTCATCCTCAAAGTTACACTGACCTGTATGTGCACCGTCTCATCCCTCCCAATGCGCTTCAAATTGAAAATAAATAAACTTTAAACATTAAAAAAAAAAATCTGAATTATTTATGAAGTGACATTTGAAATGTCAAATTTGTCCTCCCATTCGAAACAAGATAAAAAGTGCAAGAAAATTATCCTTTCTTGCTCTTCCATGAGCCTCAATTTGGTAGAGCCAGGGAAACAAAAAGACCAAACCTCTTGAGATGAGGTTGCTTTCATACCATTGGGGCCTGTCTGCTCAACCACATTTCAACGTGATTGGCTGTTTGTGCAGCTGATAGTTCACAACTCGGATTTTTAAATGATTTATGAGAAATAAAAAAAATGGGGAATTCATAGAACACGATACCCCGCACAGGGTTCAAGTATTTAAAACAATGATTTTGAAGGTCGTTTCAAAAAAATTTGGAAGTTTAGCGCTACTGAAGTCTTATACACCAACCACCATAATACACTATATTAAGACGACGTTGAGCGACAGTTTAGGAGACGGAGGCTTTATTGATCACTGCAGAAAGCAGTGTCAATGGGCATCGTATCGTCAATCCGCGGCCTCTTCTTCTCCCCGATATGACACCCCCTCACATGACACACCCACTCATGCTACATATCGATAAAAACATGGTTCTTGGGAGCATTATGAAGGTGATTTGTGTTCTACAGTGCTCAAGTATATAATTCAATTTATTGTGCGGTTCGGAAAAAATCGGAGCTGAAGTACTGTAAACCGGAAACATGTCTTCCTATGTACTGTATGTTCCGATTCGTCTTCAAAATATAACATTCTCTCTTCATTCTTCATTCTAACAACTCTCTCAAAATATAACATCCCAACTTCCTCATATGTGGCGACTTCAACTGTCATCATGCCAGCTGGCTGGGTGTGGGTTCCTCTCTCACCAGCCATGGCACCTCAGCAAAGGACTTCTGCGACTCACTGCGACTGACACAATCTGTCAATTTCCTGACCCAGATCTCAGTCAGCGGAGCATCTTCTCTTCTAGACCTGGTTATGACTAACTTCCCTGAAAATGTCTGCTGCTCTTCTTCTGCTCCAATTTTTTTTTGTATACTGAATCGAGGCTCGTGAAAGAGCTAACATTTACTTCACAAACAAATCAACCAGACAAACAAAATACCCAAAAAGAGGGAGCGGAAGACAAGATGGGGAGAGAAGGGGAAGTACACAAACACAACATCCGAGAGCAGGGAGATGTGTGGAAGGGAGAGGGCCCGGGGGGAGGAGGCATGGGAAGGGGGGGGGGGGGAAGGAAAAGTATAAAACACAAGGACACCAAGGACTTCCTGGACAGAAATTGGTATTTCAAAAAAGTGGAATTGGGGTGAAATTAGCGGGGATAGAAAAGATCAAGGTTTTGGATGGGGGAAGATAAGAGATGGTGGTGAACAGCTGTTTTAAAGACTTGGAGGGTGGAATGGGATTGAAGAGAGTGAGGGGGTTTGTTCCAGAGGCGGGAGAAAAGAGGAATGAAGGAGTGAAGGTGAGCAGAGAGTCTTGATTTTGGCAGTTTTACCATAAGAGGGTTGCAGGCAGATCTTGTGCGACCTGTAGGAATATTTGCGGGACAGAGCCCAGAGAGAGCTGGGGGGGCAAGGCCGGAGAGGAGTCGGTAGAAGATGGAAAGACCACCCACCTGCCTGCGGTGAGTGAGTGAGAGGCCCTTGGAGTTAGCTTCATCGCGGGAGATTCCAATGATTCTGAACGCTTTGGTTTCAACAGCGTGAAGGCGAGCTAGGTGTGAGGCAGGAGCACCAGCCCAGAGGGGAGAGAAGTATTCCATTGAGCTGCGGATGAAAGCCTTGTATGTGGTGAGGAGCTCAGGTGTGCCAAGGAAGGACTTCGCACGACGGAGGATGCCCAGTCGGCGACTGGCTTTGGAGGCCAGATTTGAAATGTGGTTTTCCCAGGAAAGATCATGGCAGATAGTGAGACCCAAAAGCTTGAGTGACAGAACTTCTTGGAGAGGATTATTCAGAAAGTGGATGGGAGGGTTGTCCAGTCGGTCTTTTCGGAGAGACATCGTAAGAGTGTGAGATTTGTCATGATTGAAAGACATGTTCCACTTGTTTGCCCAGTCTGTGATTTTGTCAAGGTCTGCAGAGAGTGAGGAGGCTGCAGACTGCCGATCTGAGGGATGAAGAATGGAGCGACAGAGAGTAGAGTCGTCAGCAAAGAGATAGAGAGGATTTTCAAGAGAGTCAGAGAGATCATTGATGAAGAACAGAAAAAGCACAGGGCCCAGAACACTGCCTTGGGGAACTCCAGCCTGAACAGGAACAGGAGATGAGAGAAACCCATTCAGGGCCACACGTTGACTACGACTTGAGAGGAAGTCCGCCAGCCATGCGTGGAGATTTCCATGGATACCAAAAGAGGAGAGTTTGGTGAGCAGAGCGGGGTGCCAGACCGTATCGAAGGCATGTGATATGTCAAGGGAGACTGCTCTAATTTCCTGTTTTGCATTGAGGACCTCCATCCATTGTTGAGAAAGCAGAAGCAGCATGTCCAGAGTGGAGTGTCCAGGTCTGAAACCAAATTGATGATCAGAGATCAAGCCATTGGAGAAGAGGAAAGATTTCATATCTGAAGCAATGATGGATTCCATGACTTTGCTGATAACTGGGAGAAGGCTGATTGGTCTGTAGTTGCTGGGATCTGTTTTTGCAGCTTTTTTGTGCAAAGCAGTGATGTTGGCAGATTTCCAAGCAGATGGAAGATGACCTTGAGCAAAAGAGAGGGTGAAGAGAACAGAGAGAGGGAGTGAAAGAGCGGAAGAACATGATTTTAGGACCCGTGGGATGATGCCGTCAGGTCCAGTTGCAGAATCAGAGTCGAGGGTTGACAGAAACTTTTCCACCTTGTCAGGAGGAAAGGACACAGAGTTCAGGAGCAGCTGGGTATGACTGGGTACGGTGGGTACAGAGAGGGATGGGTTTGGGACACAAGATTTAGAGGCAAACGCAGAGTTGAGGCATTCAGCTTTTTCACGTGCGGAGTCAGCCGTGTGGCCATTTGAGGTGAGGGAGGGGATGGAGGGGGAACAAACACCAGAAACAGATTTGACCAGACGCCACCAGGATTTGGAAGAGGGAGACAAATAAGAGAGTTCGGTCCTGAGAACGGAGAGATATTGTTTCCTGGCTCTCCTGAGGGTGGACACACACTTGTTTCGGGCTTTGTGAAAGGAAATGAGATTTCCTTCCGTTGGATTTGCTTTCCAGGAGACGAAAGCAAGTTGTTTCTGGGCAATAGCCTCACCACAAGATTCCGTGTACCATGGACGGGAGGAAGGGTATGACAACTGAAGACGAGATGGGATAAATCTGTGCATGAGAGAGAGCAATTTACTTTGGAAGAATTCCCAGGATGAGTTGATGTCAGAGGCAGTAGAGATGGGAGACCAGTCCAGATGATTGATGGCTGCTTGAAGACCGTGCCAGTTGGCCTGAGTGAAATGCCAGACTCGTCGACGCTGAGGAGGCTCTCTGAGAATGGTCAGAGAGATGTCCACTTTAACAAGCACATGATCAGAAGAGCCGATTGGAGCAGAAGAAGAGCAGCAGACATTTTCAGGGAAGTTAGTCATAACCAAGTCCAGAAGAGAAGATGCTCCGTTGACTGAGATCCGGGTTGGGAAATTGACAGATTGTGTCAGTCCCAGTGAGTCACAGAAGTCCTTTGCTGAAGAGCCATGGCTGGTGAGAGAGGTACCCACCACCAGCCAACTGGCATGGTGACAGTTGAAATCACCACATATGAGGAAGAGAGAGTTGGGATGGGTAGATAGAAGTTGGTCCATATTATCAGACAGCGAGATGTAGATGGAGTCATCACTGTTTGGTGGACGGTACAACACACATATGAACAAAAGGTGGGAGCGAAGGGGAAGCCGTACCCAAAGGTATTCCTGGGGGTGAGGTGGAGAGAGGGCAGTGCAGGGCGAGTGAGGAAGAGAGTTTTTTATAAAGATAGCAACCCCACCTCCAGGACGAGGCTCAGGTCTATCATACCGGAGGAGGGAGTAACCTGGGAAAGATACCAAGGAATCAGAGACATCATGAAGGAGGAAAGTTTCTGTTAAGCAGATCACGTCTGGTTTGTCAGAAGCAACCTGTATGGAGAGATCAGTTAAGTTTGAGCGAAGGCCCCGGATGTTTGAGGTCCATACTGTTAAGGAAGAGGAAGGGGGAGCATCGGATACAGAACAGGGGGGGGAGCGGTAGGGTAAGATGTGGAAGAGGAGGAAGAGGTAGGGAGAGCTGTTGAAGGTGTGTCAGAGATTACAGAATATCTTGGAGAAAGGGAAGAATGGGGCAGACAAAAGGTTTGATGGTGATTGGGTGAGGCGCAGTGAGGTGTTATTTGAGTTGGGGGAAGAGTGAGGCAGAAGGTTGAGGGAGATGAAGGTGAAAGTTGGAAGGGGGAAGAAGCGGGAGGACGCTTTGAGGAGGAGGGGTGAGAGGGGAGTCTAGGAGGGGAGGAGTGAGGGAGAGTCTCGGAGTGGAGTGGGGGGAGTTTAGGAGGGAAGGGGCAGGGGGGGAGATTTGAAAGGGATGGGTGATGGGGAAGATTTGGGGGGGAGGGGCAAGGGGGAAGATTTGAAAGAGATGGGTGATGGGGAAGATTTGGAAGGAAGGGGTGAGATTGGATTTTGAAAAGTGTACGATTAATGGGAAACGAACATTTATTGCAAAAGGAGTTTCTTGAGACATTCGAGTCAAAAATACATTTGAGGACGCTGAAGGATGGGTGGAGTTCTGGAGAGTTTAGGGAATGAATGAAAGATGCACTGTAAGAGATGGAATTTTTTTTGGAATGAATAGATTTGGTGAGCAAGTCGAAAGCATCCTTTTATAGAAGAAGAAGAAAAAGGTGTTATAGAATATGACAAAATAAAGTTCTTCAGGGGACAGATGTAACATTTTTTAACAACGTGATCACGAACAACGTGGTCGAAGAACGAACGAACAATAAGAACGAACAAAGGGATAATAACAGGGAAGGAAAATATTTTTTTTTGTTTTTTTTTTTGAGATTTTAAAACAAGGAAGTATGGGGTGAAAAGAACGTGAAAATCAGAGACCGAAAGTAATTTGCAGCGCGATCGAAGAACCGCTGAGACAAAAAAAAAAGCCTCAAGCCAAGGGCTGACACGGTAGCCTACTAGCACTACACTAGGCCTCAGAATACACGATACGAAAAAACCGACGATTCTGTACACAGGTATGAAAAACCAACACCGAGAAACCTATTAAAGTCACCCCAATAGGTACATACACTGAAAGAAAGATACAGATTCGACAAAAACACAATTGTGAAAAATTACTTAACTTCGAAAGCGTGCGCGCGGGGACAGCTTTGAAGAGACGTGACGACCAACCTTGCGCATGCGCAGAAGCCCCAATCAGTTCTTCTGATAATTTCCTTGTTAAAGTGAACATCTCTCTGGCCATTCTCAGAGGGCCTCCTCAGCGCCGACGAGTCGAGCATTTCACTCAAGCCGACTGGCATGGTCTTCAAGCAGCCATCAATCATCTGGACTGGTCTCCCATCTCTACTGCCTCTGACATCAATTCTTCCTGGGAATTCTTCCAAAGTAAACTGCTCTCTCTCTCATGCACGGATTTATCGCATCTCGTCTTCAGTTGTCATACCCTTCCTCCCTTCAGTTGTCATACCCTTCCTCCCGTCCATGGTACACTGAAGCTTGGGGTGAGGCAGTTGCCCTGAAACAACTTGCCTTCACCTCATGGAAGGCTAATCCAACTGAAGGCAATCTCAGTTCATTTCACCAAGCTCGGAACAAGTGTGTGTCTACCCTCAGGAGAGCCAGGAAACAATATATCTCCACACTCAAGACTGGACTCTCAAACCTGTCTCCCTCCTCCAAATCCTGGTGGCATCTGGTCAAATCTGTTTCTGGTGTTTGCTCTCCCTCCATCCCCTCCCTTACCTCAAACGGCTACACAGCTGACACCGCACGTGAAAAACTCGGATGCCTCAACTCTGTGTTTGCCTCTAAATCTTGTGTCCCGAACCCATCTCTCTCTCTCTGTACCCACCTTACCCAGTTGAACCCAGCTGCCCCTGGACACTGTGTCATTCTCTCCTGACAAGGTGGAGAAGTTTTTGTCAAACCTCGACTCTGATTTTGCAACTGGACCAGACTGCATCAGCCAATGGGTCCTAAAATCCTGCTCTGCCACTCTATCTCACCCTCTCTCTGTTCTCTTCACGCACTCTTTTGCTCAAGGTCATCTGCCATCTGCATGGAAATCAGCCAACATTACCGCTTTCCACAAAATGGTGCAAAAACAGATTCTTGCAACTACAGACCAATCAGCCTGCTCCCAATAATCAGTAAGGTCATGGAATCAATCATCGCTTCTGACATCAAATACTTCCTCTTCTCCAATGGCTGGATCTTGGATCATCAATTTGGATTCAGACCAGGTCATTCTTCTCTGGAGATGCTGCTTCTGCTGTCTCAACAATCGATGGAGGTCCTCAATGCCAAACAGGAAATCAGAGCTGTCTCCCTTGACATATCACGTGCCTTTGATACGATCTGGTACCCCGCTCTACTTACCAAACTCTCCTCCGATGGTATCCATGGAAATCTCCATGCATGGCTTGTGGACTTTCCTCTCTGGTCGTAGTCAACGTGTGGCCCTGAATGGATTTCTCTCATCCCTTCCTTTTTCAGGCTGGAGTTCCCCAAGGCAGTGTTCTGGGCCCTGTGCTTTTTCTGGTTTTCATCAATGATCTCTCCGACTCTCTGGAAAATCCTCTCTATCTATTTGCTGATGACTCGACTCTCTGCCGCTCCATACCTCATCCCTCAGATCGGCAGGCTGCAGCCTCCTCACTCTTTCCTGGGAAAAAAACATTTCCAAGCTGGCCTCCAATGCCAGTCGACGACTGGGCATCCTCCGTCGTGCGATGTCCTTCCTTGGCACACCTGAGCCCCTCACTACATACAAGGCTTTCATCCGCAGCTCAATGGAATACTGTTCTCCCTTCTGGGCCGATGCTCCTGCCTCACACCTAGCTCGTCTTAACGCTGTTGAAACCAAAGCTTTCAGAATCATTGGAATCTCCTGCGATGAAGCTAACTCCGAGGGCCTTTCACTCACTCACCACAGGCAGGTTGGTGGTCTTTCTGTCTTCTACCGACTCGTCTCCGGCCTTGCTTCCCCAGCTCTGTCTGTGCTCTGTCCGCCAAATATTCCTACAGGTCGCACAAGATCTGCCAGCAACCCTCTTATGGTTAAACTGCCAAAATCAAGACTCTTTGCTCACCTTCACTCCTTCATTCCTCTTTTCTCCTGCTTCTGGAACAAACTCTCTCACTCTCTTCAATCCCACTCCTCCTTCCATGTCTTTAAAACAGCTGTTCACCACCATCTCTTATCTTCCCCCATCCAAAACCTTGATCTTTTCTACCCCCCGTTAATTCACCTCAGATCAACTTTTTTTAAATACCGACTTCTTTCCTGGAAGTCCTTGCAGTGTCCATGTGTTTTTACCACACATGCCTTCTCCCCCTAAGCCTTCTCCCTTCCACAGATCTCCCGATGTCCCTGTTCTCTACTGTTGTACTTCTGTGCATCCCTCTCTATCCCCATATTGTCTCCCGCTCCCTTTATCATATGTTTCATGTGTCAGTTTGTGTTTTTTGTCATTAATGTTAGCTCTTACATGGGCCTCAATCTTGTATACAAAAAAAAACATTCAATTTGAATAAGTTAGTTGTTCATCGATCATAAACTTGTGACCATAAACTGATCCATTGGGCAAACAGACGGACAGGAACCAATTATTGGTTAACCCCGCTTTTTGCTTTGCGTGTTCGACTGTACGTCGTAACAAAATATTTGTTTGGCCCTTTTGTTGCCCTAGTGGGGCGGCTTAGCCCAAATATTCAAAAGAATTGTGCATTTTGTGATACAAGCACCAAATTTGGCACAAATGTACATTAATATGTTGCGAACATTTTCAGATATTGGGCCACTTGAAATTCCGTAATTCTTTTTTTCAAATTTTTTCAAATTTCGTAATTTCAAATTTTTCGGGTGACACCGTCACAATTTCGGTCTTCGAGGCCGGCCGATAGGCAAAGTGTGACCGGAAGGGACGAGGTTCTCCTGACCACGTGGCCCTCGATCTGGGAACCGAGAGGCGTTCCATTAGTGGACGCGCCCCTCACGCCCGACTTTTGGGCGGCCCCGGCAGGCCGTTTGTTTTGACGTTCCGTGACAGGCCCCGCACCCCCACCTCCGGGCCGACCGGAAGCTTGTGCTGAGTACATCATACCTGAACAACTCAGTGAGGCAGAACACAGCAGTGCACACCAGGGTGACCCCTTCAGTGCATAAACCAATTAACCTGTCCACTGCAGGGCATATAGAAATGAAGTTATTTTCTGCATATAATAATAATATAAGTTCAGTTCTATATAACAATTTCTGTTATCACCACTACCACTACAACTACCACTACTACAAGCTTTGTCTGGAATTTTGTGGACTAACAGACAAACAGACATACAGACAAGCTGGGATCAAAACATTACCTCCTTCCACCATTGAGTGTAGAGGTAAACATCATGGAAATTATATCATGCCCTAGATTTAATTCATGCTTACCCATGTATTTGCTTCACTGGTTCACAAGGTCTTTTGCATACATGTAATTCAGACTCTCGTCTTCATTGCTGACCACACAATGTTCGCAACATATTAATGTACATTTGTGCCAAATTTGGTGCTTGTATCACAAAATGCACAATTCTTTTGAATATTTGGGCTAAGCCGCCCCACTATATCCGCCGGCCTCGAAGACCGAAATTGTGACGGTGTCACCCGAAAAATTTGAAATTACGAAATTTGAAAAAATTTGAAAAAAAAAATTACGGAATTTCAAGTGGCCCAATATCTGAAAATGTTCGCAACATATTAATGTACATTTGTGCCAAATTTGGTGCTTGTATCACAAAATGCACAACAGGTTTGCTATGCTGCTACACTACCCCATCCAAGCAGTGAGCTCATTATTCTGGAAGTTTAGGTTCAAATTCCATATCCAGTGTTGATTTGTCTGTTGTCCTCTTATAACCTTGAAATTCATGTGAAAGTACACTGCTTTGTCCTCATGTCCTTGTCCTGTGTGTGATTCAACGTACGTGAGCCTTGCGCTGTTGAATGAGATTGTTCTTTTTTACAGTAATATAACACTCATGGAGGAGTTTGTGCAGAAACCACATACATGACAAAGACATCGGTAAATGTCAGTGACCTTTACATTAATTATAAGGACATTGGCTGGCAAAAGACACACAAACATGGTGTACAGGATTTGAACTTGGGTTTCTCAGATCAAAAACTAGGAGTTCACATGGGAACATTACCAGGCCTTTTAATCTATCTATAATTCCAGCAATCTCTGTGTGTCTGTCTGTGTGTCTGTGTGTCTGTGTGTCTGTGTGTCTGTGTGTTTGTCTGTGACCGCTGTTTCTCGACAACCACGGGTCCGATATACTTGAAACTTGCCAGGTATATTGCTGGGGACCCGAGGATGTGCCTTTTCAAGGTTTGTAATTAATCGGACAAGTACCTACCGAGCTATGTCCAAAAAACGCTTCAACCAATCAGAGAGCAGCGAGCTATCACGTGTGCCGAACCGTTAATGCAATGCAAGCGTTAATGCGTTAATGCAAGGCTTTTCTTTTTTTCCCTCTTCTCTTTCTACTTTTCCTTGCGATTAAATTGCAAACAGCCAAAATACGTTGGCGCTAATTGAATAATTGGCCATTAACACTAAAATAATCGTAACTGCGATATGCCAACTTCCGGACAGTGCAGCCTTCCATGTTGTTGTTGTTTGCAGCAGCTGTTTGCAGCAAGGCAAGGCTTTTCTTTTTTTCCCTCTTCTCTTTCTACTTTTCCTTGCGATTAAATTGCAAACAGCCAAAATACGTTGGCGCTAATTGAATAATTGGGCATTAACACTAAAATAATCGTAACTGCGCTTTGCCAACTTCCGGACAGTGAAGCCTTCCCTGTTGTTGTTGTTTGCAGCAGCTGTTTGCAGCAAGGCAAGGCTTTTCTTTTTTTCCCTCTTCTCTTTCTACTTTTCCTTGCGATTAAATTGCAAAAAGCCAAAATACGTTGGCGATAATTGAATAAATGGGCATTAATAGATAGATAGATAGATATGCGATATGCGAACTTCCGGACAGTGTGCGCGTTACGAGCTGACCGCCATTACGGTACGTAATTCGATTTCTTATGCGCATTATTTCTCCCAATTCAGTCAGAGCGAAGGGCGGAAGCGAAGAGCGTTGTTATTTTTTGTTTACGGGCGTACGGGCGGGGAAGAGCGTACGGGTAGCGTTTTTTTTTTTTTTGGGCAAGGAACGGGCACCCACGTACGGGCAATGCCCTAGTATTAATAAATCCACAACGCAAAAACAACAAAACAGTCACATTGGGGGAATCTCCACACTACATATGCAAGCATGGGGAGGAGGCAGAGGGATTTAAGGGTTAATGAAGGGAATTCAATTTAAGTAAAGGAAGGGAACAATATAATAATTTGAATTCTTATAAGTCAGTGATTCATTCCTATAACAGGTCCTATGTTCAAATATTCAAAAACACTGTAAACCAACTTCAGTGTTTCATTCCCATCACTAACTGCAGCCTGTTCTCTCTCCCTTCATTTGTTAGCCCGTCCCGTGCACAGCAGGAGATGGGGTTTTGTAATCACTTCTGTCTGTCTGTCTGTGTGTCTGTCTGTGTGTCTGTCCGTGTGTGTGTGTCTGTCCGGGTCGTAACTTTTTGCCATTTGAGCTATTGTCATCAAATTTTCAGCAAAGCTTTATTATAACAATGTGGAGAAGGCAAATTCGTAATTTGGTCAAAAGTTTAAAAGTTAAAAAGAGTAAATTTCAGCGTCACATAAAATTGTCAATTTTCATCAGATTGCCCTAAAATTTCAATTTACCATTTGAGTTTTGTCATCAAATTTTCTACAAAGTTTTATTATGATAATATGGAGAAGGCAAATGAATAATTTGCTCAAAAGGTCAATAGGTCAAAGGTCATGGTTACACAAAATCGTCTTTATGTCCAATTGACCTGAAATTTTAAAAGTCTGCATATTGAGTCACTGAATTGGTTCACCAATCAAAAGCTAGAAGCTGATTGTTTTTTTTAGATCAAAAGGTCAGAGGTCAATGTTGCGTAAAATAGCCAATCTTTACCCGATTGACCTGAAATTTAAAGAATATGCATACCGGGTCACTTAATTGGTTCACTAATCAAAAGGTGGGAGTTGATTGTTTTTTTGATGAAAAGGTCAAAGGTCAAGGTTGCATAAAATAGTAAATTTTCATCTCATTGACTTGAAATTTTAAGAATTTGCATATTGGGTCACAGAATTGGTTCACCAGTCAAAAGCTAGACGCTGATAATTATTTTAGATCTAAAGCTTGACCTTTGGGTCAAGGCTACATAAAATGTTAAATTTGAATTTTGTAATTTTTTTAAACCGTTTTCGTTATTTTGAGCATAAGGAAGAAGAATAATACGTCTGAGTAGAAACGGATGCGGACGGACTTGGCATTTTCCAATGCTTTCTAGTTTATTTTACATTCTTGTACTCATTTACAAGTCTCGAATCTAATTTTTAAAAAAGAATGATATTGCCTATCAAGATTGGGTTTGTTTAATGTTTTGTGGATGCTCAGGTGCCTCATTGACAAAATGTGGAGACTCCGAACAGAAGATCGGTGCCTTGGAGGCAACCTTTAAGCAAGAGATGGCAGAAAGATTCTTGAAGCCATTCCAACAATTTTTGGCAGAGGAGTATCCGAACATCATGGTGGGTGCCACAGATTTGAATTTATTTTGTGAAGCAACGAGACATGTTAAAAAGAATGGTGTTTGATCCAAATTAACAAAAACAACAGCTGAAGGTTGAATCAACAGTCAATGCAAGACAATTTGTTGATGAAGAACACTTGTATGGAAACTTTTGATACTCTCGGCATTTTCCATTTACAAGAGATGGATATGATAGAAGTGTGATGGTGGGGAATGATTTTTTTTTTTTAATAACCAAGAACAAGATATTTGGCCCAACTAACTCATCACTGCTTCACTATGACTACAATGGCCTTGTCCATTGTCCAGACTATGTGTTTATTCTCCTTCTTTATCTTTCTTCTCTTGTTTTTCATTCTGATCCAAAGAATCACCTTTTTCTCTCTAATCGCAGTCTTCCTTCCTGTCTGTACATGTGCCGGCTCTCATTACCGCCTCACGTCACACCTGTACATACAAAATAACTTTTGTACACTTGATAATCTGAGATATCTCTCACATACCTGTCCACCTGTTCGCCACCACTCCATCCTCTTGATGTTATTTCATTCTTGTGTCTCAATATCTGTCAACAGAAAAATAAATAAAAAATTGAAGGAAAGATAATTCGCATATGATGTATTTTTGAAATGGTGAACAGCTTTAAAATTGATTAGAAAGGAAAAAAGTGAACAGACATTTTATCTTTAAGAGAAACGTCTTTCATATTTGTTGTTGAATGTGATACGAACTTAAAGCTTCCCGTACAATGCAAAGCTGTCCAAGTGAAAACGATTCGTGTTTCCGTCGATCTTGTGCTCTGAAGTCGTGCTTTTTGTCCACAGAAAGAGCGCAAAGTTCTGGATGGAAAGCGTCTTGAACTCGATTCCTGCAGAGCCACACTGAAAAAATCAACTCAGGAAGTGGATAAGAAAGAGGTAAACTTCCGGCTTCCTGGCAACAGATGTTGGGAATCCTCCAACTGAGTGCACTTGTAATTGCTGCTCATCTTAAACAATATTCAGTCAAATGCACTGGTAGAGGAACACGCATTGTGCAAGTCAAACCACTCAACCACATCTCATAATTACGGTCGCCGGCCACCAGGAATTGCTCGGCCATTACCAGTAATTATTACCCTCGCCAGAGGAGAGGGTTTTGCATTTGAGTCTGTTTGCCTGTTTGTTTGTCTGTTTGTTTGTCTGTTTGTCCGCACAGAATAAATATGATATTCTCTGCAACCGTTGGTCCGATTGACAGGAAATTTTCACCATAGGTGCACCTCCACCTGTATAATTTTTTAATGATAATGATGACGTTATCGGTCACGTGGTTCGGCCGCCATCTTGGAAAAACCGAAAAACTTTGCACCTCTATATCTCCGAAAGCGCTGAATAGAAAAAAATGGAGACATGGCTCATTGTAAAGAACTCTCCATGGGGAATAACGTATGTTAATGATGATGTCATAGGTGCCTCCAGTATGACGTCATAATTCGACAAGTACAAGACTTCATCTGATCAAGATGAAATTTCTTGAGCATAATCTAGGAATAAATTAATTTAGAAAAAAAATAATGATGACGTCATCGGTCACGTGCTTCGGCCGCCATATTTGTTTTAACACAAAAGCCTTTAAAACCACTGAAAATACATCCTGGTGAGGGTTTGCAATCTCTGATTGCTCTTTTTCTTGTTACCTATGCATTACAAGGAAATAGGAGAAAAAGGGAGTGAAGAAGGGGCAAATTTGGTTTACATGAGAATACAGCATCTAGGTTAGCAAGAATAGGACAACCATCAGGGACGCCTCTTTGTGGTGGTCGTACCCTTCAACGCAATTCGGGGGTGAAATCTTCCCCATTCTTCCCTGTTGCCCGGATTCGTCACGGTAGCATGGTCATGGTCAGAGTGCTGATCGGTCCCCATTGACCGGCCCTTTCCCTCGTGTCTCTCTCCGTTCTTTGTAACTCTCTCTTTCTCTGTCATGACCCTGTCTTTGTGAAGGCAGCGGTACACCATCCTGGATATGGCGGATCTCTGGGTCGCTCCTGCAAGATCGATTGGCTGTCTCTGTGCCGCAAGCTTGTTCGAGAGAACTGTCCGGAGCTTTCCAACAACAACAACAATAGGAGATTATTTACCAATCAATTATATTCTCAATATGATATCATTTTAGGGTGTCATCACAGGATTAAAAGAATAATGAGGACCAAATAACCTTGCACCTCACATCTCATCTCTAGCACATCCTGCTTTGCAAAGGCAGTTAAGCATACCTCAATCAAGATCCTGGTGATTTCATCCATTAAACTTGCATCTCGACCTTGTGCCCAATAATAGGAAACTCTGCTATGAGCAACAGGAGACTCTTACCAACCATCAAAACGTACTCCATTAAAAAAACATTTCGAACCACCTAAATAACAAGCAAATTCATGCAATGATTGTGTCGTGGCTTTAATTTCTGCCAATACGTCCACTCAGACAGTCACTGCCACACTTGGACAACGTCCACAGACAGCCACACTTCCACTAACCACGAGTAAATGGTCTCCTATTGGTCTGGAGCTAATGAGGAAATTTTCATCTCACTTTTTCAGCCAAGATGAGGAAAACGACAACATAATTAATTAAAACGGCACTCGCAGAGTGCGTAGTCTCACCTGCATGTTCATGCTGAACAAAAACACCATCGATAACTGAACATGCTACTATTAAGGCCTACTACTATTATAGCCCATATACTCGTATTATCCATGCACCCTATTATGTCACATAGTTTCTTGGCATGGGTTATGTAAATCATAAATGTAATTCTTCCCACACATTGGGTCATAGATCAGACATATGAAGTTTCAGATTTTTCAGATAAAGATTTCAATCCTACCAATTATGGCTGGAATACCACTTCACTGATGATGTAATTGTTATCACCGTATACAGTCACGTGAAAAAGTAAGTGCACCCCATGTAAAGTTTTGACTTTTTCAACATATTTCAACATACAGCTATTTGATCTTCATTTCAACAATATTGATAGATAAAGGTGATATTGAAGGAGCTCGGGCTCCCACGTCGATCGGAAGAATGGACGCGACAAAAAGCTGGAATTCGTCCGAGTTGCTTTATTCAAACAAAACACTCAGGTACTCTGAAAAGCCCGTTTATCGGGCAGCAATATATATACACACATTATCCCGGAGCGTTTGCCCAGGAAAGGCGAGAGGGGGCGTGGCCGAGCGTCCCGACCGAGGCCTGGCAAGTTGAGCGCGGGCCTGCCCGGGCGTCCTGGACGAGCCCGGCATGGTGATCGCTCCGCGTCCTTGATAGGTGCAAGGCGATTGTGAAAACCCAGCGGTAGCCGCTACACACGTCCCCCCAGAATCGACTTGCACCGGCAGGGTCAATTTGAGGGGGGTCCTGATGACCCGGCCGAAGCGACCCCTGGTGGGTCGTGGGGGGGGGGGGTCCGGTGTGGTGGTGGGCGGTCGAGTGGGGGGGCACCGTGGACGGGGGGGCGGCCTCGCCACGGCGGAAGGGCCACCCGTGGTGGTTGGTCGACGTCCACGTGTGCCGGCTTGAGGCGGTCCACCGCAATCCGGTCCGACCTGCCGCCGATGTCGATGACGAACGACTTGTCGTCCCGTCGCAGGACCCAGAAGGGCCCGTTGTACGGCGGCCGGAGTGGCCCCCGATGTGCGTCGTGATGCACAAAAACATACTCCGCTGTGCGAAGTGCTGGGGGGACGTAGGACTGGGGGTCACCGTGGTGGGATGTTGGCACCGGGGCAAACCGTCGGGCGGCCTCCTGGAGGTCCGAGCGCTGGTGAGCTGCGGACCAGGGACTGGTAGCGTCGGGCACGAATTCGCCCGGGACGCGTAGCGCCTGGCCGTAGACAAGCTCGGCGGTGGATGCCTGGAGGTCCTCCTTGGGGGCCGTGCGGAGGCCCAAAAGGACCCACGGCAGCCGGTCGGCCCAACCGCCGTCTTGAAGGCCGGCCATGAGCGCGGCCTTCATGGAGCAGTGGAATCGCTCGCACAACCCGTTTGCTTGGGGGTGGTAGGCCGTAGTATGGTGGAGCTTGACCCCCATCTTGTGGGCGACCGCACCCCACATCTCGGAGGTGAACTGTGGTCCGCGGTCTGACCGGTGCGCCGAAGCGGGCGACCCAGGTGGCGATGAAAGCCTGCGCCACGTCGGCGGTGGTGGTGGAGACGAGGGGAACGGCCTCCAGCCACCTGGTGGTCCTGTCCACCATGGTGAGCAGGTGTGTGAACCCCCGTGACGGGGGGAGGGGGCCCACCAGATCCACGTTGACGTGGTCGAAACGTCGTTCGGGCACGGTGAAAGGTGCCAGCGGGGCCTGGGTGTGTCGGTGGACCTTGGCCCGTTGGCAGGCTGTGCAGGTGCTGGTCCAATCGCGGACGTCCCGATGAAGGCCGTGCCAGACGAATCGCGCCGACACCAGCTTCTGGGAAGCTTTCCGGCCCAGGTGGGAAAGGCCGTGGAGGGAGGCGAAGATGCGGCGTTGCCAGGTGACGGGCACGATGGGGCGAGGCTGGCCTTGGGAGACGTCGCAGAGCAGGACAGTGTCCACGAAGGGGATGTCGGCCAGGCGGAGGCCCGTGTCCGCCGCCCGGAGGGCTTGCACCGTGGTGTCGGTGGTTTGGTCCGCCGCCATAAGCACGAAGTCCACGCCCAGGTGGACCGCGTTCGCGCTGGCCCGGGAAAGACAGTCGGCCACGGCGTTGTTTTTGCCGGCGACGTGCCAGATGTCCGTGGTAAACTCCGACACGGCGGAGAGGTGGCACTGTTGGCGGGCCGACCACGGCTCCATGACCTTGGCCATTGCATAAACCAACGGCTTGTGGTCGACGAACGCCGTGAAAGGTCGGCCCTCCAGGAGGTGGCGGAAATGGCGGTCGGCCAGGTGTAGACCGAGGAGCTCACGGTCAGACGTGCTGTATTTGAGCTCGTTCGGCCGGAGCTGCCGGCTGAAAAAAGCGAGTGGCTGCCAAACCCCATTCAACCATTGCTCATGTACAGCGCCCACCGCGTAGTCGGAGGCATCCGTGGTGATGGTGATGGGAGCGTTGAGCACCGGGTGAGCGAGCAGTGTTGCGTCGGCGAAGGCCCGCTTTGAGCTTTGGAACGCCGCGTCCATTGCTGCGGACCAGGCGATCTCGTGCTTGGCCGGCTTGCCCCGGAGGGCTTCGTAGAGGGGCCGCATGAGTTGAGCAGCGCGGGGCACGAAGCGGTGATAAAAATTCACCATTCCCAGGAATTCCTGCAGGGCCTTTATGGTGCGGGGACGCGGGAACGTGGTGATGGCCTCGACCTTGGTTGGCAGCGGCACGGCCCCGTTCTTGGTGATGTGGTGGCCCAAAAAATCAACGGCCGTCGTGCCGAAGTGGCATTTGGCCGGGTTGACGATGAGGCCGTGCTCGCTGAGGCGCCCGAACAGTGTTCGGAGGTGGAGGAGGTGCTCGGCCTGGGACGTGCTGGCGACGAGGATGTCGTCCAGCTAAACGAAAAGGAACGGCAGGTCACGCAGCATGCCGTCCATCAAGCGCTGGAACGCCTGAGCCGCGTTCTTGAGACCAAACGGCATCCGTAAGAATTCGAATAAGCCGAACGGCGTGATGACTGCCGTTTTAGGGACGTCGGCCACCCTGACAGGTACCTGGTGATATCCCCGTATGAGATCAATTTTCGAAAAAATGACCCGTCCCGCCAGACGGGCGGAGAAGTCTTGGATGTGTGGGATCGGATACCTGTCGGGGGTGGTAGCGTCGTTAAGGCGGCGGTAGTCGCCACATGGGCGCCAGCCGCCCCCTGGTTTTGGACGATGTGTAGTGGCGAAGCCCACGCGCTATCGGAGCGCCGCACGATGCCGAGGTGTTCTAAAGCGTCGAACTCGGCTTTGGCCATGGCGAGCTTGGCTGGGTCGAGGCGGCGGGCTCTGGCGTAGACTGGCGGGCCCGTGGTTGGTATGTGGTGCTCGATCCCATGCCGTACTGCGACGGCCGAAAACGTCGGCCACGTGAGGGCCGGGAACTCCGTGAGCAGGCGAGCAAACTCGTTCGCCGCCGGGAGGGCGCATGCCAGCTCGGTCGGCGCGGAGCTGCTCAATGTGCATACCAGGGAGCTGAAGGTTTCGGCCTTGATTAAACGATGCCGTTGGACGTCCACCAGCAGTCCGTGTGCGCAGAGGAAGTCGGCGCCTAGCAGAGCCATGTGCACGTTTGCGGTTACAAACGTCCAAGCAAAGCGTTGGCCGCCGAAGCAGAGGGTGACGTTGCGCGGGCCGAAGGTGCGGATGGCCGATCCGTTGGCCGCAACCAAGGAGGGGCCGCAAACCGCGGACTGCCTGTCCTAGTCAGAGGCGGGTATGACGCTCAGTTGGGCGCCGGTGTCGCACAGGAAGCGCCGTCCAGACGCTTTATCCGTGATGAACAGTAAGTTGCCCGTGTGGCCGGCGCTCATGGCTGGTAATGAACGCCGGCCCGGCCGTTTCCCGGACTGCCGAAGGTGCAGGGGGTCGGCATGTCCGGGCCTTCTGTCCGAACTTGGCATGATAGTAACACCACGCTTGGTCAGGTGGAGGCCCCGGTCATCGTGCTGGAGGTGGTCGGCTCAGTGTAGCGGCCGCCAATTGCGTCGGCAGTTCGGTCGTCGACCGTGCCGGGTGCTCAGGCGCCATGGGTGTTGCGTTGGATGGCGGTGGGCCCCAGGTCGCTGCTGCGATGCCCTGGCCTGCGGCGGAGATCTTGTCGGCTTCCCTGGCAAGGGCACGGGGATCCGTGATCATCGTGCTTGCCAGGGCGAGGCGTACCGGGCTAGGCAGCTGACGGAAGAACAGCTCCCGGAACAGGTATGCCGGAGAGTGCTCGCCGAGCAGCGAAAGCATGTAGTCCATTCGCTCGGAAGGGCGCGTGTCGCCGAACTCGGGCAGGTCGAGCAGGCGCCGTGCGCGTTCCGCCGATGGGAGGGCGAAAGCGTTGAGGAGAAGCTTTTTTATCACGCCGTATTTGTCAGCGGCTGGCGGGCTCTCGAGGAGGCTCAGGGCGCGGGCCGCGGTGGCTGAACCGAGCACTGCTACCACATGGTTGAAGCGGGTGTCGTCGGCCGTGATGCCTCGCAGGGCGAACAGGGAGTCCGCCTGTGCGAACCAAACCGCCGCGTGAGCCTCCCAGAAGGTAGGCAGTTTAAGGGCCACTGCCGTGTCCATGTCGGTAGGTCACCAATGAAGGAGCTCGGGCTCCCACGTCGATCGGAAGAATGGACGCGACAAAAAGCTGGAATTCGTCCGAGTTGCTTTATTCAAACAAAACACTCAGGTACTCTGAAAAGCCCGTTTATCGGGCAGCAATATGTATACACACATTATCCCGGAGCGTTTGCCCAGGAAAGGCGAGAGGGGGCGTGGCCGTGCGTCCTGGCTGCGGCCTGGCAAGTTGAGGGCGAGCCTGCCCGGGCGTCCTGGACGAGCCCGGCATGGTGATCACTCCGCGTCCTTGATAGGTGCAAGGCGATTGTGAAAACCCAGCGGTAGCCGCTACAATATAATATAACAAATATCATGAAACATTTACATTTTGTCGTCCATTGTATGATTAAAATAAACATAAATGCAAATTTCGCATGTGGAAGAAGTAAGTACACCCTTGGCTCTAATAGGTGGTATCTACAAAATGTAAATGTTTCATGATATTTGTTGTATTATATCACCTTTATCTATTAATATTGTTGAAATGAAGATCAAATAGCTGTATGTTGAAATATGTTGAAAAAGTCAAAACTTTACATGGGGTGTACTTACTTTTTCACGTCACTGTATACCCCATCGGGAGTTGATGACATATGCCAAGTTTCATTTTTTTTCGTTGTGCGCTTTCGAAGAAAATAATGTCCAAATTTTCTCCTTTAATCCAATATGGCTGCCATACCATGTGACCTAATATGTCAGGGTTAGCAATAAAATATTATCCACAGGAGTCCCTCCTATGTTTCGTATTTTCGACCTTTCGCAAGGTTTCGCATTGATGGAGCAAGCGTTTGCAAAGAAAAACATTTTTATACGAAAATATATAGACGCGGACACACACACACAGACACAGACAGACAAACACACAGACAGGGTCAATGCAATAGTTTTGCATCCCCTTTGGGGCGGGACTACCAAATCTGGATGAGTAAGCAACACTGGAACTTTTCTGTAAGTGCGTCCATATTGCTCTCACAATTTAACTGTGCACATCATTGATTCAGCAAACTATGAAACTAGGTGTGTCAAACATGCATAGTTTGCCATTGCCACCGTTGGTGACCTGCATGGTGGCAGATAGGTGGCGTTAAGCAATTGGGGTTTTGATTGTGGTGGTAAAGTTTGTCTGTCTATCAGTCTGTCTACCACCGTCTGTCTGTCTATCAGTCTATTTGTATCATCGAAGAAATACTTCATTTCAATTGAATTTTATATTTTGAACCTGTAGAATACAAATTGGAACATAAATCGGAACACGAATCAGAACATGAACCTGCAGTTTAAACGAACTTTGATGAATACATAGTTTAGTTAGACGTATAAATAACGTGTGGAACACAAACTCTGGCTTTGAATTTGGACAAATTGTACAGTGGTTCGTCCCAAGTGCGGTAAAGCAATTGCTTCAGTCTGTCCAGCTGGCAGCTAAATAAAGTCGAAAATAATTTCAAACAGGAAATGTATTGTTTTTATGGACATTATAAAGGACACAAACAACAGGCACAAATAAATAATTAAAGTGTTAAATAATGTGGTGTGAAAGAGGGTGTATCAATGGCAGTAAACTTGCGACGCAATGTTTGTTTGTTTTTTGTTTTTTTACAGCCTTTAAAACTTTTATTTTATTTGAATTTAATTATAGCCAGCGAAGCCGGTGTTGTCAATAAACGCGTACGTATTATGTCGAAAACCAGATTATGCTGTATCCCCTGGCTTGAGAATTCCGAAGCGCAATGGAGGCCGCCATCTTGCGGATGTGGAAGTATGCATAACAAATTGAAAAACGTTAAATAGGAGTTTCTTTCACCCGTCTTTGTTTGATTCACAATCTTATGCACCTCTAATTGATAATTAAAATACTTTAAGACCAACCTCGGCACGCACGGGCCTGGTTATCTTCAACGAAAATCGTCACCAAACACTGGAACCAATGAGATTCGAGCATTTGTAAAAAATATTTCTAAAACCAAATCACGCAATGGAAGCCACCATCGACCGGATGCGGAAGTTTGCATAAAACAATTGCGAAAAAGTTCAATAGGAGTTTGTTTCACCCGTCTTTGTTTGATTCACAATCTAATGCACCTCTAATTTGTAATTAAAATACGTTAAGACCAACCTCGTTATCTTCAACGAAAATCGTCACCAAACACCGGAACCAATGAGATTCGAGCATTTGAATGCATAAAACAATTGCGAAAAAGTTCAATAGGAGTTTGTTTCACCCGTCTTTGTTTGATTCACAATCGAATGCACCTCTAATTTGTAATTAAAATACGTTAAGACCAACCTCGTTATCTTCAACAAAAATCGTCACCAAACACCGGAACCAATGAGATTCGAGTATTTGAAAAATATTTTTAAAAAGCTTATTACGCGTTTCGGAGGGTGAAAACGGCGTCAAATATTCTAAAATTGACGAAGAATTATTTTTTAGAAATCCCGCGGCCGTAGGGGCTAGTTTTTCACGGCCGGAAATATCCGAAGTTGAGACGGAATTCACCGAATTAATCAAGAAGTAAATTTTATCAATTTTCATCTCATCCAGAATGCAAATGGTACCTACTACACCTACTACACCTACCTACTACCAACTACCTAACCTACTGATGCCATAGTGATGGGTAAAATAGTGGCAAGAGGCTTTGGCTTCGCTGGCTCATTGCGGCTTTGCAGTCGGGTACGAGAAGCCGGCGAAGCCGGTGTTGTCAATAAACGCGGACGTATTATGTCGAAAACCAGATTATGCTGTATCCCTTGGCTTGAGAATTCCAAAGCGCAATGGAGGCCGCCATCTTGCGGATGCAGAAGTATACATAACAAATTGAAAAACGTTCAAGAGGAGTTTCTTTCACCCGTCTTTGTTTGATTCACAATCTTATGCACCTCTAATTGATAATTAAAATACTTTAAGACCAACCTCGGCCCACACGGGCCTGGTTATCTTCAACGAAAAGCGTCACCAAACACCGGAACCAATGAGATTCGAGCATTTGAAAAAATATTTCTAAAACCAAATCACGCAATGGAGGCCGCCATCGACCGGATTCGGAAGTTTGCATAAAACAATTGCGAAAAAGTTTAATAGGAGTTTGTTTCACACATCTTTGTTTGATTCACAATCTAATGCACCTCTAATTTGTAATTAAAATACGTTAAGACCAACCTCGTTATCTTCAACCAAAATCGTCACCAAACACCGGAACCAATGAGATTCGAGCATTTGAATGCATAAAACAATTGCGAAAAAGTTCAATAGGAGTTTGTTTCACCCGTCTTTGTTTGATTCACAATCCAATGCACCTCTAATTTGTAATTAAAATACGCTAAGACCAACCTCGTTATCTTCAACGAAAATTGTCACCAAACAACGAAAATTGTCAGCAAACAACGAAAATTGTCACCAAACACCAATGAGATTCGAGCATTTGAAAAATATTTTTTTAAAGCTTATTACGCATTTCGGAGGGTGAAAACGGCGTCAAATATTCAAAAATTGATGAAGAATTATTTTTTAGAAATCTTGCGGCCGTCGGGGATAGTTTTTCATGGCCGGAAATATCCGAAGTTGAGACGGAATTCACCGAATTAATCAAGAAGTAAATTTTATCAATTTTAATCTCATCCAGAATGCAAATGGTACCTACTACACCGACTACACCTACTACACCTACTACACTGACGGTACCTACAACACCTACCTACTACCAACTACTTAACCTACTGATGCCACAGTGATGGGTAAAATAGTGGCAAGAGGCTTTGGCTTCGCCGGCTCATTGCGGCTTTGCAGTCGGGTACTAGTGTGGTGCTGCGCACACACGACTCGATTGCCAGAGAGGTAGGCCACAACGCGTTGGTAATACAAAGAGTCTTTATTCAAAGCTCGCACTTCAGCACTGGGCGGGCTCAAGCTTAGAGCCCGCATATATGTGCCGAGGTCACGCCTAGTCCCCGGGCGTGGCCGATCGGTCGAAAGGAGGGGCATGTGCTTTCGCTCCCCACCTGGACGCTCGCGCCACACACTGGTGCGCGGAATTATTGCCCCTTGTGCCCGCCACACGTGCACCCCCAGAATTCCCGCGCACCTGAAGGGTGAGTTTGCGGGGAAGCCGGATGACACGGCCGAAACGCCCCCTGGCGATGGGTGCAGGGCTGGGGGGTAGCGGGACGGTGGGGCTGGGGGGTGCCGGGGGTCCGACTGCCGGGGGGCGGCCTCGACGCGGAGGCAGAGCTGCTTGCGGGGGGTGGTCCGGATCGAGGTGGGCCGGCTTGAGGCGGTCCACGGAGATGCAATCCGGGGCACCGCCGATGTCGATGGTGAAAAATTTGTCCCCGGTCTCCAGCACGTGGAAGAGCCCGTCGTACGGGGGCCGTAGCGGTGCCCGGTGGGCGTCGTGCCAGATGAAGACGTACTTTGCCGTGCAAAGCCCCGGGGCGACGTGGGAAGGCGGGCAACCGTGGTGTGCCGTCGGCAACGGGGCGAACCTCCGGGCGGTCTCCTGAAGGGCGGAGCGCTGTTGCGCCGCAGACCAAGGAGCCGTGGAGTCGGGGATAAATTCACCCGGTACCCGCAGTGGTTGCCCGAAGACCAGCCCCGCCGAGGACGCGCGCAGGTCGTCCTTGGGCGCCGTCCTGAGGCCCAGCAGGACCCAGGGGTGTCTGTCGACCCAGCCGCCGTCGCGGAGGCTGGCCCGGAGCGCGGCCTTCATTGAGCGATGAAAGCGCTCGCACAGGCCATTGGCCTGGGGGTGGTAGGCCGTGGTGCGGTGTAGTTTCACACCGAGCCCTTGCGCCACCACGGCCCAGAGCTCCGAGGTGAACTGGGGGCCGCGGTCGGACGAGATGTCCGAGGGGGCACCGAACCGGGCAGCCCAAGTGGTGACGAAGGCTTGCGCCACATCAGCCGCAGACGTCGCCGCCAATGGGACGGCTTCCGGCCACCGTGTGGTGCGGTCCACCATGGTGAGGAGGTGGGTGAACCCCCGCGAGGGGGGCAGAGGTCCCACCAAGTCGATGTGCACATGGTCGAACCGACGCTCGGGCACCGCAAACGGGGCCAACGGGGCCTGGGTGTGGCGGTGGACCTTTGCGCGCTGGCACGTGAGGCACGTCCTGGCCCAGTCGCGAACGTCCTTCCGGAGGTCATGTCAGATGAACTTCGCCACGACGAGCTTCTGGGATGCCTTCGTGCCCGGGTGGGACAGGCCGTGGATGGCGTCGAAAACTGGGCGCCGCCAGCCAGCGGGCACGATGGGGCAAGGCCGGCCGAGGGAGACGTCGCATAGGAGGGCCGCGCCCGCGGCGTCGAACGGCACCTCAGTGACGCAGAGGCCCGTGACGGCAGTCCTCAAGGCCTGGACGCCGGGGTCGGCGGTCTGGTCCTCCGCCATCCGGGCATAGTCGACCCCGAGGTGGACCGCGAGCACGACGGACCGGGAAAGGCAATCCGCCACCGGGTTGTCTTTACCCGCCACGTGACGGATGTCCGTCGTGTACTCAGACACGGCAGAGAGGTGACGCTGCTGCCGTGCCGACCATGGCTCGGCGACCTTGGCCATCGCGAACACAAGGGGCTTGTGGTCGACGAAAGCCATGAACGGCCGGCCCTCCAACAGATGGCGGAAGTGTCGGACTGCCAGGTGGAGCACGAGCAGCTTGCGGTCGAAGGTGCTACAGCGGCGTTCGTGCGGGCGAAGCTGCCGGCTAAAAAACGCCAGCGGTTGCCAAGCACCATTGGAATCTCCCGCGATGAAGCTATCTCTGAGGGCCTTTCACTCACTCACCGCAGGCAGGTAGGTGGTCTTTCTGTCTTCTACCGACTCCTCTCCGGCCTTGCTCCCCCAGCTCTTTCTGTCTTCTATCGACCATGCACCCACTGCTCGTGCACCGCGCCCACCGCGTAGTCCGACGCGTCGGTGGTGAGGGCAATCGGTGCATCAGGTGCCGGGTGTGCCAGCATGGTGGCGTTGGCCAGGGCCAGCTTTGTGCCCGCAAATGCCGTGGTCATCGGCGCCGAGCAGGTGATGTCACCTTTGCCATGCTTGCCCCGGAGGGCCTCGTGCAAGGGGTGGAGGAGCTGGGCGACATTGGGCACGAAACGGTGGTAAAAATTTACCATGCCCAGGAACTCCTGGAGCCCCTTGATCGTGCGGGGCCGCGGGAAATCCCTGACCGCCTCCACCTTGGCCGGTAAAATGACGGCCCCGTGCCTGGTGATGTGGTGCCCCAAGAAGTCGATGGTGGCGATGCCGAAACGGCACTTGGCGGGGTTGATGATTAGGCCATGCTGGCCCAGGCGTTCGAAGAGCGTGCGGAGGTGGAGCAGGTGCTACTCCCGGGACGCGCTCGCGACCAGGATGTCATCCAGGTAGACAAACAGGAAAGGTAAGTCACGCAAGATGCTGTCCATATGCCGTTGGAACGCCTGGGCCGCATTCTTCAACCCGAAAGGCATTCTCAGGAACTCGAAGAGGCCGAAAGGGGTAATGACGGCCGTCTTTGGGATGTCGTCCGGTTGGACGGGGACCTGGTGGTAGCCCCGGATGAGGTCCACCTTGGAAAACACGGTCGTGTTTGCCAACCGGGCGGAAAAGTCCTGGATATGGGGAACCGGGTAGCGGTCGGGGGTGGTGGCATCATTGAGCCGGCGGTAGTCCCCACACAGCCGCCATCCTCCGCCGGGCTTCTTTCTTTTTTTTTTTCTCTTTTTTTTTTTTTTGTATACAAGATCGAGGCTCGTGAAAGAGCGAACATTAATCACACAGAAAGACAAACCGACACATAAAACATATAACATCGGGAGCGGTAGACAAGATGGGGAGAGAGGGGGAAGGACACAAACACAACATTTGAGAGCAGGGACCGAGAGACATGGAGACATCGAGAGATCTGAGAGAGGGCGAGGGCTTTGGGGGGGGGGCATGGGAAGGGGGCAGTGGGAGAGGTATAAAACATATGGACACTGCCAGGACTTCCAGGAAAGAAGTTGGAATTTCAAACAAGGTGGATCTGGGGTGAATTAGCGGGGGTAGAAAAGATCAAGGTTTTGGATGGGGGAAGATAAGAGATGGTGGTGAACAGCTGTTTTAAAAACCTGGAGGGAGGAGTGGGATTGAAGGGAGTGTGGGAGTTTGTTCCAGAGGCCGGCGGCCCGACCGTGGGGATATGGTGCTCCACCCCGTGGGCTTCGGCACAATGTGCAGAGGAGAAGCCCAAGCGCTGTTGGAGCGCCGTACGATCCCCAGCCACTCCAGCGTGGCGAACTCCGCTTTCGCCACCGCGAGCTTCATGGGCTCGAGTCGGCGTGCCCGGGCATAGACCGGCGGCCCGACCGTGGGGATATGGTGCTCCACCCCGTGTTTAACGGCCGCCGCTGAGAAGGTGGGCTGTGTGAGGGCCGGGAAACTGGCGAGGAGGCGGGTAAAGTCGTCCGCTGCCGGAAGCGTGCAAACTAAACTCGCCGGGACAGAACCCTCCAGCAAGCCGCTTGGCAAGCCGCTCGGTGAGCCGCTCAGTGAGCCGCTCAACGAGCCGCTCAGCGAACAAGCGAGCGAGCTGAAGGTTTCGGCCTGGACGAGCCGTCTGCGCTTCACGTCGACCAACAGCCCATTCGCACATAGGAAGTCCGCACCGAGCAGTGCCATTGGCACGCTGGCGGTCACGAACGACCATTGAAAGCGCTGCCCTCTGAACCGCAGGGAGAGGCAACGCTTCCCAAATGTGCGGATGGGTGTACCGTTGGTGGCAAGCAAAGTGGGGCCCCGGCCCGCGGTTTGCTTGTCGGACATGGAGGCGGGGAGGACGCTTACCTGCGCTCCTATGTCTCAAAGAAAACAGCGCCCGGACAAGGTGTCCGTGATGAAAAGGAGGCTGCCGGAATGGCCGATGCTCATGGCCGCAAGTGAGCGCCGGTCGTTTCCCGACTCGACAAAAGAGCATGGCGGGCGACATGTTTTAGCCTGGCGGCCGAACCTGGCATGGTAGTAGCACCAGGTTTGCGGCGGTAACGGCCGCGGCGGCCATGCCGGCGGCGGTGGTGGTGGCGGCGGCGGTAGTGGACGGGGCATAGCAGCGGCCACGAGGGAAGTCGGGAGCGCTGGAGCCTCCGCGCCAGGATCCACTACGGCAGCACCGTACACCGACCGCGTGTCGCAGGCCGCAAAATACTTGTCGGCCTCTCCAGCCAGGGCGCGGGGTTCCTTTATTTTGGAACCAGCCAGCCTGAGGCGTACCTGTGCGGGTAGCTGGCGTAGGAAAAGTGCCCGGAATAAGAAATCCGGGGGCTGGTCTCCAAGCAGGGACAGCATGGAATCCATCCGGACGGATGGTCGTGTGCCGCCGAGGGCGGGAAGGTCCAGGAGGCGGTCGGCCCGTTCGATCTCCGTGAGCCCGAACGTGGTGATGAGGAGACATTTGAGCGCCTCGTACCTGCTGTCGCCCGGCAGGCGCCGAAGGATGGACACGACTCGGGCGGCAGTGCCGGGCCCGAGGGCGGCGACCACGTGGTAGTACCGGGTCTCGTCCACCGTTATGCCTCGGAGTTGGAATTGAGCTTCTGCCTGCAAAAACCAAACGTCGGCCTGCGCTTCCCAAAACTTGGGGAGTTTGACTGCGACGGCATTGGTAGCCATGGCGCGTTCGGTGGTCAGAAACGGCTGAACCAATCGGGGTCACCAGTGTCGTGCTGTGCACACACGACTCGATTGCCAGAGAGGTAGGCCACAACGCGTTGGTAATACAAAGAGTCTTTATTCAAAGCTCGCACTTCAGCACTGGGCGGGCTCGAGCTTTGAGCCCGCATATATGTGCCGAGGCCACGCCTAGTCCCCGGGCGTGGCCGATCGGTCGAAAGGCGGGGCATGTGCTTTCGCTCCCCGCCTTGACGCTCGCGCCACCCACTGGTGCGCGGAATTATTGCCCCTTGTGCCCGCCACACTAGTATATTTAAATACTGTAGAACACAAATTGCCTTGTTTGCACTTCTAAAAACCTTCAATTTAGCAGTACTTGGGATAATTTGACGCCGTCTGGGTAAATCAAATAGCGAGATTCAGACAAAATGGTGGTGTCTCGTGAAGCAACCACAGAGATAACTTCGTCCAAATAAAATCTCTGTTTCGTGCATCGTTTTTTTTCAAAGATTGTTCAAAAAACGTGAGTGTCTCTAAGAAAAATAGGCAGAGGGTTTGTTATTGAACAAATGCATGGACAAACTTCAATGGTGATGAAAAAATCAAATTTGTCTCTCGGGTTCTACGAACTCTCTAGTTTCCATTAGGTTTCTCTTTGTTTAAAGTTCACACTATTTTAAACAAATGCCGATTCTGGTGAAATGTTGCAGTTACAGAAACTGTGCAACTGGTGTTCACTGACAGCATTTATGACAAGACACCTGTAAATTATGGAGCATATTATAACTTTACCAAACATGTTAATACAACATTGCTCAACCTTTTATTCCAAGCTAAGGTGTGGTGGCCATTGGCACAAATACAACGACACACCTTGACCTGGTCTAACAGGATAATTTACTTCGGCAACTAAATCCCGATTATCTTGCACAAACCTGTCCCACCCTTTAGCAGGTAAAAGAGCAGGTGAAATGCCACTTAAATTTCCATATGTTGTTACAGAGGTGGATAAGTCAATCTCACCTTTTACCTGTGTTGGCATTTGGAATTAAATGTAGTTCTGATTTTACTCTCTTTCTCATTTTATTCTAAAACAAATGATCATCGCATTCCCTGTAAAAGTTCAGTGAAAGAATCATTAGGTGAAAATAGACTGGAACCTCACTGATTCTGTTGCATGAAAACTTTTCACACATCTCCTCAGCAACAGACTAAAAGTTTCCTGAGATTCAATACATGACCAAAAGTATGCGGACACCCGAACATCACACATCTCATTCCAAAATCATGGGCATTAATATTGAGTTGGTCCCCCCTTTGCTGCTATAACAGCCTCCACTCATCTGGGAAGGCTTTCCACTAGATGTTGGAACATTGCTGCAGGGATTTGCTTCCATTCTGCCACAAGAGCATTAGTGAGGTCGGGCACTGATGTTGGGCGATTAGGCCTGGCTCGCAGTCGGCGTTCCAATTCATCCCAAAGTTGTTCAATGGGGTTGAGGTCAGGGCTATGTGCAGGACAGTCAAGTTCTTCCACACTGATCTCGACAAACCATTTCTGTATGGACCTCGCTTTGTGCACGGGGGCATTGACATGCTGAAACAGGAAAGGGCCTTCCCCAAACTGTTGCCACAAATTTGGAAGCACACAATCATCTAGAATGTCATTGTATGCTGTAGCATAAAGATTTCCCTTCACTGGAACTTGGAGGCCAAGCCTGAACCATGAAAAACAGCCCTAGACCATTATTCCCCCTCCATCAAACTTTACAGTTGGCACTATGCATTCAGGCAGGTGGCGTTCTCCTGGCATCCGCCAAACCCAGATTCTTCCGTCGGACTGCCAGATGGTGAAGCGAGATTCATCACTTCAGAGAACGTGTTTCCACTGCTCCAGAGTCCAATGGTGGTGAGCTTTACACCACTCCAGCCGACGCTTGGCATTGCGCATGGTGATCTTAGACTTGTGTGCGGTTGCTTGGCCATGGAAACCCATTTCATGAAGCTCCCGACGAACAGTTGTTGTGCTGACGTTGCTTCCCGAGGCAGTTTGGAAATCGGTAGTGAGTGTTGCAACCGAGGAGAGACGATTCTTGCGTGCTATGCGCTTCAGCACTCAGTGGTCCCATTCTGTGAGCTTGTGTGGCCTACCACCTCGTGGCTGAGCTGTTGTTGCTTCCAGACGTTTCCACTTCACAATAACAGCACTTTCAGTTGATCAGAGCAGCTCTAGCAGGGCAGAAATTTGACGAAACTGAATTGTTGGAAAGGTGGCATCCTCTGACGGTGCCCTGGAGAATGCCACTGAGCTCTTCAGTACAGCCCATTATACTGCCAATGTTTGTCTATGGAGATTGCATGGCTGTGTGCTTGATTATATATACCTGTCAGAATGGGTGTGGCTGAAACAGTCGAATCCACAAACTAGAAGGGGTGTCCGCATACTTTAGGTCATGTATTGTAGCTCCATCCAGGAAATCATCCCTTATTAAGTAGTATAGAAAGCTACTCTCACCTGATGACATCCTCTCAAAAGTCTGACTTGCATCATACACATACAACTTGTGCACATATCACAATATACCGATACTCCTTTTACAATAATTTTCTGTGGTTGATCAATTTCAGCTCAAATTGCATTTGCAAAAGAGTAAAACAAGAAAGATGCCTGCGCATACTTGAGAAATCCCAATAAACAATCGTTTCCATGGAACCAGAAATTTGGTGGCAACATACATGATGACAGAAGAAGGATTGACCAATATGCTCCAGTCTGTGTCCAGGAAGCTTCACATTTTGGATGTGGAAGTGTCATTATGTGGGGTGCTATTGCTGAACCTTTGGCACCAACATTTTCCATGTTCATGGAAACGTGACGGCAGATCTATACATTCATGACATCTTACAGCAACGTGTTGCCGAACCATCAACAAAATAGTCCAGGAAAATTAATTTCGTCCCTAATACCTGCTGTTGGTGTGTTTTCTCCCTCTAATTCTACTCTTCCCTTTGTTCTTTGTTCCAGCTCCTCCACGAACCTAGACATTGTATCCAAAAAAATGCTCTTGCTCACAGGGCCATTCAAACAAGGAATGTTCTTGTAAATGCCAACGTTAACGTCATGACACTGGCCTGCCATCTCACCAGATTTAAATCAAATTGGACAACTCCTGGTACATCATTGATTGGCACATTTGAACAATGCCAAGACAGACACAGACACCCTATGAGGTGGAGCAGGAACTGATTCAGGAATGAAATGCCATTCCTCAGGCTTGTGCATACGTGTCTGTATTTTAAAAAATCATTTTCTCAACAAACGTTGGTCCGATTGACACTTAATTTTGCAAAATAGGAGCGCCTCCTCCTGCAAAAAATTTTTATGATAATTATGATGTCATAGGTCACGTGGTACGGACGCCATCTTGGAAAAAGGTTGCACCTCTAAATCTCCGAAACCGCTCAATGGAAAAAAATTGAAACATGGTTCATTGTCAAGTACTCCCCAAAGGGAATAAGATATGTTCATGATGATGTCATCAGCACCTTCATTATGACGTCATAATTCGACAAGTACAACGCTTGACCTGACCAGTATGAATTTAATTTCTCTCTGCAACTGTTAGTCCGATGGAGACAAACTTTTCACCATAGGAGCGACTCTTCCTGTACAAGTTTTAATGATAATTATGACATCATAGGTCATGCGGCACAGGCGCCATCTTGGAAAAATCGAAAAACGTTGCACCTCTCTATCTCCGAAACTGCTCCGTGGAAAAATTGAAACGTGGCTCATTATAAAGAACTCTGCATGGGGAATATGCGTTGCTAACGATGATGTCATTGGTGCCTTAATTATGACGTCATAATTCGACAAGTATAACGCTTAGTCCGATCAGTTTTAAATTTATTGAGTTTTTTTTTTTTTTTTTTTGTTTTTTTTTAATACTGAATCGAGGCTCGTGAAAGAGCTGACATTTACTTCACAAACAAATCAACCAGACAAACAAAATATATAAAAAGAGGGAGCGGAAGACAAGATGGGGAGAGAAGGGGAAGCACACAAACACTTGAGAGCATACAACATTTGAGAGCAGGGAGATGTGTGGGAGGGAGAGGGCTTGGGGGGACGAGGCGTGGGAAGGGGGGGGGGGGTGGGAAAAGTATAAAACACAAGGACACCAAGGACTTCCAGGACAGAAGTTGGTATTTCAAAAAAGTGGAATTGGGATGAAATTAGCGGGGGTAGAAAAGATCAAGGTTTTGGATGGGGGAAGATAAGAGATGGTGGTGAACAGCTGTTTTAAAGACCTGGAGGGTGGAGTGGGATTGAAGAGAGTGAGGGAGTTTGTTCCAGAGGCGGGAGAAAAGAGGAATGAAGGAGTGAAGGTGAGCAGAGACTCTTGATTTTGGCAGTTTAACCATAAGAGGGTTGCAGGCAGATCTTGTGTGACCTGTAGGAATATTTGCGGGACAGAGCTCAGAGAGAGCTGGGGGGCAAGGCCAGAGAGGAGTCGGTAGAAGACGGAAAGACCACCAACCTGCCTGCAGTGAGTGAGTGAGAGGCCCTTGGAGTTAGCTTCATCGCGGGAGATTCCAATTATTCTCAATGCTTTGGTTTCAACAGCGTGAAGATGAGCTAGGTGTGAGGCAGGAGCACCAGCCCAGAGGGGAGAGCAGTATTCCATTGAGCTGTGGATGAAAGCCTTGTATGTGGTGAGGAGCTCAGGTGTGCCAAGGAAGGACTTCGCACGACGGAGGATGCCCAGTCGGCGACTGGCTTTGGAGGCCAGATTTGAAATGTGGTTTTCCCAGGAAAGATCATGGCAGATAGTGAGACCCAAAAGCTTGAGTGACAGAATTTCTTGGAGAGGATTATTCAGAAAGTGGATGGGAGGGTTGTCCAGTCGGTCTTTTCGGAGAGACATCGTAAGAGTGTAAGATTTGTCAGGATTGAAAGACATGTTCCAATTGTTTGCCCAGTCTGTGATTTTGTCCAGGTCTGCAGAGAGTGAGGAGGCTGCAGACTGCCGATCTGAGGGATGAAGAATGGAGCGACAGAGAGTAGAGTCATCAGCAAAGACATAGAGAGGATTTTCAAGAGAGTCAGAGAGATCATTGATGAAGACCAGAAAAAGCACAGGGCCCAGAACACTGCCTTGGGGAACTCCAGCCTGAACAGGAAGAGGAGATGAGAGAAACCCATTCAGGGCCACACGTTGACTACGACTAGAGAGGAAGTCCGCCAGCCATGCGTGGATATTTCCATGGATACCAAAAGAGGAGAGTTTGGTGAGCAAAGCGGGGTGCCAGACCGTATCGAAGGCACGTGATATGTCAAGGGAGACAGCTCTAATTTCCTGTTTGGCATTGAGGACCTCCATCCATTGTTGAGAAAGCAGAAGCAGCATGTCCAGAGTAGAGTGACCAGGTCTGAAACCAAATTGATGATCAGAGATCAAGCCATTGGAGAAGAGGAAAGATTTCATATCTGAAGCAATGATGGATTCCATGACTTTGCTGATAATTAGGAGAAGGCTGATTGGTCTGTAGTTGCTGGGATCTGTTTTTGCACCTTTTTTGTGCAAAGCGGTGATGTTGGCAGATTTTCAAGCAGATGGCAGATAACCTTGAGCAAAAGAGAGGGTGAAGAGAACAGAGAGAGGGAGTGAAAGAGCGGAAGAACAGGATTTTAGGACCCATGGGCTGATGCCGTCAGGTCCAGTTGCAGAATCAGAGTCGAGGGTTGACAGAAACTTTTCCACCTTGTCAGGAGGAAAGGACACAGAGTCCAGGAGCAGCTGGGTACGACTGGGTACGGTGGGTACAGAGAGGGATGGGTTTTGGACACAAGATTTAGAGGCAAACACAGAGTTGAGGCATTCAGCTTTTTCACGTGCAGAGTCAGCCGTGTGGCCATTTGAGGTGAGGGAGGGGATGGAGGGGGAACAAACACCAGAAACAGATTTGACCAGATGCCACCAGGATTGATCTACACAACAATTATATTGGAGAATGTAAATTTATGAACTAAATGGTCACATGGTCTGGCAGCCATATTGGTTCAAAGAAAAATAACGGAAAAAAGCAGAACAGTTGGTTCGCACCAAGTTGATTGTGCGGGTTAAGTAATCCATGAATACCATCTAGTTACTTCTACGTTGAATCGTGGATCATATGTGAAAACATTCGCCACATTGCAGCATTAAGTGATTCGCTCGCAATGACATGGACGTGTAATTAATCTAAATTTACCTCTGTAAGAGATTTGCACCTTATCTGTGTCGCATGATGTCACATAAATAAATGGCATGAAGAACACTCACTTGTTCGGTTTTCTTATGGCAGAGAGTGTATTGTGCAGAATTTGTCATATCACGTATGTGTTATCTCGATAACTGTTCAGGGTCACTCACCCCTCTTGTTACCTCTATGTATTTGTTAACCTCGTGAAATGTGTTCTCTTCCAGGCTGATGAAGCACTTCGGAAAGCACAGATGGAATATGATGGACAATTTGAAACCACAAAGATTCTTCTTCAAGGACTCAAAAAAACACATGTAAGAGGCCACATTGGAGGCTTTGATAAAGGAGTGAAAATGTAAACAGTGGATTGCTTACTACTGGATTAACTGATGAATTTGAAAGTTTGACATTCACACAGATCTGTCCACTGTGATTCCTCAACAGGAAACTCAAGAGGCTGCAATAAATGCTCTTGTGGAGATTCAAATGAACTATCATTCTGAAAGCATGCAGTGTCTGAATAAGCTGAGTGGAGATCTCAAAAGGTATCCTCCATCGAAAAAGACCTAATTGCAAATCTCATTAGAAAACATGTTGGTGGTGGTTCGTCTGCAGCCCGTGCCTGCTGGTTGCATCATTGTTCTGGAGGCTTGGCATTGCCACTGATGCACTGCTCCCTGTTACTACTTTGGAAGGATGACAGGCTGAGTCAACCCTCCTGGTGTTAACGGGGGCTCAAAATCACGACCCTAAAATCTCAAGCCAACCACCTTAACTGTTAAGCCAACCACCTTTACCGTAAAGCCAGCCACCTTAACCATAAAGCCAATCACCTTAAATGTTAATCCAACTACCTTTACCGTAAAGCCAGCCACCTTAACTGTAAAGCCAATCACCTTAACTGTAAAGCCAACCACATTAACCATGAAGCCAAACACATTAACCATGAAGCCAAACACCTTTACCGTAAAGCCAGCCACCTTAAACCACAAAGCCAACCCCCTTAACCGTAAAGCCAACCCCCTTAACCGTAAAAGCCAGCCTCCTTAACCATAAAGCCAACCCCCTTAACCATAAAGCCAGCCCCCTTAACCGTAAAGCCAACCCCCTTAACCGTAAAGCCAACCCCCTTAACCGTAAAAGCCAGCCTCCTTAACCATAAAGCCAGCCTCCTTAACCATAAAGCCAGCCCCCTTAACCATAAAGCCAACCCCCTTAACCGTAAAGCCAACCCCCTTAACCATAAAGCCAGCCCCCTTAAACATAAAGCCAGCCCCCTTAAACATAAAGCCAGCCCCCTTAACCGTAAAGCCAACCCCCTTAACCATAAAAGCCAGCCTCCTTGACCATAAAGCCAACTCCCTTAACCGTAAAAAGCCAGCCTCCTTAACCATAAAGCCAGCCTCCTTAACCGTAAAGCCAGCCCCCTTAACCGTAAAGCCAACCCCCTTAACCGTAAAAGCCAACCACCTTAACCGTAAAGCCAGCCACCTTAATCCACAAAACCAGCCACCTTAAACCACAAAGCCAGCCTCCTTAACCATAAAGCCAGCCCCCTTAACCATAAAGCCAACCACCTTAACCATAAAGCCAACCACCTTAACCCTAAAGCCAATGACCTTAACCGTAAAGCCAACCCCCTTAACCGTAAAAGCCAACCACCTTAACCGTAAAGCCAGCCACCTTAAACCACAAAGCCAGCCACCTTAAACCACAAAGCCAGCATCCTTAACCATAAAGCCAACCCCCTTAACCATAAAAGCCAGCCTCCTTAACCACAAAGCCAGCCTCCTTAACCATAAACCCAGCCCCCTTAACCGTAAAGCCAACCACCTTAACCATAAAGCCAACCACCTTAACCCTAAAGCCAATGACCTTAACCGTAAAGCCAACCACCTTAACCATAAAGCCATCCACCTTTACCGTAAAGCCAACCACCTTAACCGTAAAGCCAACCACCTTAACCGTAAAGCCAACCACCTTAACCTTAAATTATTCATCAACTTCTTTCTAAAACGTTATTTCTGTCTCATTGTAATACAATTGCTGGAAATGGCTGATTTTCCTTGTATTGCTTTGCAGTGGATCATCACAAACCTCACGCGGTTACAAAAGCCAGGAGTTAGACTTTCAATGATGCGGTGCCAAAGCAGGTGAGCTGAACTCCTCTAATGTGAAACCTACTGTGGTCAACTCTGTGAGCTGAACACCTCTAATGTGAAACCTACTGTGGTCAAGTCTGTGAGCTGAACTCCTCTAATGTGAAACCTACTGTGGTCGAGTCTGTGAGCTGAACTCTGTTAATATGAAACCTAATGTGGTCGAGTCTGTGAGCTGAACTCTGTTAATATGAAACCTAATGTGGTCGAGTCTGTGAGCTGAACTCTGTTAATATTGTTGCGGATCTCAGCGTCGGTCTTTTTCCCTTACCAAGGGGGGATTAGTCCCCTTGTCTTTTACTAGCCGACGGGACCCGGGACCTATGACGTCACTCCTGTACAGCGTTAAATAGGGTTTTAGGACTAGGGATTCGCTATTACCTAAGTACTAATGCCGCCCAGAAACGAGGAAATAAGCCCTGCCCGAATCACCGGTGTTGGTGGAGATGCCGAGCGGTAGCGAACCCGTGACCCGAGCCGTTAGCAATGACTAAACCCGATCCGAGCAGTTCGTAATCGTGCCACGCTTACCCAATGGAGGAAATGACTGAAACGGTCGAATTTGGAAGAAAGGAATAACAGAATTTATTTACACTTTGTACAATAAGAAGAAGAATAACATTGCAGCCTTAAACAGTCTTAACTTATCCCAACACAAACGGGCCCGTCACACTCAGACACACTCACACGGGGTTGCAGACGAACAGGTCGATGGTCCAGGGATGGCGTCCAGGCAGCTCGCTCTCCGGTCCCCAACTCGCACCGCGGAGTAGATGAACCAGACGGCAGCGGCCAGGAGCTCTCCGCGTGTCGTTCTTGCGCACGGGATTATCACAGGGCAAACGGTATGGCTGGCTTCGGCGGTTACACTCACGGGGCTGCGTACGTAATAAATGGACAGTTCGATACGCGCTTCTCAATCAAGGCTCAAACTGTCATGTGCACGCCGGTCCTCCCAATGCAGTTCTCACACGAGTGCTCCGGATCAGTTCTCTCAATACCAGTTCGCTCCAACTCGTCTCCCAGCCAGACCTCATAACCCAACTGAGGTGGGGGCCTCGTGCCAAGGGTTTTATTGCCACGCCCTTGGAACCCTCTCAAACTCACCAGACATTGCTTGCCACGCCCTATCAAGCCATGCCCACCGAGCTCTGATTGGCTGTTGCTCTTACCGTCACCGCCTTCTGACGTGCTGCTTGTCGCGTCCACACCCCGACCTCGCGCTCCTCCCTCTTTTCAGGCCTACCTCGTGGTTAAACCACCCAGCATAACCAAACCACACAGCATAACCAAACCACACAGCACAACCAAACCACACAGCATAACCAAACCACACAGCATAACCAAACCACCCATTATAACCAAACCAGCGAGCACACCCAAACCACCCAGCATAACCAAACCACACAGCATAACCAAACCACCCAGCATAACTAAACCACACAGCAAACCAAACCACCCAGCATAACCAAACCACCCAGCATAACCAAACCACCCATTATAACCAAACCAGCGAGCACACCCAAACCACCCGGCATAACCAAACCACACAGCATAACCAAACCACCCAGCATAACCAAACCACCCAGCATAACCAAACCACCCAGCATAACCAAACCACCCAGCATAACCAAACCACACAGCACAACCAAACCACACAGCACAACCAAACAACACAGCATAACCAAACCACCCAGCATAACCAAACCACTCAGCAAAACCAAACGACTCAGCACAACCAAATCATACAGCACAACCAAACCACACAGCATAACCAAACCATGCAGCACAACCAAACCATACAGCATAACCAAACCATGCAGCACAACCAAACCATACAGCACAACCAAACCATGCAGCACAACCAAAACACACAGCTCAACCAAACCACCCAACACAACCAAACCACCGAGCACAACCAAATCACCCAGCATAACCAAACCACCGAGCACAACCAAATCACCCAGCATAACCAAACCACCCAACATAACCAAACCACCAAGCACAACCAAATCACACAGCACAACCAAACCACCCAACACAACCAAACCACCGAGCACAACCAAACCACCCAACACAACCAAACCACCGAGCACAACCAAATCACCCAGCATAACCAAAACCAAACCACACAGTATAACCAAAAAACCCAGCATAACCAAACCACCCAGCACAACCAAACCACCCAGCACAACCAAACCAGCAAGCACACCCAAACCACCTGGCACAACCAAACCACCCAGCATAACCAAAACCAAACCACACAGTATAACCAAAAAACCCAGCATAACCAAACCACCCAGCACAACCAAACCACCCAGCACAACCAAACCAGCAAGCACACCCAAACCACCTGGCACAACCAAACCACCCAGCATAACCAAACCACCCAGCATAACCAAACCACCCAGCATAACCAAACCACACAGCACAACCAAACCACCCAGCATAACCAAACCAGCGAGCACACCCAAAGCACACAGCATAACCAAACCACTCAGCACAACCAAACCACCCAGCATAACCAAACCAGCGAGCACACCCAAACCACCCGGCACAACCTAATCACCCAGCACAACCAAACCACTCAGCACAACAAAACCACCCCGCACACCAAACCACCCAGCATAACTAAACCACACAGCAAACCAAACCACCCAGCATAACCAAACCACCCAGCATAACCAAACCACCCAGCATAACAAAACCACACAGCACAACCAAACCACACAGCATAACCAAACCACCCAGCACAACCAAACCATTCAGCACAGCCAAACCACACAGCACAACCAAACCATTCAGCACAACCAAGCAACTCAGCACAACCAAACCATTCAGCATAAACAAACCACTCAGCACAACCAAGCAACTCAGCACAACCAAACAAATCCAAGGCAAGGCACGTTTGAGTAGGCCGAAATAAAATGGCAGCTTAACAGCACTGGTCGCAGGTAGACTGAGGTGCAGTGGGCTGACCAAGATGGTGGGCCGCCATATTGGTGGGCCGCCTTATTGGTAAGCCCCCACATCAGGTTTTTTTCTTACGAGCACCTCGTTAATCATCTTTAAAAAGGGTGTTATAACACACCAATACACCTAGTTTTCATCTTTACAATCTGTTGGAGATCCAGGTCTATGCATGCAAGGTTTGTGGCCGCCAGGTTTCATGGTTTTGGAGTTATGGAGGAGACAGACGGACGGACGGACACTGCCTTGTATTATCATATATTCAGGTTGTAACAAGAAAATATGGAAAAACGTCAAGGGGATGAATACTTTCTGAAGGCACTGTATACGGCATAATATGTTTGTTTAACTCTACTCGCCTATTTATCCTGTAATGTTGAATATTTTGGTTCTTTTCTTGAAGTATATGTGACATGTTCTTTAAAAATCATTCTTTTTCAGGCACGATACAAGATTTCGGACAAGCTGGCAATTTCCTTCATCATCACGAGCAGGTGGCTGGTTCCTTCAGTAATTCCTATTTTAAAATTTAAAAAAATCTGCATGATTTCATTTTCAAATGCTTAATACACGTTTATTTTGCCACAGACAATGCAAACAATTTTGTCTGTCTTTGTGATCAATTGCTCCAAATTCTTCAACCATTCTTAGTTATCACAGACACGCCATACAGTACAATTGTACCACAATGGTAGACGGATTGGAGGATCTAAAAGGATCGGTCATTACTCTGTCCCATATGATGCTGTGACAAGTTGGAGAAGAGCATTTCAAGTTAATGACCAAAGATTACCTTTTGAGGGTAATGACCAAACTTTTGCTGAATGTGCCAAATGTGAAATTTATTTTTATTGCCGTTCAATGCAAGGAGTTAATGGGTTGCAGACAAGGGCATTCTACAGTTATCAAATGGTACAGGTCCCCATCGTACATAAGGTGCATTCAAGTTTTTTGTTTTCTTTCAATCGCTTCCTGGAATTGTTTTCTTTCACTTGTCTCTCTATCATCAGGTGTGTTGTGAGAATATTTTTGGTACGAGGGATGAGATGTGGTGCTTTTGTGCTTTGAAATTGTTGTACTTCAAATGTTGGGTCAATAAAAGTACAACTCTGACTCACCATGTAAAATGAGATGTTTTATCAATAGTTAATTCTCCTAATCACCAATACTTCATCTGTACTGAGAGTACAGTGTGTTTCTCATTCGCCTAAAACACACATCAACAACAGTGACATCGCATGGCCAATGTATCACACTGCTTCATTTTCCATAATCCAACAATGATAGCAACCAACAAAATGGCATTAACAGCCTCACTGGCAAAGTTTTAAAAGGTGTGTGTGTGTGTGTGTGTGTGTGTGTGTGTGTGTGTGTGTGTGTGTGTGTGTGTGTGTGTGTGTGTGTGTGTGTGTGTGTGTGTGTGTGTGTGTGTTACGTGCTCCTCCCCGACCCCCTGGTCGCGATGTACCTCCGAGTCCCGAGAGGAGCCACGGCAGAAAAATACGTTATTCTGTGTCAGAAACCAATAGTGAAACCACACCAATGATTAATCAACAAACAAATGTTGTATTAAAAATCACACAAGAATAACGGTACAACAAATATCAATCAAAAGTACACTCAATACATCTTATGATGGTACCATCAACTAGCATAGGATAACTCACGGTGTTCCAAGTGAGTGGAAAAACCTTCCCCCATGTCTCTATATTCCCGTCCTCAAGACGAGGTTGACTCGCTCAAGCGATCGCTAGAACAATGTCCAATCGAGACCAGAATCCCGTACGGATGGCAAGGGCAGTCGCACCGCCGAAGCAGCTCTCAGGCGTAGGCGGTCGAAGCGACGCAAAAAGTCACGTGGTCCAAAACCAAAAGCAAACTCGCGGGGGAATGGGAAATCCCAAAGGCGCCCCTCCAGATAGGAACGTTCCCGGTTCAGTCGGCGAACCGCCACTTAAACTTCAAACTCAGGGTTGCGCACACACATCCCCGACATACGACAGGATGGTGAAAAAGCTGAGGCGTAGCCAAGACCTTTTATTGAACAAAGCTCGTGTCAAAAAGGCCGGCGGCTCTTACTTGAGTCGACACGACCCGGCGATGATTCTTCAGAATCGCAACGCCCAAACCTGACCACGCAGGTTTTCAATCCCCGAGCGATAACACCTATCGCAGAAACTCCTTTCAAGGAAACTCAAAGTTCACTCGCATCTTTCGTTCGACAACGCTCGCTACAGAGCTGGAAGCTACTCGCTTCTTGTCCGACTTCACTCGCCACGCCCTCGCCTTCTTCTTCCTCCTCGTCTTCCGGTTCCCGATCCGGTTTCCTGTTTCATTTAAAGTTAACCCTTTTACATTTTGATAATACTAATGGCCATTTCACTTAAACAATGATAATAATAATACATAGAACCAGAAGTGTTTCCAGTGGATGAAAACCACAACAGCGGAAGTGACGAATCCGTAACAGTGTGTGTGTGTGTGTGTGTGTGTGTGTGTGTGTGTGTGTGTGTCTGTGTGTGTGTGTGTGTTTTTATCTCCATATGCGGGTTCCAGAAGGTGGAACGGAGTCCTCCCAGGTCTCAAAGTATCCACCTCCGTTTCAATATGGGATTCATTATTCATGGACAAAGTTGTGAAAATTTGGTGTTCTCAATGTTTTGCTCTGAGTGCTCTTTTCAGGATCTTCACCGAGCCCCAGATAGCTTCCATTGCAGTTTCCAACTGCAGTTTGTTTGTTGTTATATTCACAGGGATGGTTTTTAAGATCTCTGTAAGATTCTTTTCATCATTCCAGTTGCTCCAATAATCACTGATACAATTTTGGCACTCTTCAGCTTCAAGGATCTTTTCACTTCATTTTTTAGATCTTGACATTTGGTCATTTTCTGCATTTCAGTGTTGCTTCGACCAAAATCACAGGGTACTGAAATTCCATGAGTTTTCTGGAACTGGAATATTGAAATTTCTGCAGATGTGCCAGTGGATTGATCTACTTACTTTGTTGTGCCTTTAGGTGTACAGCTGTTCTGACATGAGTTGTTTTTTTTTACATCCCGATAGGACATGACTCATGCTTTCTGTTTATACCTTTCAAAACCTACACCTGTGCAATGTCCCACCAATTTCTTAAATCCATTCATGTGGTTTCCCTGGTCTTGAGCATTTATAGTCTTGGGCATGTAGTTTCACTGGTCTTTGTGTCTTGATTGAACTTTACGCCACTTGTGGGTTTGGTGAAATAGAAGAGGAGATACTATACACAAAGAATTAAGTTAAGCACCCCTACACAACGAATTAAGGTAAGCACCCCCTAATATATATTCTTTGTGTATATGTATACATTGGCATATATTCTAAGGTATGTGAGATCAAATAATGATTGGTATGACATTAGCAATTATCCATTGATGAAATTGAGTGATCAAAGTGAAAAAAAGTGATTGGTTGAGTCAGTGATCCGATCACGTGGGTCCTACACACGTTATTGACGCAAAGATCGCTAGAGGTCTTCTCAGAACAATGACTGTACGTTAGAAAACATAAACGTCATCCACACTGTCCGTGATGGACCTATAGCTCCATACTTAAATTGAGGTGAAAATATGCCTAAAATTCCCAAAAAATTTCACCTTAAATTATTCAGAATAAAATATTGAAAACGGCATGATTGTTATGTTTTTATGTGACCATAATATCACTTCTCCAGAAAATATAGCAATATCATGGGTATATTACACTGTTTTGACGACAACAAACTTGTAATGTGCGAGGTTGTAAAAAAACGGGGGGGGGTGCTTAACTTAATTCTTTGTGTATATATGTGATCAACTGGTGGAATGTGTTTCAAATACCAGGATTCGTGAATGACTGCTGTTTGAGCGAAGATTATGGCAATTAATATAATTATGGTCATTCGTGAATGACCTTACAAAAGTAGTTAACATGGCCAGTCAATCCAAAACAGCATTACTGAATGAAAACCTACTATTCCATTCAGCATCAGTCTAAGTAATCAACTCCAAACATACAAGTATTCCATACAAGTACTTTCAACCCGTGCTGCAACCATGCTTCAACGTCTTTTATACATGTACCTTTCATAAAAGTAACTTCAACATACAAGTACCTTTCTACCCATGCTGCGGACTTTTCATCCACAAAAAACCACCATACCTGCTGCAGGTGTTGGTCTGAAAATGTTGTAAATGTGCCTTCTTTCCCTGCTTAAAGGTAAAATGTAATTCATGCAGGAAAGTGGGACATTTCTCGCAAGTCTGCCATTAAAAAAAAAAAAAGTATGTGAGGTTGTCGTCCCTGAACTGACCATGCTTTACCTGTACGATGCTGTCCAGATAAAGGAGAAAATTCTCTGTAAGGTACAAATCAAGCAACCAGTTAGTATACCTGCAAATGGAGCTCATTGTTGATACTGGTTCGTCAGTCTCTATTCTGCCAGAACAGCTGTACCAGAGACATTTTGCCGACTGCCCTTTGACTAAGTCTCATGTCCAACCAGCCACTTACTTGAACCACATGGTATTCACAGAATACTTACTCTGCACAATCAACTTGTTGCGAGCCAACTCTTCTGTTTTTGAAGGGTTTTTTTCTTTAATCCAATATGGATGCCAGACCACGCGAGCGATGACATCATAAATTTATATTCTCTAATATAATCGTTGTGTAGATCACGCTCAATAAATTTCAAACTGATCAGATTAAGCATTGTCCCTGTCGAATGATGACGTCATAAGTAAGGCACCAATGACGTAATCGTTAGCAACCTTTATTCCCCATGCGGAGTTCTTTTCAATGAGCCACGTTTCAATTTTTGCCATGGAGCGTTTTTGGAGATACAGAGGTGCAACGTTTTTCGGTTTTTCCAAGATGGCGCCTGCACCACGTGACCTATGACATCATAATTACCATTAAAATATTCTACGGAGGAGGCACTCCTATGGTGAAAATTTGGTGTCCACATCCGAGTGACACATCGGACTAAGTTGCAGAGAAATTATTTTTTTTCATACTAATTAGATCAAGCATTGTACTTGTCGAATTATGACGTCATAATGAAGGCACCGATGGCGTCATCATTAACATATCTTATTCCCCATGGGGAGTGTAGTGAAATTATACCAAGGTGAACCCAGGGGTGCTCGCCACGGAAGGGGCCGTCTATAAGACCCGGGACAACCGGGCGTGCGGACACTTCGACGGGACTCACTGTGACATTATCCAGTAGTTGAACGGTATGTACGCCCCCAAATGCTGCGCTGATGATGCGCTGCGCTAACCATTGTTATATTGAACTTCCATTGCTGTTCTTGAAATGCTCTGATTTAATGCCTATTGCTGCATGTATTGTTACAGGATGTATCACCGATCTAAATGATATTAAAGCCTACCCAGAGGTAAAGTCGTGTCTGCGCTTGATTTTCACGACATTTAATATCATTTAGTTCGCCGAATGGCTGACCACAAGATGATCGTGGTTCCGATTCTCGGAGCCGACCCTCAAGCTGAAGGATCTGCATCGGAGTTTGCTCACTGGCTCAACACGCTGCAGAATTACTTCGCTGCTCACGAGACAGAGCCAACCGCTGCGATACAGCTGTCCGTGTTACAGTCCAAGGTCCATCACACTGTTTACAAGACCATTTCTCGATTTGAGACGTATGATACGGCCCTAGCCGAGCTGACGCGCCTCTACGTAAAGAAACGGAGCGCTGTGCACGGCCGGCATCAACTCTCTCAGCGACGGCAACAACCGTCTGAATCGATCGATCGCTTCGCGCAGGAGCTGCGCTACTTATTGGCAGATTGCGTGCAGGACGTCCGGACTCACGAGCAAGTGCAGGACGATTTGCTCCGAGATGCATTCATATCCGGAATTAGTTCTGGAGTCTTGCGGCTCCGTCTCTTGGAGGTCGCGGAGCTGACATTTACAGAAGCACTACGGCTGGCACGCGTATACACAGATGCTCGAGAACAATTGACCGCATATGATCACCCACGAGTCGTGGCGGGGACCTCGCAACTCGCGCGACCCGAGAGGGCCACCGCCGAGGATACGGAGGAGGACCCGACCCCCACGACGGCCGAGTCCCTGGGTGCTCCGGAAGCGGTCTCCGCATCCGGCCTCACTGCGGCCGCCGCTGCCAGGCCACGGCCTGCCCGGTATGCAAAATGTTATTTTTGTGGCAATCGGCAGCATCCCCGCTCTGAATGCCCGGCCCGAGAGGCGACATGTCACCTCTGCTCCACCAAAGGCCATTTTGCAAAAGTCTGCAGAAAGGCCGCTCGGGGCACGCATTCCCGAGCGACCTTGAATGGGCTCATCGCGGAGCCAACGGATCGAGCACCGGACGGGGCGCCTTGCACAGCTTTGATGAGCCGCTCTCCTCCTCGCGGGCCTCTGGCTTCTCGCCCGACCTTGGTGAGATACGTCGGGCCGCCGAAACAAATGGCGCGAACGCGACCGGTCACAGAGCATCCAACCTTGACTGGCTTTCAAACGCCTACTTCAAACAAGCGACATGCACCTACTTTGGAAATGCCTCTCGAAGTGCGGCAAACGCAGCACGTGACACGAGCGCCATCTGATGACAGCTTTTGCGAATTACATGCTCCCCCTCTGGCATGTCAATCTGCAGATGGCAGAAATCTTTCTCACGTGGCTCGAGCGCCATCTGACGGTAGCTTTTGCGAATTACATGCTTTGGCATATGACTCTGCAGATGGCAGAGATCTTTCTCCCGTGGCTCGAGCGCCATCTGGCGGCTGCTCTCACGACCACCCCACACCCACTCTGGCAAATGAAACTACCGAAGAGCCAACTGACTTCAATGCTCCTGCTGAGGCCCGAAGGATTGCAGCCGGCGTGGGATCCACCCGCGAGGCGCGATCTTCTCGCCCGGCCGGAACTATACCTGCCGGGTCTGCCGGCCTAGCGCAGGCCTTCATTCCGCTCACAGTCGCGGGCGTTTTTGCGCAAGCTTTGATTGATACGGGATCCACGGATAGTTTTATTGATCAGCGACTCGTGCATCAACATGGGTGGCCGGTTCTCGGGACAACCCGCCGGATCTTCATGGCGTCTCAGGGACTTCGGTTGAGCACAAAAGGGGCGTGTCGATTGAAACTTGTGATAAATGGACGCACGTTCCCGGACGTGTATCTCATGGTATTACCGGCCTTATGCGCTGACGTTCTGTTAGGACTTGATTTCCTTAAGCGGCATGGTCGTTTGGAAATAGACTTCGGAGGGCCGGACACGCTCGCTGTGTGTGCCCTCGCTCAAATGGACATGGAGCCACTCTCACTGTTCCCCAACCTGACCACTGATTGTACCCCTGTAGCCATCAATTCGCGGCGCTACTCTCGCGCGGACGCGCAATTCATTGCGGAAGAAACGGCCCTTCTCTTGAAGGACGGTATCATAGAACACAGTAGGTCACCGTGGAGGGCCCAAGTCTTAGTGGTGCGGAGTGAGGCCCACCGCAGGCGAATGGTAATCGACTATTCGCAAACGATTAATCGTTTTACACAGCTGGATGCCTACCCATTACCGGGGATGGACGCCCTGGTACGCCAGGTGGCCCTGTATTCCGTTTATAGCACTCTCGATCTACGTAGTGCGTATCATCAAGTCCCCATCTCTAGGGCTGATCGCGTCTTTACAGCCTTTGAATCGGGTCAGCGGTTGTACCAGTTCACGAGACTTCCCTTTGGGGTAACGAATGGCGTCGCTTGTTTTCAGAGAGCTATGGATGACCTCGTTGCGAAGGAGCATTTGACGGATGTCTTTGTCTATCTGGACAATCTTACGGTTTGTGGGTATGACCAGGCGCATCACGACGCTAATCTAAAACGCTTCCTCGAGGTCGCGCGGAAATATCGCTTAACCATGAATGAGGCGAAGTGTCAATACTCTCTACGCATGGTAGACCTTTTGGGGTACACCGTGACCCATGGCTCCGTCTCTCCGGATAAGGAGCGTCTGCGCCCTTTGCTCGATATGGCTCCGCCCCGCATTTTGTGCGCGCGGGCAATCTGCCGTACTCGATGGAGGACATCCGCCGCATCTGCCGTGATTGCGCGATCTGTGCGGAACTCAAACCGCGTTTTTATAGCCCCCCTCTGGGGACACTCGTTAGGGCTACTAGACCGTGGGAGCGCTTGGCGATGGACTTCAAAGGGCCGCTGCCAATGTCGAGCAACTCTCGCTATCTGCTCACTATCGTCGATGAGTATTCCCGATTCCCCTTTGCTTACACGTGCGGGGATATGTCGGCTGCCACGGTTATTCGGTGCCTGCGGAATTTGTTTTCTATGTTCGGGTGTCCGGCCTACGTGCATACCGATCGGGGTGCGGTGTTCCTGTCCCAGGAAGTGAGGGGCTACTTGCTCCAACATAATGTCGCTTCGAGCTACACCACCCCGTACCGGCCCCAAGCTAATGGACAGATCGAACGCTTTAATGGGATTATATGGCGGGCCGTCATGCTAAGCCTTCGGACCCTCGGCCGAGGCCTCGATAAATGGGCGTGGTCGCTGCCTGCCGCACTGAACTCGATCCGGGCTCTCCTATGTACTGCCACCAACCAGACTCCTCACGAACGACTGTTCCACCACCCTAGAAGCTCCGGCAGTATCCAGTCTTTACCCAGCTGGCTCGCTGAACCGGGGCCCGCCTATCTCAAACGAGCGGTTCGCACTAGCAAGTACGACCCCCTTGTTGACAAGGTGCAGGTCCTCCAGGCTAATCCCGAGCATGCCCGCGTGTTAACGGCGGATGGCCGCGAGTCTACTGTCTCCGTACGCCATCTCGCCCCTTGTGGGGACGACGACAGGGGTATCGACGAACCCGTCTACGAGTCTATGGACTCTATCGAAGCTTCCCCTATGGAACTACCGCTGTCACTCCCGTCGTCCCCCGCCCCCGTGCCCGAAGGCGCAGGGGCGCCCCCTCCGACTCCGACCTCCGGCGGCTATTCCGACGCGGGGGACTCCGGGCTAGGGGACGCCGTGCCCGGTAGTTTCCAAACACGAACTGGCAGGGAGGTTCGCCGCCCCGACCGCTACGGGTGGACCGACTGACGTGGATTGACGTAACCCTTTGGGTTTATTGCTGATGCTTGCTTGCAAACTGCCGAGCGGTAGTATAGTTTTAACGACGGGGAGAATGTAGTGAAATTATACCAAGGTGAACCCAGGGGTGCTCGCCACGGAAGGGGCCGTCTATAAGACCCGGGACAACCGGGGCGTGCGGACACTTCGACGGGACTCACTGTGACATTATCCAGTAGTTGAACGGTATGTACGCCCCCAAATGCTGCGCTGATGATGCGCTGCGCTAACCATTGTTATATTGAACTTCCATTGCTGTTCTTGAAATGCTCTGATTTAATGCCTATTGCTGCATGTATTGTTACAGGATGTATCACCGATCTAAATGATATTAAAGCCTACCCAGAGGTAAAGTCGTGTCTGCGCTTGATTTTCATGACGTCGCTTGTTTTCAGAGAGCTATGGATGACCTCGTTGCGAAGGAGCATTTGACGGATGTCTTTGCCTATCTGGACAATCTTACGGTTTGTGGGTATGACCAGGCGCATCACGACGCTAATCTAAAACGCTTCCTCGAGGTCGCGCGGAAATATCGCTTAACCATGAATGAGGCGAAGTGTCAATACTCTCTACGCACGGTAGACCTTTTGGGGTACACCGTGACCCATGGCTCCGTCTCTCCGGATAAGGAGCGTCTGCGCCCTTTGCTCGATATGGCTCCGCCCGGCGATCGGGCTTCGCTGAAACGCGCTCTAGGGCTGTTCGCCCACTACTCAAAGTGGGTGCAAAATTTCTCCGCTAAGCTCCGCCCCCTCGTGGCCTGCGACACTTTCCCCATGGGCCCGGCCACCCTGGCGGCCTTCGAGGGCCTTAAAGTCGACATTGCTGGCGCCGCTGTCGCAACGATTGACGAGAGTGCCTCTTTCGTTTTGGAGAGTGATGCCTCGGATCATGCGATAGCGGCGACTCTCTCCCAAGGAGGCCGCCCTGTGGCTTTCTTCTCGCGGACTCTCACCTCCCCCGAGCGGAGGCATTCGTCTGTCGAAAAGGAAGCGTACGCGATCGTCGAATCAATTCGGCGATGGCGTTCGTATCTGCTTGGGCGGAGTTTCCAAATCATCACGGACCAACAGAGTGTTGCGTTTATGTACGACACCTTACATGCTCAGCGCATTAAGAATGAGAAAATCACCCGTTGGCGTATCGAACTCGCCGACTTCTGCTACACCATCAAATACCGCCCGGGGAAGGATAACCTGGTCGCTGACGCCTTATCGAGGCCGGCCACTTGCGCGGGGGTCGTATCTTTGGAGGGGCTGCGCACTTTGCACTGCACTATGTGTCATCCCGGGGTAACGTGCTTCGCGCATTTTGTGCGCGCGGGCAATCTGCCGTACTCGATGGAGGACATCCGCCGCATCTGCCGTGATTGCGCGATCTGTGCGGAACTCAAACCGCGTTTTTATAGCCCCCCTCTGGGGACACTCGTTAGGGCTACTAGACCGTGGGAGCGCTTGGCGATGGACTTCAAAGGGCCGCTGCCAATGTCGAGCAACTCTCGCTATCTGCTCACTATCGTCGATGAGTATTCCCGATTCCCCTTTGCTTACACGTGCGGGGATATGTCGGCTGCCACGGTTATTCGGTGCCTGCGGAATTTGTTTTCTATGTTCGGGTGTCCGGCCTACGTGCATACCGATCGGGGTGCGGTGTTCCTGTCCCAGGAAGTGAGGGGCTACTTGCTCCAACATAATGTCGCTTCGAGCTACACCACCCCGTACCGGCCCCAAGCTAATGGACAGATTGAACGCTTTAATGGGATTATATGGCGGGCCGTCATGCTAAGCCTTCGGACCCTCGGCCGAGGCCTCGATAAATGGGCGTGGTCGCTGCCTGCCGCACTGAACTCGATCCGGGCTCTCCTATGTACTGCCACCAACCAGACTCCTCACGAACAACTGTTCCACCACCCTAGAAGCTCCGGCAGTATCCAGTCTTTACCCAGCTGGCTCGCTGAACCGGGGCCCGCCTATCTCAAACGAGCGGTTCGCACTAGCAAGTACGACCCCCTTGTTGACAAGGTGCAGGTCCTCCAGGCTAATCCCGAGCATGCCCGCGTGTTAACGGCGGATGGCCGCGAGTCTACTGTCTCCGTACGCCATCTCACCCCTTGTGGGGACGACGACAGGGGTATCGACGAACCCGTCTACGAGTCTATGGACTCTATCGAAGCTTCCCCTATGGAACTACCGCTGTCACTCCCATCGTCCCCCGCCCCCGTGCCCGAAGGCGCAGGGGCGCCCCCTCCGACTCCGACCTCCGGCGGCTATTCCGACGCGGGGGACTCCGGGCTAGGGGACGCCGTGCCCGGTAGTTTCCGAACACGAACTGGCAGGGAGGTTCGCCGCCCCGACCGCTACGGGTGGACCGACTGACGTGGATTGACGTAACCCTTTGGGTTTATTGCTGATGCTTGCTTGCAAACTGCCGAGCGGTAGTATAGTTTTAACGACGGGGAGAATGTAGTGAAATTATACCAAGCTGAACCCAGGGGTGCTCGCCACGGAAGGGGCCGTCTATAAGACCCGGGACAACCGGGGCGTGCGGACACTTCGACGGGACTCACTGTGACATTATCCAGTAGTTGAACGGTATGTACGCCCCCAAATGCTGCGCTGATGATGCGCTGCGCTAACCATTGTTATATTGAACTTCCATTGCTGTTCTTGAAATGCTCTGATTTAATGCCTATTGCTGCATGTATTTTTACAGGATGTATCACCGATCTAAATGATATTAAAGCCTACCCAGAGGTAAAGTCGTGTCTGCGCTTGATTTTCACGACGTCGCTTGTTTTCAGAGAGCTATGGATGACCTCGTTGCGAAGGAGCATTTGACGGATGTCTTTGTCTATCTGGACAATCTTACGGTTTGTGGGTATGACCAGGCGCATCACGACGCTAATCTAAAACGCTTCCTCGAGGTCGCGCGGAAATATCGCTTAACCATGAATGAGGCGAAGTGTCAATACTCTCTATGCATGGTAAACCTTTTGGGGTACACCGTGACCCATGGCTCCGTCTCTCCGGATAAGGAGCGTCTGCGCCCTTTGCTCGATATGGCTCCGCCCGGCGATCGGGCTTCGCTGAAACGCGCTCTAGGGCTGTTCGCCCACTACTCAAAGTGGGTGCAAAATTTCTCCGCTAAGCTCCGCCCCCTCGTGGCCTGCGACACTTTCCCCACTCATACTCGACAATGAGTCTTGTTTAAAGTTTTTCCATTGAGCGGTTTCGGAGATATAGAAGTGTACATTTTTTCCAAGATGGCGTCCGTACCACGTGACCTATGACGTCATAAGTAAGAATAAAAAAATTCTACAAGTGAAGGCGCTCCTATGGTAAAATTTCCTGTCAATCGGACAAACGGTTGCCGAGAAAATTATTTTTTTAAATGCAGATACGTATGCACGCACGTACGCACCCGAATGCCAAACCCTGCTTTTCGCTTCACGAGTGCAGGGTGAAGATGACAAACCTGTAGTGGGATGTCTACGTGCCACAGTTTTTCATGATGATGTTACAACTCTAGCTTCGTTCTGCATAGTTAAGTCTGGTCCACCACTGCTGGGGTTGTGATCACAGCATTGTGTCGCTTTGCCCAGTCAAACTACCGAGAGACCCTGCCACAGAGTGGGCAATATCCATTGTTGGACCATTCAAACGTGGCACTTGGTACTGCCACCACACCTTCACCTTGGTTTACTATTACAGAAAGTGGCCTGAGATGGCATTTAGTTGAAGTGTTCCCAACAGAGTGGTTACCGACAATGGCCCGCAATTCATGCCCACCACCTTCTCACGGTTCCTGGAGGAGAGAGAGAGAGAGAGATAGTTACAGCCAACACACTCCAGCATTCACTAATCCTAAGGTAATGGAGTTGTGGGAAGGTTTCGCAGGGTGATGAAGGAGTGCATACAGAATGCGGAAGGAGAGCAGAAACCTTGGAAACCTAATGTAACTGAATTTCTCCAGAATTCTCGGGCAATACCACACGCCACTACCGGGGTATCGCCGTTGGAGTTGCTCCACAAAAGGAAGATGTTCACCGAGCTGAACTTCCTTCCGGTCATTGGCGATTCCGAACTGCACCTGAATGTGAGGGACGCTGTCATCGAAAGACAGAGAAAAAACAAAGACGTCACCGATCAAACAAGGGGAGCGAAGATTCCGACATTTAAACCAGGGGGATCATATGCGAGTAAAGAAACCTGTGCACGTGCGTACAGGGACTTCAAGATGCAATGACCTTACGTCGATTCGGGGGCAAAAAATGGGACCGAATAAGTTTGTGCTTAGTGATGGAAAAAAAACCCCCCCAGTAAACATGGGGGCGATACCCCTGGCGCTCACCTGGTAGAATAAGCAGTACACTGCACCGATTAAGGGTATTTTAAACCAATTTCAATGGTTTCTAGAAGATAGGGCAGCATGTAGAATCATACTAACTTAATCATAAGACTTTAAACAAACAAACAAAAAATACCTATTTTGTGGAGCAACCCCCCTTTCCCCAATCCCTTATACCTCCTCAGACCCCAATTTTTTGAATGCCTTGAACAAATATTGGTACATCGTGGGTGATGAAGGTTGTGGTCAAGTTTCATCGAGATTGTGTGTGTAGTTTCAGAGAAGAAAGCAAATACCTATTTTGGGGGGCAACCCGCCCTTCCCCAAACCCATATACCTCCTCAGACCCCAATTTTTTTAATGCCATGAACAAACATAGGTACATCATGGGTGATGAAGGTTGTGGTGAAGTTTCATCGAAATTGTGCGTGTAGTTTCTGAGAAGAAAGCAAATACCTATTTTGGGGGGCAACCCCCCCCCCATAGACTCCCAAGGGGGGGGGGGTCAATGCCGTGAAAAACGTTGGTACATCATGGGTGATGAAGGTTGTGATCAACCCTCATCGAGTGTATAGTTTCTGAGAAAAAAAAGCTAATTCCTATTTAGGGGGGTCAAATCTGGATCCACTTTGACCACCCGGTAAACCCCTTTAGACCCCGATTTTATAAATGCCGTGAACAATACTTTAGTCATAACACAACAAATATCACTTGTGCCAAGTTTGTTCGCAATCCGATCAGCGGTTTCGGAGAAGAAGTTTCAAGTGTTTACGGATGCACAACGCGCGATCGCAGAAGCTCCTCTGAACTTTGTTCCAGGTGAGCTAAAAATGGCACCGCACCTGGCCCTCTATCCGGAGTCTGCACTAATGCCGACAAAAAGGAAATTAAAGAAATGAAACATTTAAAAGGTCAGTGCGAAGAACAAGGGTTAGAAGACTTCCGACATGGCTGAAAGACTTTGAGAGATAGAATGAAACGTTGAGTGTTATGGTACTGGGCATAAGTTGAAAACAAGCCAAGTAAATATTCAATGTTGATGTGCTGGTATTCATCAAGTACTTCAATTACATTTCTTACATTTAGTATCGTTAATATTATTATTATTTTTAGTGATTGTAGGAAAATGTTCTCCAATGTTATGTAATCGATTCTGTGCATTGATGGACTTAATGTGTGAAGGTACCGAGTAATGGGACAATTGCTGTGTTTGCATTTTTTATTTTTTATTTTTTTTGGATACAGAATCGAGGTTCGTGAAAGAGCTAACATTTATCACACAAACAAATCAAAGAGACAAACAAAATAAATAAAAAGAGGGAGCGGAAGACAAGATGGGGTGAGAAAGGAAAGCACACAAACACAACATTTGAGAGCAGGGACATCGGGAGATGTGTGGGAAGGAGAGTGCTTAGGGAGAGGAGGCGTGGGAAGGGGGGGGGGGGGGGTGAGAGAAGTATAAAACACAAGGACACCAAGGACTTCCAGGAAAGAAGTTGGTATTTCAAAAAAGTGGATTTGGGGTGAAATTAGCGGGGATAGAAAAGATCAAGGTTTTGGATGGGGGAAGATAAGAGATGGTGGTGAACAGCTGTTTTAAAGACCTGGAGGGAGGAGTGGGATTGAAGAGAGTGAGGGAGTTTGTTCCAGAGGCGGGAGAAAAGAGGAATGAAGGAGTGAAGGTGAGCAGAAAGTCTTGATTTTGGCAGTTTAACCATAAGAGGGTTGCAGGCAGATCTTGTGCGACCTGTAGGAATATTTGGGGGACAGAGCCCAGAGAGAGCTGGGGGCGGGGGGGGGGGGGGGCAAGGCCGGAGAGGAGTCGGTAGAAGACGGAAAGACCACCAACCTGCCTGCGGTGAGTAAGTGAAAGGCCCTTGGAGTTAGCTTCATCGCGGGAGATTCCAATGATTCTGAACGCTTTGGTTTCAACAGCCTGAAGCCGAGCTAGGTGTGAGGCAGGAGCACCAGCCCAGAGGGGAGAGCAGTACTCCATTGAGCTGTGGATGAAAGCCTTGTATGTGGTGAGGAGCTCAGGTGTGCCAAGGAAGGACTTCGCACGACGGAGGATGCCCAGTCGGTGACTGGCTTTGGAGGCCAGATTTGAAATGTGGTTTTCCCAGGAAAGATCATGGCAGATAGTGAGACCCAAAAGCTTGAGTGGCAGAACTTCTTGGAGAGGATTATTCAGAAAGTAGATGGGAGGGTTTTCCAGTCGGTCTTTTCGGAGAGACATCGTAAGAGTGTGAGATTTGTCAGGATTGAAAGACATGTTCCACTTGTTTGCCCAGTCTGTGATTTTGTCAAGGTCTGCAGAGAGTGAGGAGGCTGCAGACTGCCGATCTGAGCGATGAGGAATGGAGCGGTAGAGAGCGGAGTCATCAGCAAAGAGATAGAGAGGATTTTGAGGAGAGTCAGAGAGATCATTGATGAAGAGATTTGTTCTACCTGTTGATTTCCTTATTGATTGATTGATTTTGATTGATTGACACAATTGAAACACACAACAACACAACAAACATTGATTTTGTTCTAGCTGTTGATTTCCTTATCATTTCCAAGTTAAATTCTGCGTTACCAAAATGTCTTCATGAAAAGGGGAAATGTATCCTGTGATTACATTGATGATGTGAATGCTCATGTGATCCTGGACACGAGAGGGCGCTCGTGAAGGGGCGGATAAAGGAGTGGGTCCGGATCTGTCTTACAAACACAACAAACACAACACAACAAACACAACAGCACAACAAACAAAACAACAACACAACAATACAACAACACAATAAACACAACAACACAACACAACAAAACAACAACACAACAAACACAACAACACAATAAACACAACAACACAACAAACACAACAGCACAACAACCACAACCACACAACAAAACAACAAACACAACAAACACAACAATGCAACAAACATAACAAACACAACAAACACAACAACACAGCAACACAATAACACAATAAACACAACAACACAACAAACACAACAAACACAACAACACAACACAACAAACACAACACAACAACACAATAAACACAACAACACAACAAACACAACAACACAACAAAACAACAACACAAAAAACACAACAACACAACAAACACAACAACACAACAACACAACAAACCTGGATAGGATTCGGGTATCAACCACTACTCCACAACCCTCAAACCCATCCAGGTGCAGCCAAGTGAATCTTCCAGAAAAATCTCTGTAAGAATTCACTTCTCCTTGGACAGATAGATGAAGAAAGAAAAAAAAAAGAAAGAACATGCAAGAATTAGAACGAATAAGGAGAAATGTGAAAAAGTAGAAAGAAATGTGAAAGAAACAAAGATCCCTAACTCCTAGACCCAAGCACCTTGCCCTAACTCCTAGCCCTAACTCCTAGCCCTCACTCCTAGCCCTCACTCCGAGCTCTAACTCCGAGCCCTAACTCCGAGCCCTAACTCCTAGCCCTAACTACACGCCCTAACTCCTAGCCCTAACTCCTAGCACTCACTCCTAGCCCTCACTCCGAGCTCTAACTCCGAGCCCTAACTCCGAGCCCTAACTCCTAGCCCTAACTACACGCCCTAACTCCTAGCCCTAACTCCTAGCCCTCACTCCTAGCCCTCACTCCGAGCTCTAACTCCGAGCCCTAACTCCTAGCCTAACTTTCAGTGATTGTGATTCTTTACCATTGAGAGATAGGCAATAACGATATGGAGCACGATATCCCCAAAAGTTGTGGACAGATTCAAACTAAATTTGGTGGGTTCTTCACCATTGAGTAATAGGTCTTGAGTAATTGCTCTTTCACGAGCCTCGATTCAGTATCCAAAAACAAACAAAAAAAAAAAGGCCAAAAACGATATGGTAAATTTCAAAAATTCCAATTTAAAAAATCATTGTTGTGGACATGATATTGATGCATGCATGTGCCATGATATTGGTGCATGCATGTGGCATGATATTTATGCATGCATGTGGCATGATATTGGTGCATGCATGTGGCATGATATTGGCGCATGCATGTGGCATGATATTGGTGCATGCATGTGGCATGATATTGGTGCAGGCATGTGGCATGATATTGGTGCATGACTGTGGCATGATATTGGTGCATGCATGTGGCATGATATTGGTGCATGCATGTGGCATGATATTGATGCATGCATGTGGCATGATATTGGTGCATGCATGTGGCATGATATTGGTGCATGCATGTGGCATGATATTGGTGCATAACTGTGGCATGATATTGGTGCATGACTGTGGCATGATATTGGCACATGCATGAGGCATGATATTGGTGCATGCATGTGGCATGATATTGGTGCATGAATGTGGCATGATATTGGTGCATGCATGTGGCATGATATTGGCGCATGCATGTGGCATGATATTGGTGCATGCATGTGGCATGATATTGGTGCATGCATGTGGCATGATATTGATGCATGCATGTGGCATGATATTGGTGCATGCATGTGGCATGATATTGGTGCATGCATGTGGCATGATATTGATGCATGCATGTGGCATGATATTGGTGCATGCATGTGGCATGATATTGGTGCATGCATGTGGCATGATATTGGTGCATAACTGTGGCATGATATTGGTGCATGACTGTGGCATGATATTGGCACATGCATGAGGCATGATATTGGTGCATGCATGTGGCATGATATTGGTGCATGAATGTGGCATGATATTGGTGCATGCATGTGGCATGATATTGGCGCATGCATGTGGCATGATATTGGTGCATGCATGTGGCATGATATTGGTGCATGACTGTGGCATGATATTGGCGCATGCATGAGGCATGATATTGGTGCATGCATGTGTCATGATATTGGTGCATGCATGTGGCATGATATTGGCGCATGCATGTGGCATGATATTGGTGTCCAGTTAAACAACAGGGAAGTCCACCCTCCCCCACCCTCCTCCCCACTTCAGATTCATCACGTGACATTTTTTTAACACCACTCACAAGTTAATGTGTTTTGTCAGCAAAGTGAGACCATCCTCACCCCCACGACCACCACCCTCGGGGGAGGCCCCATCTGGAAAGATCGTGTATCACAATCGGCCGTGGGGGGCCCTTGTTGCCTCGGGGCCCCATACACTTGGGCATGGGTTGCATTACGGTCCAAACGCTGCCATTTTTCAGCACATGTAACAGATAGATCCAGTACAGCAGAGGATGCACAGGGGCAAATAAGCAAGATACGCTCAACGCCAAACTTCACGATATGTCCAAGGAATGGAGGGAAAAATAATGTAATCCATATATCATTTACGTTTCTCGGCGATGTATTTGAAACAAGCATGGGGGCGCCATTTGCTTTCTTTGGAGCCTGTAATGACGCATTCTCCCCCTGATACATCATCAGGAAATAATGTTTGGAATTAATGTTACTAGGGCATGCCCGTACTATATATATGCCCGTACTATATATCTATCTAAAATTATATCCCCCCCCTCTATTTACATGAAATGGTTTGGTCCATTCGCAACGCCAAAGCGAACGGCGAACGGCTTGCGAGTACAGTGACAATCCCCCCCCTCTATTTACATGAAATGGTTTCGTCCATTTGCAACGACCACAGAACCCCCCCCCTCTATTTACATGGAATGGTTTGGTCCATTCGCAACGCCGGCACACGCGATCGTTCGCTGCTCTCTGATTGGTTGAATCGTTTTTTGGACATAGCTCGGTAAGTAATTGTCCGATTAATATGAAACCTTGAAAAGGCACATCCTCGGGTCCCCAGCAATATACCTGGCAAGTTAAAAGTATATCGGACCCGTGGTTGTCGAGAAACAGCGGTCACAGACAAACGTACAGACAGACAGACAGAGATTACTGGAATTATAGATAGATGATGATACCAACAATATTTCCGTTTAGATCGAGGGATCCATGAGCTATCAAATCAAACTCTTATGGATCCACTATTCATTACAATGACGCACACACACATATACACACACATACACACAAACACACACACATCTCGTTTTTTCATTTCTGTTCCTCACAATTCTATCTCTCTTTTATTCACACACACACACACACACACACACACACACACACACACACACACACACACACACACACACACACACACACACTGACACACACACACTGACACACACACACACACTGTCACACACACACACACACACAGACACACACACACTGACACACACACACACACACACACACACACACACACACACACACACACCGCCATTCCCAGCACTTTACATTTCCCCTTATGTTAAACTGCATCGACCAATCTTTTGCCCAATCATGGAATTACCGTATGGAAACTCTCCTCCTGAATCCCTCCACTCTTTCTTCTTTTCCATTGTGCATACGTAATTCATAGACATGTTCCCTGAATGCAGCGCGAGCATCACTTCCTCCGTAAACCACCCGGCGGTTTGGCTTTTCCACGGTTCGAACCGAGCGTTGCGGAATTAACCCAAATTCACCCCCAGTGCACAAGGCTCGAAAGAAGCATGTCATGCGTATGAAACCTCCAGGGCAGGGAAATGAGGAACACATTGGTGCTTTTATTATTATTATTATTAAAATATTATAGTGATGATCACATGTGCTCGAGAAAGCCATCGATACAGCTGCGAAACATTGGACCTCAGATCTTATGGAGTACACATGGAGACATCGAGACCGTGTCGTCATCCCTGGGGAGTCTGTGCAAATGGAATCGCTCATGACAGCTCGTTTATAAAGGTTACATCACATCATGAATGGATTATTTCCTCTTTGTGACGAAAGCCCTCTTTCATTTTGTGTGGACACAATTTTGGATGAAATTTCCACGTGACGTCATTTCACAAGATCTGCCTCACAGACATGGAAAACATCTTTCGATGAAAAACTAACATTTGTCTTTACATTTCGTTTGGATGCACAATGTATAATTCAAGGTAAACTTGCGTGGAGTAAAACATGTAAAATACATCCAAACATCATCATGACATTACTATCGCAACCAAACAAACATCGTAACCATAGTAACCCATCTCCATCCCACGCAACAACATCGTGGCATAACCACCATATAACCAAACACCATCACGGTATAACCACCATATAACCAAACACCATCATGGTATAACCACCATATAACCAAATACCATCACGGTATAACCACAATATAACCAAACACCATCATGGTATAACCACCATATAACCAAACACCATCACGGTATAACCACCATATAACCAAATACCATCACGGTATAACCACAATATAACCAAATACCATCATGGTATAACCACCATATAACCAAACACCATCACGGTATAACCACCATATAACCAAACACCATCATGGTATAACCACAATATAACCAAATACCATCACGGTATAACCACCATATAACCAAACACCATCACGGTATAACCACCAAATAACCAAACACCATCACGGCATAACCACAATATAACCAAACACCATCACGGTATAACCACCATATAACCAAACACCATCACGGTATAACCACCATATAACCAAACACCATCACGGTATAACCACCATATAACCAAACACCATCACGGTATAACCACCATATAACCAAACACCATCATGGTATAACCACCATATAACCAAATACCATCATGGTATAACCACAATATAACCAAACACCATCATGGTATAACCACAATATAACCAAACACCATCACGGTATAACCACCATATAACCAAACACCATCACGGTACAACCACCATATAACCAAATACCATCATGGCATAACCACAATATAACCACACACCATCATGGCATAACCACAATATAACCAAACACCATCATGGTATAACCACCATATAACCAAACACCATCACGGTATAACCACCATATAACCAAACACCATCACGGTATAACCACCATATAACCAAATACCATCATGGCATAACCACAATATAACCACACACCATCACGGCATCACCACCATGTAACCACACACCATCATGGCATAACCACCATATAACCACACACCATCATGGCATAACCACCATATAACCAAACACCATCATGGCATAACCACCATATAACCACACACCATCATGGCATAACCACCAGATAACCACACACCATCATGACATAACCACCATATAACCACACACCATCATGGCATAACCACCATATAACCACACACCATCATGGCATAACCATGGCATAACCACCATATGCCATCATGGCATAACGACCATATAACCACAATATAACCACACACCATCATGGCATAGCCACCATGTAACCACACACCATCATGGCATAACCACCATATAACCACACACCATCATGGCATAACCACCATATAACCAAACACCATCCTGGCATAACCACCATAAAACCACACACCATCATGGCATAACAACCAGATAACCACACACCATCATGACATAACCACCGTATAACCACACACCATCATGGCATAACCACCATATAACCAAACACCATCATGGCATAACCACCATATAACCACACACCATCATGGCATAACCACCATATCACCAAACACCATATTGGCATAACCACCATATAACCAAACACCATAGTGGCATAACCACCATATAACCAAACACCATAGTGGCATAACCACCATATAACCAAACACCATGGTGGCATAACCACCATAGAACCACACACCATAGTGGCATAACCACCATATAACCAAACACCATAGTGGCATAACCGCCATATAACCAAACACCATGGTGGCATAACCACCATATAACCACACACCATAGTGGCATAACCACCATATAACCAAACACCATAGTGGAATAACCGCCATATAACCAAACACCATAGTGGCATAGCACCATATAACCACACACCATAGTGGCATAGCCACCATATAACCAAACACCATAGTGGCATAACCACCATATAACCACACACCATAGTGGCATAGCCACCATATAACCAAACACCATGGTGGCATAACCACCATATAACCACACACCATGGTGGCATAACCACCATATAACCACACACCATAGTGGCATAGCACCATATTCCAAACACCATAGTGGCATAGCCACCATATAACCACACACCATTGTGGCATAGCCACCATATAACCAAACACCATAGTGGCATAGCCACCATATAACCACACACCATAGTGGCATAACCACCATATAACCATGCACCATATTGACATAACCACCATATAACCTCAAAGTAATGAGCACTAAATTCACCTTAAGTCACCACAAGCTCATCTTCCAGACAAATAAAGTGAAGACAATGATGTGATGTGCAACGTGGCATTGATCCTACTTTACCCTGAGACAGCCAGAAACAAAAGTAAAATCATTGTAGACAAACGACAAGAGCCAAAGCGAAGAGTTTGGAAATGGAAGCAGCATTTACAGCCAATATCATTCATTACGCAATGGAATCTTGTGGCCAACATATCCATCACCACAAGCCCCGATGCAATCCATCTCAAGGTTGCACTCCATGACCACATATCTCGGATATCATTTGAAAACCTCCATCTTTTGTCATCCTCAACTCTGATCTATGTTAGGCCACTGTTTCCAAACCCATCCATATTAGTGTCAGTGTTTCCTCCTCTCTTCCCTCTCCTCTTTCCCTGTTCTTTTATTCCCTTTGTGTTTGTCAAACAATCAACTCTAGTTGCTCTTACATGAGTCTCGCTGCTGTGAATAGATATTTTATTTTTATTTAGTCCTAATGAAGTCTTTTTAACCAAGCCTACCTCCACATTGCCACGTAACAGTGGTCTAGGCCCAATTCCTATTCCTAATTTTCATCAACGAACTTTATGGAAATTCCTCTATCTATTTTCTGATGACTCCACCCTCTGCCATGACTGACATCTCTCATCCTTTTCCTTATATATTATTTGACTTAAACCTTTTTATTAAAGATATCCGCTAACACCACGCTTATTTGCTCTGCTACCCATGGATGCATATTATCCGGACCTGGATTTTTATGATCCCTTCATTTTTCGAGCTCTCTCCCTCTCTCTTCACATCATCTACTCTCTAAATTGATCTCTTCTAAAAATCCTTGCCCTCAAAGACTAGAATATACTTTCTGCTATTGGAAGTTCCCCTGACTGTTCCTTTGTAAATGTAGAAGCAAAAAAAGATTGAATAATCCTGCAATCTCACCCTCAAACTCCACTGGCCTGCTGAGTTATTTTCTAGTCTCTGGTTCCTCCTGTATTGGTGTGTTAGACTCTAGTCCTGTTGTTTTGTATTGAATGAATACCTTCTGCTTATCCTTCATTACATTGCATACCTCCATGCTTAACCACCAGTCTCTTTATGCTTTTACCAATTGACACCTCACTGGAATATACCTACTCTGCACACATTTGCTCCTTGAAGGTTGCCCATTTATCCGATGCAGACGGCCCACTCATTAACTTTAACCAATCTAAAGCTCCAAAATCACTTCACATACCCTTAAGGTTTGCCATCCTAAGCTCCCACAGCCTTACACCATGATCCCGAACTTCACATCTCAACAATAGAGTTGCACTGGTTGTGCTTCGATGCTCTCCGACCTCGACCTCCTCCACCACAGTGGGATCCTTACTCACAAAGAGGTCCAACACTGCACTCCCCCTCATTGGCTTAGCTACAAACTGGGTTATCAAGCAATCCTGGACTAAGTCTAAAAATCCTCATCTGCTCTGCACTTTCCTTGTTCTTAGACCCAATCTGTCCCAGGCAAGCAAAAATCACCATAATCAATATTCCTTCCTTATCACATTCCCTTCGGAATTCTTCACATATCCATCTTTTCTCTCTTCCATCACACCAGGAGTACAATAGAAACATCCCACAAGTATCTTACATTTCTTAGAATCTCAATTCTCTATCCACACAGGACCCTTTACAACAATTCCCTCCTTAATGTCATGCCTTCCTATCGATACACTAATGTCTTTTACCCAGACTGCCAGACATCGTACCTTTTTCTCTTTCCTATGACACATGCAAACCCTGGAGCCTTGAGTTCCTGTCATCCTGTTGAATTGCTCACAAAACCTCATCTCACTTACAGCAATGATGTCATACCTCTCGCCATCCACCTTAGCTTCCAGCTCTTCTATCTTTCCATTCAAGCTCCTGGCATTGATATGGCATAAAATACCTTCAATCTTTCTCTTCCTTTAACCACCGCCCTGCTCGCTCAACCAATCTATACTTGGTTAAAAAGACTTTGAGGTTTAAGTCAAACAATGTAGACTTGGTTAAAAATACTTTGAGGTTTCAGTCAAACAATGTAGACTTGGATAAAAAGACTGAGGTTTAACTCACACAATTCAGACTTTGTTAAAACAATTTGAGGTTTAAGTCAAGCAATGTAGCCTTGGTTAAAAAATTTGAGGTTAAAGTCAAACAATGTGGACTTGGATAAAAAGACTTTTTGAGGTTTAAATCAAACAATCTAGACTTGGTTAAAAAGACTTTTTGAGGTTTAAATCAAACAATGTGGACTTGGTTAAAAAGACTTTTTGAGGTTTAAATCAAACAATGTGGACTTGGTTAAAAAGACTTTTTGAGGATTAAATCAAACAATGTGGACTTGGTTAAAAAGACTTTTTGAGGATTAAATCAAACAATGTGGACTTGGTTAAAAAGACTTTTTGAGGATTAAATCAAACAATGTGGACTTGGTTAAAAAGACTTTTTGAGGATTAAATCAAACAATGTGGACTTGGTTAAAAAGACTTTTTGAGGTTTAAATCAAACAATGTGGACTTGGTTAAAAAGACTTTTTGAGGTTTAAATCAAACAATCTAGACTTGGATAAAAAGACTTTTTGAGGATTAAATCAAACAATGTGGACTTGGATAAAAAGACTTTTTGAGGTTTAAATCAAACAATCTAGACTTGGTTAAAAAGACTTTTTGAGGTTTAAATCAAACAATGTGGACTTGGTTAAAAAGACTTTTTGAGGTTTAAATCAAACAATCTAGACTTGGTTAAAAAGACTTTTTGAGGTTTAAATCAAACAATGTGGACTTGGTTAAAAAGACTTTTTGAGGTTTAAATCAAACAATCTAGACTTGGATAAAAAGACTTTTTGAGGATTAAATCAAACAATGTGGACTTGGTTAAAAAGACTTTTTGAGGTTTAAATCAAACAATCTAGACTTGGTTAAAAAGACTTTTTGAGGATTAAATCAAACAATGTGGACTTGGATAAAAAGACTTTTTGAGGTTTAAATCAAACAATCTAGACTTGGTTAAAAAGACTTTTTGAGGTTTAAATCAAACAATGTGGACTTGGTTAAAAAGACTTTTTGAGGTTTAAATCAAACAATCTAGACTTGGATAAAAAGACTTTTTGAGGATTAAATCAAACAATGTGGACTTGGTTAAAAAGACTTTTTGAGGTTTAAATCAAACAATCTAGACTTGGTTAAAAAGACTTTTTGAGGATTAAATCAAACAATGTGGACTTGGATAAAAAGACTTTTTGAGGTTTAAATCAAACAATCTAGACTTGGTTAAAAAGACTTTTTGAGGTTTAAATCAAACAATCTAGACTTGGTTAAAAAGACTTTTTGAGGTTTAAATCAAACAATCTAGACTTGGTTAAAAAGACTTTTTGAGGTTTAAATCAAACAATCTAGACTTGGTTAAAAAGACTTTTTGAGGTTTAAATCAAACAATCTAGACTTGGTTAAAACGACTTTTTGAGGTTTAAATCAAACAATCTAGACTTGGTTAAAAAGACTTTTTGAGGTTTAAATCAAACAATCTAGACTTGGTTAAAAATACTTTTTGAGGTTTAAATCAAACAATCTAGACTTGGTTAAAAAGACTTTTTGAGGTTTAAATCAAACAATCTAGACTTGGTTAAAAAGACTTTTTGAGGTTTAAATCAAACAATCTAGACTTGGTTAAAAAGACTTTTTGAGGATTAAATCAAACAATGTGGACTTGGATAAAAAGACTTTTTGAGGATTAAATCAAACAATGTGGACTTGGATAAAAAGACTTTTTGAGGTTTAAATCAAACAATGTGGACTTGGATAAAAAGACTTTTTGAGGTTTAAATCAAACAATCTAGACTTGGTTAAAAAGACTTTTTGAGGATTAAATCAAACAATGTGGACTTGGATAAAAAGACTTTTTGAAGTTTAAATCAAACAATTTAACCTTAGTTAAAATAATTTGAGGCTTAGGTCAAACAATGTATACTTGGATAAAATACTTTTTGAGGTTTAAATCAAACAATCTAGACTTGGTTGAAAAGACTTTTTGAGGTTTAAATCAAACAATCTAGACTTGGTTAAAAATACTTTTTGAGGTTTAAATCAAACAATCTAGACTTGGTTAAAAAGACTTTTTGAGGTTTAAATCAAACAATCTAGACTTGGTTAAAACGACTTTTTGAGGTTTAAATCAAACAATCGAGACGATTAAAAATACTTTTTGAGGTTGAAGTCAAACAATGTAGACTTGGTTGAAAAGCCTTTTTGAGGTTTAAGTCAAACAATATAAAATTCAAGCCATTGGAGAAGAGGCACGATTTGACATCCGAAGCAATGATGGATTCCATGACTTTGCTGATAATTTGGAGCTGGCTGATTGGTCTGTAGTTTCAAGGATCTGTTTTTGTACCTTTTTGTGGAAAGCGGTAATGTTGGCTTTTTGGCAAGATGATGGCAGATGACCTTCAGCAATAGAGAGGGTTAAGAGAATCGAGAGATGGTGTGAAAGAACGGCAGCGCAGGATTTTAGGACCCGTGGGCTGCTGCCGTCTGGCCCAGTTGCAGAATCAGAGTCGAGGTTTGACAAAAACTTCTCCACCTTGTCAGGAGAGAAGGACACCGAGCCCAGGAGCAGCTGGGTTCGACTGGGTATGGTGGGTACAGAGAGAGATGGGTTTGGGACACAAGATTTTGAGGCAAACACCAAAGTTGAGGCATTCACGTGCGGCTTTGTCACGTGCGGTGTCAACTGTGTAGCCGTTTGAGGTAAGGGAGGGGATGGAAGGGGAACAAACACAAGAAACAGATTTGACCAGATGCCACCAGGATTTGGAGGAGGGAGACAGGTTTGAGAGTTCATTCTTGAGTGTGGAGAGATAGTGCTTCTTGGCTCCCCTGAGGGTAGACACACACTTGTTCTGAGCTTGGTGGAAAGAACTGAGATTGCCTTCAGTTGGATTAGCCTTCCAAGAGGCAAAGGCAAGTTGTTTCAGGGCAACTGCCTCACCACAAGATTCAGTGTACCATGGATGGGAGGAAGGGTATGACAACTGAAGATGAGATGGGATAAATCCATGCATGAGAGAGAGCAGTTTACTTTGGAAGAATTCCCAGAAAGAATTGATGTCAGAGGCAGTAGAGATGGGAAACCAATCCAGATGATTGATGGCTGCTTGAAGACCGTGCCAGTCGGTCTGAGTGAAATGCCAGACTCATCGACACTGAGGAGCCTCTCTGAGAATGGCCAGAGAGATATCCACTTAAACAAGCACGTGATCAGAAGAACCGATTGGAGCAGAAGAAGAGCAGCAGACATTTGCAGGGAAATTTTTCATAACGAAGTCTAGAAGAGAAGATACTCCACTGACTGAGATCCGGATCGGGCAATTGACAGATTGTGTCCATCCCAGTTGGTCGCAGAAGTCCTTTGCTAAGGTGCCATGGCTGGTGAGAGAGAAACCCACACCCAGCCAGCTGGCATGATGACAGTTGAAGTCGCCACATATGAGGAAGAGAGAGTTGGGATGAGTGGATAGAAGTTGGTCCATGTTATCAGACAGCGAAATGTAAATGGAGTCATCACCGTTTGGAGGACGGTACAGAACACATATGAACAAAAGGTGGGAGTGGAGAGGAAGCCATAGCCAGAGGTACTCCTGGGGGTGAGGTGGAGAGAGGGCAGTGCAAGGAGAGTGAGGAAGAGAGTTTTTGATAAAGATAGCCACCCCACAACCAGGACGAGGCTCAGGTCTATCATACCGGAGGAGGGAGTAACCAGGAAGAGATATTAAGGAATCAGAGACATCTTGAAGGAGGAAAGTTTCTGTTAAGCAGATCAAATCTGGATTTTCAGAAGCAACCTGTATGGAGAGGTCAATCAGGTTTGAGCAAAGGCCCCGGATGTTTGAGGTCCATAACGTTAAAGAAGAGGGAGGGGGAGCATCAGGTATAGGACAGGGGAGGACTGGGTAGGGTAAGATGCGGGGTCAGAGGGGGAGGTAGGGAGAGCTGTTGATAATGTGTTGGACATTCAAGAAGGGTTAGGAGAAAGGGAAGGATGAGGAGTAGGGATAGTAGACTTGGTGAGGAGTAGACTTGGTTTAAAAGACTTTTTGAAGTTTAAGTCAAACGATGTAGAGTTGGTTAAAAATGTAGACTTGGTTTAAAAGACTTTCTGAGGTTTAAGTCAAACAATATAGACTTGGTTAACAGCTCGTTAGAGTCGAGATGGGCACCAGAGTTGTGTTACGGATTCGTCACTTCCGTTGTTGTGGTTTTCATCCCCTTGAAACATTTCTGGTTCTATGTAGTATTATTATTCTTGTTTGAGGGAGATAGCCATTATTATTGTCACAAGGTACAAATGTTAATGTTAAATGAAACAGGAAACCAGATCGGGAACCGGAAGACGAAGAGGAAGAGGAGGAAAAAACACGAAGGCGGGGCGAGTGAAGTCGGACAAGAAGCGAGTCGCTTCAAGCTCCGTGGCGAGCATTGTCGAACAAAAGTCGCGAGTGAACTTTGAGTTCCTTGAAAGGAATTCCTGCGATAGGTGTTTTCGCTGGGATTGAGAAACCTGCGTGGTCAGGTTTGGCATTGGGATTCTGACGAATCATCGCCGGGTCGTTTCGACTCAAGTATGAGCCGTCGGCCATTTTGACCCTCGCGCTTTGTTCATCGCAAAAGGTCTCTGCTACGCGTCAGTTTTTTCACCATCCTGTCGTCTGTCGGGGATGTGTGTGCGCAACGCGGAGTTTGAAGATTAATTTGCGGTTCGCCGACTGAACAGTGAACATTCATATCTGGAGGGCGCCTTTGGATTTCCCATTCCTCCGTGAGTTTGCCTGACACGGTTTTGGACCACGTGACGTTTTATGCCGCTTCGGCCGCCTACGCCTGTGAGCTGTTCTGGCAGTGTGACCGGGCCCGTAATCTGAACGGGGTTCGGGTTTCGATTTGATCTCGCTCTGACACTCGCTGGAGGGGATCACCTTTGAGTTATAGAGACATTGGGGAGTGTTCTTTTTCAATCACTTGGAGCACAGTGAGTTATCTTACCCTAGCTGATGGTACCATCATAAGATGTGTTGATTGTATGGTTGATTGCTATCATTGTTGTATCGTTATTCCTGTGTGATTTTTAATACATTATTTGTTTGTTGATAACCCTTGGTGTGGTTTCAATATTGATCTCTAACATGGAATAACACATTTTTCTGCCATGGCTCCTCTCGGGGCTTGGAGGTACATCGTGACCAGGGGGTCGGGGAGCAGCACGTAACAGAAATTGGGGGCTCGTCCAGGATTAAATTCCCTAATAACACTCATCCGGGATTAAATTCCCTGATAATTCGTCCGGGAGAGAATTCCCTAGCATTCCCAAAATTCCCAAATTTGGAATTTTTCTAGAGTTCCCAAATTTTTCAAAAAAATTGGAAAATTTTGTGTGAAGGTTAACAGGTGCTAACTAATAGTCACCATGGTGTTTGATGCAGGAGTGTTTGCGGCATCCCCTAATGAGGCACAGTTCCAAGCATTAAAAAAATCGGAACTCTTGATATTGGCCAGACATTTTAACTTGGAGGTCCGAGTTAGTATGAAGAAGGCAGAGATGCAGACATTGGTGGTAGAATCTCTGGTGGGACAGGGAACATGGACAGAGGTAGCCTTGGATTGGTTACCCGAGGAAAAAGAAAATGTGGAGCTCCGGAAAACGGAGATGCAACTGCAGAGCCAGGAAAGGTTAAAAGCAGAGGAAAGGAGAGCTGAAAAGGAAAGAGCAGAACAGGAACGAGAACTCGAGGAGAGAAGAGCAGAGGAAAGAGCAGAGGAAAGGAGAGCTGCAAGATAACTCGAGGAGAGAAAAGCAGAGGAAAGGAGAGCTGAAAGGGAGTTAAAGGAACGTGACATGGAGTGTCAGGGGAAATTGAACTCAAGAAGTTGGAATTAATGAGAGAACGGGGAGAGGTAACATCCATGCCGGCTAGTTCGACAACTAGTCAGAACACCTGGGATGTTGGTAGGCATGTGAGGCTGGTTCCACCCTTCAATGGAAAGGAGGTAGCCAACTTTTTTTTACACTTTGAGAAAGTGGCTCGAATGCTAAAATGTCCTGAGGAGTCCTGGACCATGTTAGTGCAAGGTGTTCTGGTGGGTAAAGCTCAGGATATTTTTTTGGCTCTACCAATTGACCAATGTGCAGATTATGAGATAGTGAAGAAAACCATTCTCAAAGCCTATGAATTGGTCCCTGAAGCTTACCGGCAAAAATTCCGGAATGCCAGGAAGAGGGAGAGTGAGACCCATGTGGAGTTTGGCAGAATGAAGGAAACCATGTTTGATCGGTGGTGCGATTCGAAAGGGGTTGGGAAAGACTTCAAACTGTTGCGACAATTGAACCTGGTGGAGGAATTCAAACAGTGTGTCCACAAGGACATTAAAGTACATCTTGAGGAAAAGAAGGTACCAGAGGTGTATGAGGCAGCAACCGCGGCAGATGACTATGCCTTGACACACAGGATGGGGTTCCACAAACCTAACTTCTCGCATAAAATTAGCCAGGGGAGTTATGGTACATCCGGTGTGGAGAACGAAAATTCATGGGAGCGGCCTAGAGAGGACTATGAGGACAAATCTGATACCGCGACTTTTAGGGATCAGAAGACTACAGTTCCAAGACAGACCTATATTCCGGGGGGCTCGAGGCAAACCACAAGTTTCTCCTCCGGGCCTACTTGCGCTTTTTGCAAGAAACCTGGACACTTAATGTCCCACTGTTATGCCCTGGAAAGGAAAAATCAGGAGCGGAGTCAGACTAGTACAATTCCGAATGCATTGGCAAATGTGAGAAATCGCCCTCAAAAGGGTTACAAACCATTTATTTCCGAGGGGTTTGTGTCACTGGAAGGAGACTTGACTAACCAGAGACCGGTTAGGGTGTTGAGGGACACAGGAGCACATCAATCTTTGATGCTTGAGGGCATTTTGCCATTGTCAGAGAAGACGGCAACTGGTGTTAGTGTTCGTTTACAGGGGGTTGGTGGCTGTGTTAAAGCTCCACTTCATGTCATCCATTTAGAGTCTGATTTGGTGTCAGGACCGGTCACCTTAGGTTTACAAGCCACGCTTCCTGTAGAGGGAGTATCTTTTGTTATCCGGAATGATTTGGCCGGTGGTCAGGTTTCTGGTACCCCGATGTTTGTTGAAAAGCCTAGTATGGAAAATGACACCGCACAGGTAGAGCAGGAGATTCCGGGTACCTTTCGATCCTGTACCGCGACTCGTGCTATGGGTAGGAAGCGCCCTGAAGAGAAGAGGAAGTACCCTGAAACAAAGTGTCAGCACACACAAGTCAGGGATGGAAGCAATGTTGGCAAGCTCTTTGTAGGTGGACTGAACTTCAACACAAGGGAAGATGTTCTGGACTCTGTCTTCGGCAAATATGGACCGCTCTTGGAAGTGCTGCTGATAAAAGACAGAGAGACGCAAAGGTCAAGAGGATTTGGCTTTGTCACATTTGAAAACACAAAGGACGCCAAAGATGCAGAAAAGGATTTGAATGGCAAGGATTTGGATCGTCGGACCATAACAGTAGAGAAGGCAGGCCATAGGCATCGAGGGGGCTACAGAGGAGGAAAACGTGGAGGTAGTTTCAGGGGTGGCTATGGCTCCTGGGGTGGGAGTAATAGTTTTGGTGGTGGCCGCAGTCGAGATTACTATGGAGGCTCCCAGAGTTACGGCAGCTCCCGAAGGGATGATTATCAGGGTAGTGGCCGAGAAGGAGACCGCTATTCACGTGACTACCGCACCAAGCGGTCCAACCATGATTATTATGAAAGTTAGGAAGAGTTGAAGCACTGAATGCTGCGGAGCAGCCGAGCCAAGATTCCGACACGGATTAACCGTGAACTCCACGTTCCTAAAGGCGTCCACGTAGTGAACTTTCCGACATGGATTAACCGTGAACTCCATGTTCCTAAAGGCATCCATGTAGTGAATACTTCCAGGCCTCACCACCCAACCACCATGGAACCTGGCTCTCAGCTCGGCCTCCCGGAAAAAGTGTTATAGATTTGTTTGCCTTTGGATTTTTGATCACAACCCCTTAACCTTCATTCAAAAGAAACTAAAAATAAAAATCAGAGGTTGATGAGATGGAGTTTGGCTTTGCAGGGGTTCAACTTGGAAATTGAGCATGTAAAGGGCAGGGACAATGTCATTGCTGATGCTTTGTCCAGAGTGAATTAACTTTGGAAATCTCTGTAAGTTGTTTGAAGTTTTGTTGCTTTATTTTTGGGAAATATTGATTATTGTTGCTCACGGGAATTGATGATTTGGGGTGTGAGTCTACTTTTCTTTGTTTAAAGAATTTTGCCTACAAAGAAAGTTTTCACTATGTTCAAACTTTCTTTCTTGAGAGGGGGAAGTGTTACGGATTCTTCACTTCTGTTGTTGTGGTTTTCATCCCCTTGAAACATTTCTGGTTCTATGTAGTATTATTATTATTGTTTGAGGGAGATAGCCATTATTATTGTCACAAGGTAAAAATGTTAATGTTAAATGAAACAGGAAACCGGATTGGGAACCGGAAGACGAAGAGGAAGAGGAGGAAAAAACATGAAGGCGGGGCGAGTGAAGTCGGACAAGAAGCGAGTCGCTTCAAGCTCCGTGGCGAGCATTGTCGAACGAAAGTCGCGAGTGAACTTTGAGTTCCTTGAAAGGAATTCCTGCGATAGGTCTTATCACTGGGATTGAGAAACTTGCGTGGTCAGGTTTGGTGTTGGGATTCTGACAAATCATCGCCGGGTTGTTTCGACTCAAGTACGAGCCGTCGGCCATTTTGACCCTCACGTTTTGTTCATCGCAAAAGGTCTTTGCTACGCGTCAGTTTTTTTCACCATCCTGTCGTCTGTCGGGGATGTGTGTGCGCAACGCGGAGTTTGAAGATTAATTTGCCATTTGCCGACTGAACAGTGAACGTTCATATCTGGAGGGCGCCTTTGGATTTCCCATTCCTCCGTGATTTTGCCTGACACGGTTTTGGACCACATCACTTTTTATGCCGCTTTGGCCGCCTACGCCTGTGAGCTGTTCTGGCAGTGTGACCGGGCCCGCCATCTGAACGGGGTTCGGGTTTCGATTTGACCCTTGGTGTGGTTTCAATATTGATCTTTGACACGGAATGACACATTTTTCTGCCGTGGCTCCTCCCGGGGCTCGGAGGTACAATGTGACCAGGGGGTCGGGGAGGAGCACGTACCAGTTGGTTCAAACGATCTGGTTAAAACACCAGATCTGTTAACCATCAAGATTGGTTAACAGCTTGTTGGAGTCGAGATGGGCACCAGGGAGATTGGAGAGTGTCATCAAGAGTAGATTTTCTACATTTGCAAATAACACAAATTTTGGAGGTAAAGTACGTAGATAGCAGAGACGGAAGGTGATCAACTTCAAATAAGTCTAGATAGTTTCATAGATTGGACAAAATATTGGCAGATTCAGTTTAACATAAACAAATTTAAGGTGCGTGCGATGGGTTCTTCATCTTCTTTCGTGTGCAGCACATGCCTGAAAGACGCATCATTGGCTGAGGGCACGCATGTACTGTTGATGCGCAACACTATGTAGGTTAGTTAAGGAATTTGTCATTTGTTCAGGGTGTCAGGGCTAGCTTGTCTACACTTCGCAAAGGACACAATGGGATCTTTAACGACCACCAACTGAGACCGACAGACGGTATGCCCAGTTTAACGTCCATCCGTGGGACAGCGCACAACACACATTGATGCCTCGCCCTGCCTGTGAGACACCATGACAGTTTGTAGCTGGGTCGAGATTCAAAACCCAGGCTCGGTGCCTCAAAAATAAAATGTTTATACCTCTACGGTCCACACCATCCTGCTATCTTTTACCTCGGGGAGGGGTGGTGAGCAGATTATAGGCAGTTTCAACTTTAGTTAAAGCTAACTTTAGGTAGTGTTAATCTTGTACAGGAATTTAGTGAGGCCTCATCTAGCATATTGTGTTCAGTTTTGGTCACCACATCTGAGGAAGGACATGGCTGTCATAGACAGCGACTACATTGATTCAGCACCGAGGTAGACTCAGCTACAAGGAGCGCCTGAAGGGGACAGGACTTTATGCATTAGAAAGGAGTGAATTACAAAAGGATATTATAGAAAGGTTTCATATAATGAAGGGAAGACAAAATAAATGTAGATGAGTTTTTTTTTGCAGAATAGATAGCGATGGAGCCACACCCTAAAAGTAAAGATGATGAGAGTTAACACAGTAACCTGGCAAGGGTCTTTCACTCAGAGTAGTTCAGGCATGGACTGGTCTTCCATCAAAGGTAGTGGCAGCAGAAACAGTAGCCGGTTACAATTGGAATGACATATAGGTACCTTGATGCATTGGAGATAGCAGGGCATGATGATATTGGCAGGACTTGTTTGGGAGCTTGCACGTAGATGGGTGATGTAGTATCTGGTGTTTTGTGTAGTGCAGACATGGCCTCCTCCTGTGCCAAAGTTCCTTGTTGTTATTCCTTGTTGACAATGAGAGAACAAAATGTACAACTACAAAGGCAAGAACATAATTCGTGACATTAAAAGAAAGAAAAAAATAATCAAAACCAATAAAGCATCCATAATTGAACCAGTGCGGTTCTAGTGTGACGTCATCACTGTAGACTACGGATTTTTATGTTAAGAAAATAGGCCTTTTATGTTTTGAAAAGCGGATTTTTTTTTTTTTTATGTGAAAAAATCCCGAAATATTTTTTTCCCCCGTTTTATTCATTTTTTATTATTACCAAGTTTTTCAGAAATCAGTCAAAAAAAGAACAAAAAATGGTAAGCTTTTTCCTGCACAACATTAAGCACTCTGGGCTAGCAAACAGGTAAAAAATGACGTTCAGGTACCTTTATTGCAACCGCATTGTTTGATAAGTAGAGGACTAGAAGAAATTGACAAGACCCTTTTAGGAACGGTTAAAGTAGGTGTTTGAAATCATTATCTTGGTAATGTTCTCCTTGGTGAGGCGGTGGCGGCGGTCGGTGAGGACGTTTCTGTAGACGGAGAAGGACCTTTCCACGTCGACGCTGACGATGGGGCAGTACCTCAAGAGGGGGATGTCGGCAAGCTTGACTCCAGCCGGCACACCAACCTCAGATCCGTGCTGATCTCCATCCAGGATCAAAGCCACTGTCCTCAGCACACCAATGTCGGGATTGCGCTGCAGCACCGCCTTGAACTTGGTGAGCAGGATCTCCTTACGGCAGCCTCGGATCTTTTCGAGCTCCTCCTTGGCCTGATCAAGGAGCTGGAAGGCCTTGGCCAGCTCCATGCCGGCCTCCTCCAGCTGCTTAAGGATCTTCGGGATGAACGACACGTGGGCATTTAAGAAGACCAAACTGAGCTTGATGTCCGCCTTTCCGAACAGGTCCTTGGCACTCCGGATTGCCATCGCGTCGTCATCGTTCAGCTGGTCCACAATGTCCTTGACGGCCTCGAAGTGCTCGGCGTAAAACACCGCGGCGTCGATCCACGTCCCCCACCGAGTCAGAATGGGCTCCGGGGGGAGAGAAAGATTGGGCTGCTGCTCCCTCCAAAGGACAACACGCGACGGGGCTTTGACGAACACCTTCTTCGTCGTGGCAATCAGGTCGTTGACGTCCTTGAACATTTCTCGGACTGTCTCACAGACACGGTGGAGCGCGTGGGCAATGCAAGTCACATGCAGCAAGTCCGGGAAGAGTTCCTTCAGGGCATGGCCGGCCTTGATCATATAGGCCGCGGCGTCGCTGACGAGGACCTTGAGGCACTCCGGCTTGAAATCAGGCCAAAGATAGCGCAGCGTGTCATTGATTGCGCGCACGATCTCCCCGGAGTTGGTCTTCTCCAGAAACATGCACTGGACGAGGTGGGGACGAAAGTACCCCTCCTTGGACAAGCGTCCCGCGATGATGTTGGCCACATATCGACCTGCCGTATCGGTCGTCTCATCGACGGACAGCCAGATGGGCTGCTGTCCGAGGTCGGCACGGATCCCCGCCAAGGCCTCATCGTAGCACTTGTCGAGGTAGTGCTTTCGAATCCAGCTTTCATCGGGGATCTGGAGAGTGATGTGCTTCTCCAGGAACGACCGGAGGGCAGGGTTTTCCAATTTCGACCATGGGATGCCAGCGGCCAGCATGGCCTGGCACAGCTCCTGAGCCACAACGTCGCACTTGTGCCTCTTTCCGCCACCAAAGTCCTCCATGGTGGCTTGCGTGACCGTCCTCTTCTTCTTCAAGGCCAAGTTGCTCTTGTGGCGGTCTCCTCGGACATGTTGGGCCAGCTCAGACTTCTGCTTCGCCCGGAAAGTCTTTTCACAAGCTCGACAGAAAGCCGTGTCACTCGACACGTACTTGAAGGTGGCCCCATCGCCGCCAGCGTTGAATTCCTTCAGCCACTTGTCACGAAGAGCAGCACTCATCTTGATAGGAGACTTGTTCACACTTTGTGTACACTCTCTCACTGTAGTACACCGCCTCACTGCTGTACACGCTGGGGACGCAATGCACGCAAGTGGACGCAACGTTTTGTTTTTGAGATCGATCGCAGTTAAAAATTTCGATCGCAGTTAAAAATTTCGAAAAATTCCCTAATTCTTTTTAGCGTTGCCAGACATTTTCGACCAAAAAGGGCATTTTATTTTATTTTTCCCGAAAAAGGGCGAAATTTTTTTTTTCTCCAAAAATAGCAAAATAATTTTTTTGCGCGCAAAAAAGCCGTTTTATGTGAAAAAATATTTTTTGTTTTTTCACATAAAAATCCGATGTGCACTCATCAGTCATGAGCCATGAGTGACATATTCTTTTTTTTTCCTTTTTGTTTGTATACAGAATCGAGGCTCATGAAAGAGATAACATTTATCACACAAAAAATCAAACAGCCACACAAAGTATATAATAAGGGGAGCGGTAGACAAGATAGGGAGAGAAGGGGAAGCACAAACACAACATTTGAGAGCAAGGACATCGGGAGATCTGTGGGAGGGAGAGGGCTTGGGGGAAGGAGGCGTGGGAAGGTGGGGGGAGGGGAGGTGGGAGAGGTATAAAACACACGGACACTGCAAGGATTTCCAAGAAAGAAGTCGGAATTTAAAAAAAGTGGATCTGGGGTGAAATTAGCGAGGGTAGAAAAGATCAAGGTTTTGGATGGGGGAAGATAGGAGATGGTGGTGAACAGCTGTTTTAAAGACCTGGAGGGAGGAGTGGGATTGAAGGGAGTGTGGGAGTTTGTTCCAGAGGTGAGAGAAAAGAGGAATGAAAGAGTGAAGGTAAAGAGTGAAGTGAAGGCATTAATCCTAATATCCCAACAAATAACATCGCTAACCAAACAGCGTAATCAATCACGGTATCACTGTACCATCATTGTCCCCAGAACACATTTGGTATGATGGATTAACAGAGATGGTAAAACTAAATGCTTCCATTGTTCCACGAGTTTGTAGGCCTTAAATAATAACAACCCAATAATGCACTATGCGAATTTACTTGCAACATTGATAATAAACTCAACAAAATCGAGTTTGTTCCAGAGGCGGGATAAAAGAGTAATGAAGGACTGAAGGTGAGCAGAGAGTCTTGATTTTGGCAGTTTGACCATAAGAGGGTTGCTGGCAGATCTTGTGCGACCTGTAGGAATATTTGGGGGACAGAGCCCAGAGAGAGCTGGGGGAGTAAGGCCGGAGAGGAGTCGGTAGAAGACAGAAAGACCACCAACCTGCCTGCGGTGAGCGAGTGAAAGGCCCTCGGTGTTAGCTTCATCGCGGGAGATTCCAATGATTCTGAAATCTTTGGTTTCAACAGCGTGAAGCCGAGCTAGGTGTGAGGCAGGAGCACCAGCCCAGAGGGGAGAGCAGTATTCCATTGAGCTGTGGATGAAAGCCTTGTATGTGGTGAGGAGCTCAGGTGTGCCAAGGAAGGACTTCACACGACGGAGGATGCCCAGTCGGCGACTGGCTTTGGAGGCCAGATTGGAAATGTGGTTTTCCCAGGAAAGATCATGGCAGATAGTGGGACCTAAAAGCTTGAATGAAAGAACTTCTTGGAGAGGATTGTTGAGAAAGTAGATGGGAGGGTTGTCCAGTCGCTCTTTTCGGAGAGACATCGTGAGAGTGTGAGATTTGTCAGGATTGAAAGACATGTTCCACTTGTTTGCCCAGTCTGTGATTTTGTCCAGGTCTGCAGAGAGTGAGGAGGCTGCGGACTGCCAATCTGAGGGTTGGTATATTGAGCAGCAGAGAGTGGAGTCATCAGAAAAGAGATAGAGAGGCTTTTCCAGAGAGCCAGAAAGATCATTGATGAAGACCAGAAAAAACACAGGGCCCAGAACACTGCCTTGGGGAACTCCAGCCTGAACAGGAAGGGGAGATGAGAGAAACCCATTCAGGGCCACACGTTGGCTACGACCAGAGAGGAAGTCCGCAAGCCATGCGTGGAGATTTCCATGGATAACAACATCAGAGTTGATCTTCTTTCATATTTAGCACAAGGCTGCTGTTAGCTTGCCTACTCTTCACGAAGGAAACCGTGGGATCTATAAGGTCCACCACCTAATTCTAACAGACGGGACCCCCGGTTTAACATCCATCTGAGCAACAACACACATATTGATGAATCACCTTGCCTGGATGACAGTTTATAGCTGGGTCGGCATTCAAACCCAGGCTAGACAGCTTAGAGGTGAGATCAGAGTTTGCATTAATCAGCGACTCGTCATACAGTCATGTGAAAAAGTAAGTACACCCCATGTAAAGTTTTCACTTTTTCAACATATTTCAACATACAGCTATTTGATCTTCATTTCAACAATATTGAGAGATAAAGGTGATATAATATAACAAATATCATGAAACATTCACATTTTGTAGTCCATTGTATAATTTAAATAAACATAAATGCAAATTTCGTATGTGGAAAAAGTAAGTACACCCCTACATTTATCACGACTTCAAATACCTAAAATTAGAATCAGGTGCACCAGCTCATTTGCAAATGATTAGAACATCGTCAGAGAGGATCTTGGAAGAACCTGTCGAATTTAAACCTCAGACATTTAGTTTGGTTTGCTCTTTGTTGTTGAAGTGTGCGGTGTCACCATGCCTAGATCAAAAGAGCTCTCTGGGGCCTTCAGAAAGAAGGTTATAGATGCCTACGAGTCTGCGAAGGGATTTAAAAAGATCTCCAAACAATTTGAAATCAATCATTCGACTGTCCGGAAGATCATCTACAAGTGGAGAAGATTCAAAACAACTGCCAACTTGTTCAGGCCAGGCCGCCCCAGCAAGTTCAGCCCGAGAGCAGACCACAAGATGCTGAAAGAAGTCTCTAAGAACCCCAGAATGTCATCACGGGACCTACAGGTATCTCTTGCCACTGTTGATGTCAAAGTGCACGAGTCTACCATTAGAAAGAGGCTGCACAAATTTGATCTACAGGGGAGGTGTGCCAGGAGGAAACCTTTGCTGTCCAGAAAGAACATCAGGCCAAGACTAAAGTTTGCCAATGAACACCTAAGCAAAGACCAGCACTTCTGGAACAATGTGCTCTGGACAGATGAGTCAAAGGTAGAGCTATTTGGCCACAGTTCCAGAAGACATGTTTGGCGAAAACCAAATGTAGCATTTGACCACAAGAACCTGATACCAACTGTAAAGCATGGTGGTGGAAATATTATGGTTTGGGGCAACTTTTCTGCATCAGGGCCTCGGCAGCTCACCATCATATAATCCACTATGAATTCTTCATTGTACCAGAGGGTGCTTGAGGATAATGTGAGGCCATCTGTCGGAAAGTTGAAGCTCAACCGAATGTGGACCTTGCAACATGACAATGACCCGAAACAAAACCAGTAAATCCACCAAGGAATGGCTGAAAAGAAAGAAATGGAGGGTTCTGGAACGGCCAAGTCAAAGTCTGGATCTAAATCCCATCGAGATGTTGTGGGGGGATTTGAAACGAGCTGTGCATGCAAGAAACCCCTCAAACATCGCACAGCTGAAAGAATTCTGCATGGAGGAGTGGGCAAAAATTTCTCCCAGTCGATGTCAGAGACTGGTAGACAGTTATAAGAAACGCCTACTTGAGGTTGTTTCTGCCAAAGTGGGCAATACCACCTATTTGAGCCAAGGGTGTACTTACTTTTTCCACATGCGAAATTTGCATTTATGTTTATTTAAATTATACAATGGACTACAAAATGTAAATGTTTCATGATATTTGTTCTATTATATCACCTTTATCTATCAATATTGTTGAAAAGAAGATCAAATAGCTGTATGTTGAAATATGTTGAAAAAGTCAAAACTTTACATGGGGTGTACTTACTTTTTCACGTGACTGTATATGATTCATAAGCAGAGACACATAAAGAGATTAAAAACAAGAGCTCATCATCTCATCTAAAGCTCATCTATGCAAGATTCACGGAATCTGGCAAAAGAGCCGAGAAAACCTTTATTATTATTATCTCTTCCAGTTATCCCCACACGTTTCCAATTTCATCATTCCAGAGATCTTTTCACTTCGCATGCCATTCCTTGGAAGATTCCTCCACAACAGAGAGGTCTTTTTCTTTGTATTAAAGCCAAAAACTCCCAGTAATGTTCTTCAAAGCTGGAGTAAATCCTTCCATTTCAATAAGAAGACAGTATGAAGGATACAGGTGCTGTGAGCTGGGTAGTTGTGGGTTTGGGGTTCAACATTATGGTGTGTTCACTGCTTGCCAAGTTTTCATTTAGTATTTCACTTAAAGGATAGTAGCCTTACTTTGGTGTTTCAGTGTCAGTCATGTCTCTATCTCATTGTCTTCTTGTTCATGTGACCCTACGAAAGCGGATTCGTGGTCTGAACATGGGATGTAATATGTGAACCAACCTCAGAGGACACCAGAATGATTTCTAAATTCAGACTCTTAATCTAGGTTAATGGGAGGAATAAATATCCGAGGTAGGGATAGGAAATGACAGGAGGTGGCGATGCACTATCTGCATGAAGCCACGGATGGAAAAATGAGACAGAACAGTCTCTGGAAAGTGGTTCCATAGACAGGAAAAGTGAGGAATAAAAGAGTTTAGGTGTTCAGTTAGCCTGGATTTTGGAACTTTAACCAGATGGGAGTTACTTGAGGAATGCGTGCATTCTGGAGTTGCTGGGGAGGATCAGAGGACTGAGACAGCAGAGACAGCAATGTTAGAGAATATACGGTAGAAGACCAAAGAGACCACCGGCTTGCATGTGATGTGGGAGCAACAGACCCCGTGCTTCAGCTTCATCACGTGAGATTCCAAACATTCTGAGAACTTTAGATTCCACAGTCTTCAGTAGAGACAGATGCCATGCTGGAGAACCAGGCCATAGCAGTAGTCCTTTGAGATTCGAAAAAAATCCTTTAAAACCATGGGTGGCTGTCATTTTGCAAGGAAAGACTTGAATTGATGGAACCTGCCTAATCTTTGACTAGCTTTGGAGGCCAGCTTTGATATGTGGGTGGCTCAGGAAACGTCATGGTTCAAGAGGCTGAACCTCTTCCAGTGGTTGGACATTGAAAAAGATAGGTGGGTTAATTTGATGATCACACTGGAGCAACATTGTGAGACTGTAAAATTCTGCAGGATTGAAAGTCATGTTCCATTTACCAGGCTAGTATCTAATCAATCTACAGTCACGTGAAAAAGTAAGTACACCCCATGTAAAGTTTTGACTTTTTCAACATATTTCAACATACAGCTATTTGATCTTCATTTCAACAATATTGATAGATAAAGGTGATATAATATAACAAATATCATGAAACATTTACATTTTGTAGTCCATTGTATAATTTAAATAAACATAAATGCAAATTTCGCATGTGGAAAAAGTAAGTACACCCCTACATTTATCACTACTTTAAATACCTAAAATTAGAATCAGGTGCACCAGCTCAGGTGCAAATGATTAGAACATCGTTAGAGAGGATCTTGGAGGAACCTGTCTTATTTAAACCTCAGACATTTAGTTTGGTTTGCTCTTTGTTGTTGAAGTGTGTGGCGTCACCATGCCTAGATCAAAAGAGCTCTCTGATGCCTTCAGAAAGAAGGTTATAGATTCCTACGAGTCTGGGAAGGGATTTAAAAAGATCTCCAAACAATTTGAAATCAATTATTCGACTGTCCGGAAGATCATCTACAAGTGGAGAAGATTCCAAACAACTGCCAACTTGTTCAGGCCAGGCCGCCCCAGCAAGTTCACCCCGAGAGCAGATCGCAAGATGCTGAAAGAAGTCTCTAAGAACTCCAGAATGTCATCACGGGACATACAGGTAGCTCTTGCCACTGTTGATGTCAAAGTGCACGAGTCTACCATTGGAAAGAGGCTGCACAAATTTGATCTACATGGGAGGTGTGCCAGGAGGAAACCTTTGCTGTCCAGAAAGAACATCAGCGCAAGACTAAAGTTTGCCAATGAACACCTCGGCAAAGCCCAGCACTTCTGGAACAATGTGCTCTGGACAGATGAGTCAAAGGTAGAGCTATTTGGCCACAGTACCAGAAGACATGTTTGGCGAAAACCAAAGACAGCATTTGACCACAAGAACCTGATACCAACTGTAAAGCATGGTGGTGGAAATATTATGGTTTGGGGGAGCTTTGCTGCATTAGGGCCTGGGCAGCTCACCATCATAGATGCCACTATGAATTCTTCATTGTACCAGAAGGTGCTTGAGGATAATGTGAGGCCATATGTCGGAAAGTTGAAGCTCAACCGAAGGTGGACCTTGCAATATGGCAATGACCCTAAACATACCAGTAAATCCACCAAGGAATGGCTGAAAAGAAAGAAATGGAGGGTTCTGGAATGGCCAAGTCAAAGCCCGGATCTAAATCCCATCGAGATGTTGTGGGGGGATTTGAAACGAGCTGTGCATGCAAGAAACACTTCAACCATCACACAGCTGAAATAATTCTACATGGAGGAGTGGGCAAAAATTTCTCCCAGTCGATGTCAGAGACTGGTAGACAGTTATAAGAAACGCCTTCTTTAGGTTGTTTCTGCCAAAGTGGGCAATACCACCTATTAGAGCCAAGGATGTACTTACTTTTTCCACATGCAAAATTTGCATTTTTGTTTATTTAAATTACTAGGGCATTGCCCGTACTATATCTATATCTAAAATTATATCCCCCCCCTCTATTTACATGAAATGGTTTGGTCCAAAGCGAACGGCTTGCGAGTACGGTGACAATCCCCCCCCTCTATTTACATGCAATGGTTTGGTCCAAAGCGAACGGCTTCCGGAGTTTGGTAAAGAAATCGCCATCGCGTGCACAAACGCGCAGGAAAGCGAATGAATCGCAAATTCGGTTTTATTAGTTTTAAAACATAGTTTAACGCCAACATAGTTTGCAAACGTGAAATAAATGAATACGCTCTCAAATGTGCCATCCGAGGCAGAGTGTGTCCTCCACGTTCGGCACACGCGATCGTTCGCTGCTCTCTGATTGGTTGAATCGTTTTTTGGACATAGCTCGGTAAGTAATTGTCCGATTAATATGAAACCTTGAAAAGGCACATCCTCGGGTCCCCAGCAATATACCTGGCAAGTTAAAAGTATATCGGACCCGTGGTTGTCGAGAAACAGCGGTCACAGACAAACAAACGTACAGACGTACAAACGTACAGAGATTACTGGAATTATAGATAGACTAGGGCATGCCCGTACTATATATATGCCCGTACTATATATCTATCTAAAATTATATCCCCCCCCTCTATTTACATGAAATGGTTTGGTCCATTCGCAACGCCAAAGCGAACGGCGAACGGCTTGCGAGTACAGTGACAATCCCCCCCCCCCCTCTATTTACATGAATGGTTTGGTCCATTCGCAACGACCACAGAACCCCCCCCCTCTATTTACATGCAATGGTTCGGTCCAAAGCGAACGGCTTCCGGAGTTTGGTAAAGAAATCGCCATCGCGTACACAAACGCGCAGGAAAGCGAATGAATCGCAAATTCGTTTTTATTAGTTGTAAAACGTAGTTTAACGCCAACATAGTTTGCAAACGTGAAATAAATGAATACGCTCTCAAATGTGCCATCCGAGGCAGAGTGTGCCCGCCACGTTCGGCACACGCGATCGTTCGCTGCTCTCTGATTGGTTGAATCGTTTTTTGGACATAGCTCGGTAAGTAATTGTCCGATTAATATGAAACCTTGAAAAGGCACATCCTCGGGTCCCCAGCAATATACCTGGCAAGTTTCAAGTATATCGGACCGGTAGTTGTCGAGAAACAGCGGTCACAGACAAACAAACAAACGTACAGACAGACAGACAGAGATTACTGGAATTATAGATAGATACAATGGACTACAAAATGTAAATGTTTCATGATATTTGTTATATTATATCACCTTTATCTATCAATATTGTTGAAATGAAGATCAAATAGCTGTATTTTGAAATATGTTGAAAAAGTCAAAACTTTGCATGGGGTGTACTTACTTTTTCACGTGACTGTACATCAGCGAAGAGTGATGCAGCTGATTTTCATATCGTGTCATCACACAACTGCCTGCCATTGGTGGGCATACTTAAGAGCTGTGATTAGCCTCTGACAGATCCTTTGATGCATGAATGCGTCATCTAACATGCCACATCTCATTGGATGTTCCGTAGTCTGGGGTGCAAGACCGCACTCACAGTTAGCATCATCTGTGCTGTATCCCCATCTCAACATATTGGTTTTACACCTTCGAACTATAGTGTGGTCTATTCAGGCTGCGCCAGGTTGTCCATGGTTGATTCGTACCTGGTGGTCGTTTGTCTACCGGCTCAAGATTCATTATCTCATCCTCTGAGGCCAACTGCAATCTTTCACCCCAAAAGTTCAGCCTCCTTGAGGTTGCAGTACCTTCTGGTAAATTGACATGATAGGAAGCTCCGGTGAGATTTAAGCCATGGAGAGATCACTTGATGGCCATGAGGAGGGTGTCCCTTATCTGTTTGTATAAGATGTTCTATCTGGATTGCTACTACCCTCCTAATATCAGGTGGTACAATAGCAGCAAACAGATATAGATGGCTGGTATTGGTGGATTTCAGATACCAGTAATATAACATCTCGAGTTCAGCAACGAGTCCAGCTTCTTGGCATGGGTTGATCGGTCCCAAACTGGGCAAGAATATTCCACCACAATGCAATCGCTGATTGCAAGTAATGTTGATCAAATTGGTGTTGGGTTGACTCCCCATTTGGAACAGTTACTGACTTTTGCTCTCAATTTGCTGTGATATGGGCTCTGTACATCAGGGAATGACACAAGGTCACCACGAGGTGCACAGGATTTGAGCAGTGCCCAAGCCTGGTTCCATTCCACAATATCTACAATTTTTGGTCTGCACTTTGTTCTTTTTCATCAAGCACAAGAGCCTGAATCAACTCCTCTAGTGAATCTAACCTTAAAAAAAAAAAAATTGGCCACAGAGCAAAAGCTGTTGTCCAAGATGAATCTCAAACAGCTGCAGGAGAGTGCCAGCACTGTGTTAAATGAGTTAGACCAGGACCAGCTTATTGAGGCATGTAGTTATTTGAAATGTGATATGTTCAGGCGGAGAGTGAGATTCCTGGGGAAGATGGTGTCAGAGGAGGTCTACACCATGGACCCGGCCGAAACTACACCAGTTCAGTCATTGAAAAACCGAAAGCCAGCCATGGTTGGGGAGCTGAGGAAGGTCCTGGGTTTCCTCTCCTACTACAGGTCTTACATACAGAATTTTTCACGTATCGCAAAGCCATTGTATGATGTACTGGCAGCCCATGACCTAGAGTTACAGTCAAAGACAGAAAGGAAGGGGGGGAAGGAAAATAAAGATGCCAGAAAAACAGGCCAGTTGCCCAGTAAATGTCCTATTGTCTGGAGTGAAGAGCATCAACAGGCAGTGGAACAGATAATCAGCCACCTCACCAGCCCACCTGTCTTAGGTTACCCTCGGTTTGATCGGTCATTTGTGCTGCACTGTGATGCATCACAGGAGGGCTTGGGAGCAGTGTTGTACCAACGTCAGGAGGGGAAACTGCGGGTCATAGCTTTTGGATCAAGAACTCTCACTCCGCCAGAAAGGAAGTACAACCTGCATTCAGGGAAGTTGGAGTTCCTGGCAGTAAAATGGGTGATATGTGAGCGCTTCAAGGACTACTTATACCATGCGCCCTCCTTCACTGTCTACACAGACAACAACACACTCACATATGTACTCACAACAGCAAAGCTGAATGCCACTGGACAGAGATGGGTTGCTGAATTGGCGGATTTCAACTTTGATGTCAAGTACAGGCCAGGCCGAACGAACGCAGACGCGGATGGACTGTCTCGCATGCCTCTTGATTTCTGTAAGTTCATGGATGGGTGTACAGAAGGAATGTGTCCAGAGGTTGCTGAAGCTGTCATTCAAGGGGTGTCCACCACACAGAGGGATTTCATGCCACATCTAAGTCCATTGGCCATCAATGCAATGGCCACAGAGATTCAACTTGACCAGCCTTCTACCTCATTACATCCCATTCCACTGAGTCACCTCCAGTCCGCTCAACGAGAGGATCCTGTCATTGGCCCGGTGCTGAAGCTAAAAGACCAGGGTGAGCACCCAAGCAATGCGACAGTAGAAAAGGAAAGCCCTGAGGTGAAGGCCTTGCTGAGGGAGTGGTCAAAGCTGCAGGTAAATAGCAAAGGTTTCCTGTATCGCAAGACTGCAACAAGGACCCAACTCGCGTTGCTACGCTGCTACCATCCACTTGTATACAAGGAAGTGCACAAAGATATGGGACACCTGGGCTCAGAAAGAACGTTAGAACTTATCAGGGACCGATTTTACTGACCAAGGATGCAGCGGGATGTGGAGAGATTTGTGACACAGGAATGCGAGTGCTTAATGAAGCGAAAACCAGGCCGGATCATGCGAGCACCCATGCTGAATATAAAGACCACATATCCCTTTGAATTGCTGTCCATCGACTTCCTGCACCTTGAAATGTGTAAAGGAGGGTATGAGTACATTCTTGTGGTGATGGACCATTTCACTTGATTTGCACAGGCGTATGCAACAACCAACAAGTCAGCAAGGACAGTTGCAGACAAGATATTCAGTGACTTTGTGCTGAAGTTTGGTTTTCTCATACGAATCCATCACGATATGGGACGAGAATTTGAAAATCAACTGATGGCCAACAGTTGGTGAAGCAACAAAGTGGGATTAAAGGCTCCCACACCACACCATACCACCCCCAAGAAAATGGACAGGTAGAGAGGTTTAATAGGACATTGCTGGCAATGCTGAGGACTCTGACTGAAGAACAAAAGCAAAATTGGAAGAACTCATTAGCAAGTGTGGTGCATGCCTATAACTGCACCCGCAATGAAGCAACAGGGTTCTCACCGTACTTCCTGCTCTATGGGAGGTCTCCCAGACTTCCAAGAGATCTACTATTTGTATTTGACATTGAGGGGAAAGAGAGCTCTTATGCTGACTATGTTGAGAAGTGGAGGAACAAGATGAGAGATGCATATGGAATCGCAAACAAAACTGCAGCCAAGCAGGCCACTCGGGGAAAACTGTCACATGACAAAAGAGTCTACGGTGTAGAGCCACAAACAGGTGATCGGGTTTTGGTGAGGAATGTTGGTGAGGGGGGGGGGGGGAGTCCTGGGAAGATCCGATCCTACTGGGAGGACCAGGTTTACGTTATTGTCGGAAGAAAGACTCCAGATAGCCCAGTGTATGAGGTGAGACCTGAAAATGGGAGGCAGAGCCAGGACCCTCCACCGCAATCTTCTGTTGCCATGTGACTCCCTGCCAGTGGCAGAACCTCAGCAGAGACCGCACAGAGAGGAAACAGCACAGAGTGAGCGAGGACTGAGGAGAAGGTGGACACGCCGTAAAGGTTCCGCTGTGGAAGGGGTTGAGCCAGTTGGTGAGTCAGAAGACGAAATCTTTGAGGACCAAGCCCAATGGGGCACAGTGGAGGGATTGGATATCTTGGACCTCAACCCCGACGCCATAGCATTTCAACCACGGAGGAGGGTACAACGACAGCCAAATCCATCTCCGGTGGTCATGCAGAAAGAACTACTGGAAGACTGGTGCCTCAGTGAAGAGGCAGAGGGACACACCAGTGAAGGACCACAAGAGCTCCTGGAATCGGAGGAAGAAGTAGTACAAGAAGACACCTCCAATGGCAACTATTCCCATCCAAAGAGACGGATTAAACCTCCACAAACATTGACCTATGAGTCACTGGGAAAACCATCATTGGTGAGAAGGATAGTAAGCACCCAGGAATCCCGGATTCAGTTGGTTGATGGAGACATCTTTAACTGCCCCCCAACAGAGACTCTTGCAATCTTGCATACTGCATTAGCAGAGATTGCTCCATGGGAGCAGGAATGCTTACACTCTTTGAAGAGAAGTGCTCCGGTATACAAGAGCTGTTCAGTCACACAAGGAAGACCGGAGATTGTGTGGTGCTAAAAAAAGGAAAAAGATTTGTGTACTACCTCATCACAAAGGAGAGTGCTGACCAGAGATCAATGTGCACCAGCTTGAAGGAAAGCTTGGAGGCAATGAGAAACCACTGCATTGCTCATGGAATAACCAAGGTCTGCATGCCAAAGAGGCCTTAAAATGCATGTTGTTGTTGTTGTTGTTGTTGCATGCCAAAGAATGGACGTGGGTTGGAGGACTTGAATTTGGAAACGGTGCTGAAGATTTTGGAGGAGGTCTTCCAAGAAACTGACACCAGTATCTCTGTCTACTCATGGTAAAAACCTCAGGAGTACGTACGAGTGATGGAAGAACGAACAGTTGTTTGGGTGAAGTGAATGTCGGGACGACATTTCTTTTGAGGGGGAGAGTGTTACGAGAAAAACTACTACCCCCATTTACATTACTACCACCCCATAAAAAAACTCAAAATAATGATGAGATTAATATTAAAACGCAGAAGGCAGCCTGAATGATAACAAAGAGTGGAGATGCAACCGCTGACCACCGGGTGTTAACAACACAGTTGCTCTTACAGCACCTCAGGTTGCCGCGAACGGCGTATCGGAAGGCACCAAGCCTGCATCTCCTATTTTATATCTACGATTATTATACAATTCAGAATAATGATGAGATTAATATTAAAACTCAGAAACCAGTCCGAATAATAATAATGAGTGGAGATGCAGCCTCGGACCATCTGCTGTGAACAACACCACTGTTCTTACAGCACATCCGGTTGCCGCGAATATTGTGTTTGAACGCACCAGGCTGGCATCTCATGTTGTGCATCTTTGATTATTATTCCAGGTATGGATCGATTTCTCTCAAAATAGTGAATATTGAGGCACGATGTTGTTGAGTTTATTATCAATGTTGCAAGTAAATTCACATAGTGCATTATTGGGTTGTTATTAGTTCAGGCCGACAAACTCGTGGAACAATGGAAGCATTTAGTTTAACCATCTCTGTCAATCCATCATACCAAATGTGTTCTGGGGACAATGATGGTACAGTGATACCGTGATTGATTACGCTGTTTGGTTAGCGATGTTATTTGTTGGGATATTAGGATTAATGCCTTCACTTCACTCTTTACCTTCACTCTTTCATTCCTCTTTTCTCTCACCTCTGGAACAAACTCCCACACTCCCTTCAATCCCACTCCTCCCTCCAGGTCTTTAAAGCAGCTGTTCACCACCATCTCTTATCTTCCCCCATCCAAAACCTTGATCTTTTCTACCCCCGCTAATTCACCCAGATCCACTTTGTTTGAAATTCCAACTTCTTTCCTGGAAGTCCGTGCAGTGTCCATGTGTTTTATACCTCTCCCACCCCCCCCCCCCCTTCCCATGCTTCCCCTCCCCCCCAAATCCCTCTCACTCCCACAGATCTCTCGATGTCCCTGCTCTCAAATGTTGTGTTTGTATCCTTCCCCCTCTCTCCCCATCTTGTCTATCGCTCCCCATGTTATATGTTTTATGTGTTGGTTTGTCTTTCTGTGTGATTAATGTTAGCTCTTTCACGAGCCTCGATCTTGTATACAAAACAAAAAAAATAAAAAAATGCAAGCATTCTGTGCATGATTAATTGAACAGTGAACACCACTGTTCTTACAGCACATCCGGTTGCCGCGAATATTGTGTTTGAATGCGCCAGGCCGGCATCTCATGTTGTGCATCTTTGATTATATTATTCCAGTAAAAGAATTTGGAATTGGAATGGCAACTCTGCTCTGATCCATCTACCTCATCACCCTGCACCATCACACCGGAATACTGTTATAGTGCAACGTTAACTTTTATTTTATCTTCCTTTTGTTGAAATGTTTTTTTCCTACTGAGTCAATTTTAACTGCCAAAAGCATTGCACCACATTGTTATGTGCTAACCTGCTTAAAAGAGCAGCTTGAGTTCTCAACCTCCTGTGATGCTTTTGTAATTTTGCATTTCCTGTAGTACCATGTATGAATAACACAGACATTCTGCCCATGTACATTCGCTGGTTCAAAAGGAACCGAGTCTGGGACTTGCTGTAATGTCTTTGTCTGGATCGAGTTGCGTTTTGAAACCTTGTGTTCCTTCCTGTGTTTTTATCATTCAAAAAGGAATTCCCAGTCCATATGTGCACACATTTATCAAAACGATTCTATGCAAATCAAAATAATGGGAGCACAAAGGCTTTTGTATTGTCTACTGAGGCATTAAATAAAAGTCACTTTATCTAGCAAAATGTAAAAAAAAAAAAACTGCCTAAACAAAAAAATTTCCTTTAACAAATCTATTGCAAACAATGTCAATGGGTTACTTGGACAAAGTAGAATGTGCATTTATGTTAAGCTTTTTCTGTTGAGTTAAGTTCATGTGCATTGTCTGGTGCTGGTGCTGATCTTCCTGATAACATTGGATTTTAGGTCCTTCATTGAAGCTCAAGGCTAAAACTTCTGCATCGAGTGTGTCCTGTTTTACTGTTAGCGTTTCAATGGAGTTTTGAACCCTTTCCTGCATCTTATCCGGACCTTTTTGTTTGAATTATTGAATCCAAATTCATGTCTCATGGCCTAATTACCAAGGCCTCAGCTAAATATATTTTATACTGGGAGACCTCCTTTTAAGCTTCTTGACTTTCCATTTTGCTTCCTCTACTTCTTTTCAAACCACCCTCTCACCCCCCAAAGGCCTACTTCATTTAAAACAAATAAATCATAAACTCATTCTGCCTGTATTTTCTTCCTTTGCTCATTCTTTATATCTTTTATTCTTTTATATCTAATTTGCTTCTCAAGAAGTGTTTCATGACATTTTAAAATGTTTCATTTTACAAACTTGTCCATCATGGACTCCATACATTATCTTCTTCTTCCTCTTCTTCCTCACACAATTTATTTTCAAAATCTAACAGATCACGCAAGAGCCATTCCATCGCCCGTCCCTGCAAATCTTAAGCATGACTTTCCTCCGTACCTTCAAAAACCCTTCATTTTCATCCCCATCACGATGTCATTTATCCCCCACCAGTGTTGCCACCACGCAGCAGCGTGGCACATAGGCCTAAATGCTTTGCCGAGGAGATGCTGGGTCGACTGGTGCCATCGACCACGTCAACATGACTCACATATCCGAACTGGGCAACTGGGATGAACCATGAACAGTTATATACATACATACATATATATATTACTGTTAAGTGTGCGTGGTGGTTCTGCAGAAGCGGTCTCATGGCAAGGATTAGGCTCGATGGTTTGGTTATGTTGGGTGGTTTTCCATTGCCTTTCCAGCAGTCAGGAAGGGCAGGAATTTGTACTTTGTTCAAAGTGCCTGCAATAGCTCACCGACTATTCGCGAAAGACACTGTTGGATGTCTAATATCCACCAATTAATGCTGGCAGATAGTACACCTCGATTAATGTCGATCTGCAGGATGGTGGACTTTGTGACGCAAGGCCCGGTCCCTGAAACCACAATCCAACAGTTTCTTGTCGGGTCGAGAATGGAACAAACACTAAACAGCTCAAAGGTAAATACGCACTTTTGGATATACAGACTTGGCATTTAATATGGCATTTTTTTTTTTCTTGACTTGGGTTTACTTTCTTAACTCAGTATGTCAATCTGGTGTGTTTCTTTTACACTTTGGTGATTTATTTGTTAAAAGAACCATGTCACTGATTGTCTGTCGCAGCAAGAAGTCAACAACAGGATTATATCACAGGTGGCATGGCAAAATGTACGGACAGGTGCATTTGATGATTGGCTTCACAGTCGGGTATACAAGGGTTGTTGCGTTCTGTATTAGTGGAAAACAACTGCTGCACGTCTCCAAAAGTTATTACCGCTTCCTCTGGAGATGGTCCGTCAACTCGACAATGCTGTTTGTCATGGAGTGGTGGCTTTACGAAATTCTGGCATGAAACAGCGTGCTATTGCTCAGCAGTATGGCATCACTCAAGGTCAGGTGTCAAAGATCCTGAAACGAAATGCTCAGAGGGGTGTCCCTACTCCAATACCGAGGCCAGGACGTCCCCGCAGAACCACAAGGAGGGATGATCGCCAGCTGCACCGCTTAGTCCGCAATGGCCGTACCAAGTCAGCTAATCGGCTTAGGGCTGAGTGGCAGCAACTGACAAATGTGCCTGTATCCAGCAGGCTAGTCAACCAACGATTGGTTCAAGCAGGCTATCGTGCCAGGCGTCCCCTGGGAAAGCCACGCCTGACCAGACAACACCGCCAGCACCGATTGCAATGGGCCAGAGAGCACCGTCAATGGCAGCCAGGACACTGGAATCACGTGATCTTCAGTGACGAGTCTAGATTTCTGGACTATCATCAAAATGCCCGCGTCCGAGTGTGCAGACAAGTGCATGAAGCCTACAACAAAGATTGTATAGTGCCAATAGTCCAAGCTGGAGGTGGTGGGGTGACCGCTAGGGCTGCTTTTCATACAACAACATGCATTTTAAAGGCCATTTTCCCTGCTAGAGCGGGGGTTAGCCTTGCGGTCCCCATGACAATCTTCTCCATTTTGCCCTATTTTCTGCATCTCTCCTTGTTAACCCCCTTGCCCGCATTTCTTCTTAAACCATCTTTAGCCAAGTCTTTCTCGGTCTTCCCCGTCCTCTACTTCCTTCTACATTCATTTCCATCACTCTTCTCAACCAGTCACTTTCATCCTTCCTCAACACATGACCAAACCATCTCAACCTGTTCCTCTTCACAGCATCAATCACAGGCACTATTCCCATCATCTTTCGCAATTCACCATTTGTCTTCCTCTCTCTCAACGATACTCCGCACATCCGTCGAACCATTCGCATTTCCACCCTTTCCAACCTTCGTTGCTGCTCTACGTTCATTACCCATGTCTCGCTCCCATAAATCATAACACTTCTCACACATGCAGCATACACCTTTCCCTTCAGCTTCAACGACACTCCCCTCATCATCAGCACGCCACTCAGTTCCCGAAACTTCTTCCATGCACATCTCACTCGAGCAACCGTTGCCGAGTCTGATCCACCCTCTCCATTTAGCATGTCTCCGAGGTAGCAAAATGTTTTCACACCTTCCAGCTTCACGCCGTCTCCAAGATCCAACTCAACATCTCCTCCATCTGCAGCTCCCTCTGTGCACACCTTACACTTGAATGTAGCTGCCACACTGGTTAATGACCCTCTCACACCACTACATTTTTGATGAACCCACTCAGCGCACATTGTACATTGAATGGAGTTCACTCCGACACCCTTCCTACACACAGCACAGGGCCACTTCCCAGTTCTTTCCACCTCACCACATGCTTTACCACTTGCCATCACCTTCGTCTTTCCGATATTCACCTTCAGACCTTTTGTCTCCATACATTCCTTTCACGTGTTCATCTTTTCCTTCAGTCCATCCATACTTTCCGCAATCAACACCAGATCATCTGCATACAACAACTCCCACGGTAAACCCTCCTTTACGTTCTGAGCCAGCACCTCCATCACAGCTACAAATAGTAGTGGCCTTAGTAACGACCCCTGATGCACTCCCACCTTCACCTCAAACTCACCACTGTTCCCGTCCTTCGTCCTTACAGCTGTGCGCGCTCTTTTGTACATTGCCATCACTACTCTGATCAACCATTCCTCCACTCCTAACTTCCTCAATGCCCATGTCAATACTTTGCGTGGTACCCTATCGAATGCTTTCTCCAGATCAACAAACCCAAGAAACAACTTCTTCCTCTTCTCCATGTACTTCTCCTGCAACTGCCTCACAATGAAAAGCACGTCTGTCGTTCCTCTTCCTGGCATGAATCCAAACTGCATTTCGTCGATCTTCACTTTCTTCCTTATCCTCCTCTCCAACACCCTTTCCAATACCTTCATTCCATGCTCCAATAACTTTATCGCTTGGTACGAGCCACACTCCAGAGGGTCACCTTTCCCCTTGTATAGAGGGATGAGGGTACTCAGTTCCCAAGCCACTGGAATGCGGCCTTCTTTCACCACCAGATTACAGACCTCTGTCATTCTCTTCACACCCCAACTTCCTGCTGGCTTCAACATATCTCCCACAACTCCCGTCGGCCCTCCCGCTTTTCTACCCTTCATTGCTTTTATCGCTTCCTCAACTTCCTTCTCAGTTATCTTCTCTGCCGGTCCTAAAACTGGGTTACTCTCTATGTTGCCATCCCATTCATTCTCTGCATTCAACAGCATTTCCATATATCTTTTCCATCTTCCTTTAATTCCATCTTGGTCGACAACGATTTGTCCCACTTCATCCTTCAAGCAACTCACCCCCATCACATCACACCTCTCTTTCGCGATCTGCTTTGCAATCCTGAATACCGCTCTCTGACCCTCTTCCGAATCCAAGCGTTCTCCGAACATTTTCCTACATGCCTCCTGCGCCTTTGCTACCTCTTTCTTTGCAGCCTTCCTGGCTGCCTTATAACTTTCATGCTCTGCTGTTTCTGCTCCCGTACCCTTCGCCTTCTGCCACTCCTTGAACTTCTTCCTCTTCATGTCAATCCTCTTTCAAACTTCATCATCCCACCACCATGTTTCCGAGTGCCTCAGTGGTCCTTTTGTCCATCCACATACCTCACCAACGGCTCCCAACAGACTAGCTTTCATTGACATCCAACCACTTTCAAGCTCAACCACATCATCCTCGACCCTACTCAGCCTCTCTTTTAATGCCTCCCTTACTGCCACCTCTTTCAACCTCCACACCTTCATTCTCGGTTGGTACTTCACACGCCGAGCTCTCCTCGCACCTTTCACCCTTACGTCACAGACAACCAAGTGGTGCTGTGAAACAGCCTCCTCCCCCGGGATCACCTTTGTGTCCCGGAGGTGCCCCCTATCCTGCCTACACACCATCAGGTAGTCAACGGTTGTTGTCGACCCACCTGACGTGTATGTAATAAGCTTATTATCCTCTTTCTGGAACTGAGTATTACAAATCAACAAATCAGCTCCATCAGCAAACTCCAAAATCCTTTCACCTTCTCCATTTCTCACACCATATCCGTAACCCCCATGAACTCCCTCAAAACCATCAATACTCCTTCCTACATGTCCATTTAGGTCTCCTCCTACCACAACAACTTCCTCATCTTTCACGTTTTCCATCAGCTTCTCTAACGCACACCAGAACTTGTCCTTTTCCTCATCGCTTCGAACAACCTGCGGAGCATATCCCGAGATGACGTTCACCAAGAGCTTTCCAATCACCATTTTCACCATCATCAACCTATCACTCACTCTAGTCATACTCACCACACTGTCTACAAACTCCTCAGAAAACAGGACACCAACACCATTCACGCCCTCCGGGCACCCTTGCCACACGAACTTGTATTTCTGTCCCTGCCTACCCTTCACCATTCTCACACCACTTCCCTTCCATTTCGTCTCTTGCACACAACATATATCTACTCTTCTTCTGACCAATACTTTTGTATACTGCTTTTCATGCAGGGGGCAAAACTGACCTGGTTGTTCTGAATGGAAACCTGAACCAATTCAAGTACAGGACCATTCTGGAAGAAACATTGCTTCCATTTGCTCGTGTAGCCTTTCGAGGAAACTTTGTCTTCCAAGATGACAATGCACGGCCTCATCGTGCTTGCATGATCCAACACTTTCTTGCTGACCGTGGTGTAGAGCATATGGAGTGGCATGCCATGTCCCCGGATATGAATCTGAAAGAGAACTTGTGGGCAGAATTAACGTGTCAAATCGACCACTTGGACCAGCAGCCTGCCTCTGTGCGTGAATTGCAGCAGGCTATTGTCACTGCATGGCAAGCGATTCCTGTCCAAACCTTAGCAAATCTCGTGAACAGCATGCCTCAACGTGTACATGCTCTCCTGAATGCTCGTGGGGGTTACACGAAGTACTGAACTGTAATTTTACTGTCCGTAATCCCAGTCGTAATTTAACTTTTGTTTTTGTTTAAAAAAATGTTGGCTAATGTGCAAAATAAAGAGATACTTCTGGAAAACATACAGAAGTTTAACACAGCACTGTCCATGAATTGAGTTCGATTTTTTTTTTTTTTTTTTGTATACTGAATCGAGGCTCGTGAAAGAGCTAACATTTACTTCACAAACAAATCAACCAGACAAACAAAATATATAAAAAGAGGGAGTGGAAAACAAGATGGGGAGAGAAGGGGAAGCACACAATCACAACATTTGAGAGCAGGGAGATGTGTGGAAGGGAGAGGGCTTGGGGGGACGAGGCGTGGGAAGGGGGGGGGGGGGGGAGGGAGAAGTATAAAACACAAGGACACCAAGAACTTCCAGGACAGAAGTTGGTATTTCAAAAAAGTGTAATTGGGGTGAAATTAGCAGGGGTAGAAAAGATCAAGGTTTTGAATGGGGGAAGATAAGAGATGGTGGTGAACAGCTGTTTTAAAGACCTGGAGGGTGGAGTGGGATTGAAGAGAGTGAGGGAGTTTGTTCCAGAGGCAGGAGAAAAGAGGAATGAAGGAGTGAAGGTGAGCAGAGAGTCTTGATTTTGGCAGTTTGACCATAAGAGGGTTGCAGGCAGATCTTGTGCGACCTGTAGGAATATTTGCGGGACAGAGCCCAGAGAGAGCTGGGGGGGCAAGGCCAGAGAGGAGTCGGTAGAAGACGGAAAGACCACCAACCTGCCTGCGGTGAGTGAGTGAGAGGCCCTTGGAGTTAGCTTCATCGCGGGAGATTCCAATGATTCTGAATGCTTTGGTTTCAACAGCGTGAAGACGAGCTAGGTGTGAGGCAGGAGCACCAGCCCAGAGGGGAGAGAAGTATTCCATTGAGCTGCGGATGAAAGCCTTGTATGTGATGAGGAGCTCAGGTGTGCCAAGGAAGGATTTCGCACGACCGAGGATGCCCAGTCGGCGACTGGCTTTGGAGGCCAGATTTGAAATGTGGTTTTCCCAGGAAAGATCATGGCAGATAGTGAGACCCAAAAGCTTGAGTGACAGAACTTCTTGGAGAGGATTATTCAGAAAGTGGATGGGAGGGTTGTCCAGTCGGTCTTTTCGGAGAGACATCGTAAGAGTGTGGGATTTGTCAGGATTGAAAGACATGTTCCACTTGTTTGCCCAGTCTGTGATTTTGTCCAGGTCTGCAGAGAGTGAGGAGGCTGCAGACTGCCGATCTGAGGGATGAAGAATGGAGCGACAGAGAGTAGAGTCATCAGCAAAGAGATACAGAGGATTTTCAAGAGAGTCAGAGAGATCATTGATGAAGACCAGAAAAAGCACAGGGCCCAGAACACTGCCTTGTGGAACTCCAGCCTGAACAGGAGGAGGAGATGAGAGAAACCTATTCAGGGCCACACGTTGACTACGACTAGAGAGGAAGTCCGCCAGCCATGCGTGGAGATTTCCATGGATACCAAAAGAGGAGAGTTTGGTGAGCAGAGCGGGGTGCCAGACCGTATCGAAGGCACATGATATGTCAAGGGAGACTGCTCTAATTTCCTGTTTGGCATTGAGGACCTCCATCCATTGTTGAGAAAGCAGAAGCAGCATGTCCAGAGTAGAGTGTCCAGGTCTGAAACCAAATTGATGATCAGAGATCAAGCCATTGGAGAAGAGGAAAGATTTCATATCTGAAGCAATGATGGATTCCATGACTTTGCTGATAATTGGGAGAAGGCTGATTGGTCTGTAGTTGCTGGGATCTGTTTTTGGACCTTTTTTGTGCAAAGCGGTGATGTTGGCAGATTTCCAAGCAGATGGAAGATGACCTTGAGCAAAAGAGAGGGTGAAGAGAACAGAGAGAGGGAGTGAAAGAGCGGAAGAACAGGATTTTTAGGACCCGTGGGCTGATGCCGTCAGGTCCAGTTGCAGAATCCGAGTCGAGGGTTGACAGAAACTTTTCCAGCTTGTCAGGAGGAAAAGACACAGAGTCCAGGAGCAGCTGGGTACGACTGGGTACGGTGGGTACAGAGAGGGATGGGTTTGGGACACAAGATTTAGAGGCAAACACAGAGTAGAGGCATTCAGCTTTTTCACGTGCGGAGTCAGCCGTGTGGCCATTTGAGGTGAGGGAGGGGATGGAGGGGGAACAAACACCAGAAACAGCTTTGACCAGACGCCACCAGGATTTGGAAGAGGGAGACAGATAAGAGAGTTCGGTCCTGAGAATGGAGAGATATTGTTTCCTGGCTCTCCTGAGGGTGGACACACACTTGTTTCGGGCTTTGTGAAAGGAAATGAGATTTCCTTCCATTGGATTTGCTTTCCAGGAGACGAAAGCAAGTTGTTTCTGGGCAATAGCCTCACCACAAGATTCCGTGTACCATGGACGGGAGGAAGGGTATGACAACAGAAGACAAGATGGGATAAATCTGTGCATGAGAGAGAGCAGTTTGCTTTGGAAGAATTCCCAGGAAGAATTTATGTCAGAGGCAGTAGAGATGGGAGACGGGAGACGATATCAGTTTACATCACTTTCAAGGATCAATTTATTTGTTTCGAAATGTCAAATGTGGTTTTTGTTTCTTTTAAAGGTCACATTAACAAAATCTAGAATAATTTCAACATAATTCCAATGAACTTTTGGTTCTAAGACATCTTGAAAAGTAAGTTCACCCCCACAAAAAAAAAATTCCATATTAAATGCCAAGTCTGTGTATATATATATATATATATATATATATATATATATATATACTAGCGGGGTCACCCGTGGGAATCCCACGGGCATGGATGTGTGTGACATTTCGACATATTGAGTTATATGCTGCACATTCATTTTTACAAAATGGTTACTGGCAAGTCATCAGATCCAGAAATGGTGTGAATTTAGTTATTTCACATAATATGTGACCCCTCACTCCTCTCCACCTGACACTCTCCTGTCTCCACCTGACACTCTCCTGTCTCCACCTGACACTCTCCTCTCTCCACCTAGCACTCCTCTCCTCTCCAAACCCTCACATCCCTCTCCTTTCCAATCCCTCACCTCTCCAATCCCTCACACTCCTCTCCTCTCCAATCCTTCACACGCCTCTCCAATCGCGCCTCACACTCCTCTCCAATCGCGCCTCACACTCCTCTCCAATCGCGCCTCACACTCCTCTCCAATCGTGCCTCACACTCCTCTCCAATCGTGCCTCACACTCCCCTCCAATCACTCCTCTCCAATCGTGCCTCACACTCCTCTCCAATCACGCCTCACACTCCTCTCCAATCGTGCCTCACACTCCTCTCCAATCGTGCCTCACACTCCTCTCCAATCGCGCCTCACTCGCCTCTCCAATCGGCTTTCCCCGTCTCGTTTCTCTCCTTTTTCTCCCGTCTCATTCTTTTTCTTGCTCCAAATCGGCCCGTCGGAATCGGAAATCGGCCCGTCTCGCCCGTCGGCCCGTCGGAATCGGAAATCGGCCCGTCTTGCTTTTGTGCTTGTGCGTAAATAAATTGTGTTCATGACACCATTTCTGGTGTTGGGCTAGCGGCTAGGGTGCCGGCTTAGGATCCTGGGTTCGAATCTCGGTCGATCGCCGAATTAATGCCAGGGGGGTTGACTCAGCCTGTCATCCTTCCGAGGTCGGCTAATTGAGTACCAGTTCACTGGTAATTCCCTGTTTGTCGTTGAAGGCGGCAAAAAGGGTTGGCGTCAGGAAGGGCATCCGGCCGTAAAACATTGCTTCAAAAAGGGGACAAAAAAACAACAACTACCACGGTCCCCGAAAAGGCCAACCCCCGCTTTGCGGGGAAAAATGGCCTCTAAACGGTGGTTTTTACACCATTTCTGGATCTGATGACTTGCCAGTAACCATTTTGTAAAAATGAATGTGCAGCATCTAACTCAATATGTCGAAATGTCACACACATCCATGCCCGTGGGATTCCCACGGGTGACCCCGCAAGTTTGCATTGACGTTCGTCGATGGACTCGTTCGCCCGTCTCATTCGTTTTCTTGCTGCATCCTGTTCAAGTCTGCGTTCTTCATCGATCGTCTCATTCATTTTGGAAATAGAAGTTTCCACGCAGCGCATGAATTGTCACGATCCTCAAGAGGAATTTGTCTCGTAATCATCAAATGATAAATGGCAAGTAAATTATATTGTGGAAAATTAAAGATTTCAAATAAACCTATTTAAAGTGTATTCGCACATAACTAATTTTAAAAAACGAAGAAATATCTCTCGGTAATTTCCTGAAACATATTTTACTTCCGGCTAATAATGTTGAATTAAATAAAAACGAAGAAATATATGTCGGCATCATTGTTGACGTTTTTGTGACGACTGTCATCAAACGAAAAAGTAATATATCTTAACGGAAAAGCAAAAGCGAATTTTTAATATATATCGACACGTTGCCGTCGGTGTCATGTTGGGCGGTGTATGATACACCATGACGCGATTTTTAAAAATATATCTCTGCATTTTCCCGCGTGTGTGGAATGTTCTCAATTATTGCTGACACCGAGTCCAAAACCATCGATAAAAATGAAATCATATGGTGAGTTAGATTGGAGATAAAGGCGTGAGAGAGACTCAATGGCCTTGAAGTTGAAGTTACAGGCGTTTGAGAATTCATTTCGTTCTATAAACGGCAACTTTCATTCGATTTCCTTCCCGTTTTTTTTCAACCGAGTCGAAAACTATGTTAGCGACTGTGAAAAATGAAATGATATATCGAATTTTTAATATGTATCGACACGTTGCCGTCGGTGTCATGTTAGGCGGTGTATGATACACCATGACGCGATTTAAAAAAATATATCTGCATTTTCCCGCGTGTGTGGAATGTTCTCAATTATTGCTGACACCGACTCTAAAACCATCGATAAAAATGAAATCATATGGTGAGTTAGATTGGAGATAAAGGCGTGAGAGAGACTCAATGGCCTTGAAGTTACAGGCATTTGAGAATTCATTTCGTTCTATAAACGGCAACTTTCATCGGATTTTCTTCTCGTTTTTTTTCAACCGAGTCTAAAACTATGTTAGCGACTGTGAAAAATGAAATGATATATCGAATTTAAAATAGATATCGACACATTGCCGTCGGTGTCATGTTGGGCGGTGTATGATACACCATGACGCGATTTTAAAAAATATATCTCTGCATTTTCCCGCGTGTGTGGAATGTTTGTGGAAAATTAAAGATTTCAAATAAACCTATTTAAAGTGTATGCGCACATAACTAATAAAAAAAACGAAGAAATATCTCTCGGTAAATTCCTGAAACATATTTTACTTCCGGCTAATATGTTGAATGAAATAAAAACGAAGAAATATATGTCGGCATCATTGTTGACGTTTTTGTGACGACTATCATCAAACGAAATAGTAATATATCATAACGGAAAAGCAAAAGCGAATTTTTAATATATATCGACACATTGCCGGCGGTGTCATGTTGGGCGGTGTATGATACACCATGACGCGATTTTAAAAAATATATCTCTGCATTTTCCCGCGTGTGTGGAATGTTCTCAATTATTGCTGACACCGAGTCTAAAAGTAAAACCATCGATAAAAATGAAATCATATGGTGAGTTAGATTGGAGATAAAGGCGTGAGAGAGACTCAATGGCCTTGAAGTTACAGGCCTTTGAGAATTCATTTCGTTCTATAAACGGCAACTTTCATTGGATTTTCTTCCCGTTTTTTTTCAACCGAGTCTAAAACTATGTTAGCGACTGTGAAAAATGAAATGATTTATCGAATTTGATTTGAAATAAAACTGGGGGAGAGCAAGACACCACGGGCCTACAAAACAGGACTCAAAGCTATGCGAGTTAATAAAATGGTGGATATTTGTTTATAGCCACTCCCAGAATGGGTGGAGCTATGGGTGGAGCTACTCTGCAAACCGAGTAAGCCACACCCCGGACAGACACCCAACAGATAGACAGACAGACAGACAGACAGAATCATCTACGGCTATTATAATATAGATAGATAGATATATATATATATATATATATATATATATATATATATATATATATATATATATATATATATATATATATATAGTCACATGAAAAAGTAAGTACACCCCATGTAAAGTTTTGACTTTTTCAACATATTTCAACACACAGCTATTTGATCTTCATTTCAACAATATTGATAGATAAAGGTGATATAATATAACAAGTATCATGAAACATTTACATTTTGTAGTCCATTGTATAATTTAAATAAACATAAATGCAAATTTTGCATGCGGAAAAAGTAAGTACACCCTTGGCTCTAATACGTGGTATTGCCCCCTTTGGCAGAAACGTTTCAAGTAGGCGTTTCTTATAACTGTCTACCAGTCTCTGTCATCGACTGGGAGAAATTTTTGTCCACTCCTGCATGCAGAATTATTTCAGCTGTGCGATGTTTGAGGGGTTTCTTGCATGCACAGCTCGTTTCGAATCCCCCCCACAACATTTCGATGGGATTTAGATCTGGGCTTTGACTTGGCCATTCCAGAACCCTCCATTTCTTTCATTCAGCCATTCCTTGGTGGATTTACTGGTGTGTTTAGGGTCATTGTCATGTTGCAAGGTCCACATTCGGTTGAGTTTCAACTTTCCGACAGATGGCCTCACATTATCCTCAAGTACCCTCTGGTACAATGAAGAATTCATGGTGTATGCCATGATGGTGAGCTGCCCAGGCCCTGATGCAGCAAAGCTGCCCCAAACCATAATATTTCCACCACCATGCTTTACAGTTGGTATCAGGTTCTTGTGGTCAAATGCTGTCTTTGGTTTTCGCCAAACATGTCTTCTGATACTGTGGCAAAATAGCTCTACCTTTGACTCATCTGTCCAGAGCACATTGTTCCAGAAGTGCTGGTCTTTGCCTAGGTGTTCATTAGCAAACTTTAGTCTTGCCCTGATGTTCTTTCTGGACAGCAAAGGTTTCCTCCTGGCACACCTCCCATGTAGATCAAATTTGTGCAGCTTCTTTCTAATGGTAGACTCGTGCACTTTGATATCACCAGTGGCAAGAGCTACCTGTAGGTCCCGTGATGACATTCTGGGTTTCTAAGAGACTTCTTTCAGCATCTTGCAGTCTGCTCTCGGGCTGAACTTGCTGGGGTGGCCTGGCCTGAACAAGTTGGCAGTTGTTTGGAATCTTCTCCACTTGTAGATGATCTTCCGGACAGTCGAATGATTGATTTCAAAATTGTTTGGAGATCTTTTTAAATCCCTTCCCAGACTCGTAGGCATCTGTAACCTTCTTTCTGAAGGCCTCAGAGAGCTCTTTTGATCTAGGCATGGTGACGCCACACACTTCAACAACAAAGAGCAAACCAAACTAAATGTCTGAGGTTTAAATAAGACAGGTTCCTCCAAGATCCTCTCTAACGATGTTCTAATCATTTGCACCTGAGCTGGTGCACCTGATTCTAATTTTAGGTATTTGAAGTAGTGATAAATGTAGGGGTGTACTTACTTTTTCCACATGCAAAATTTGCATTTATGTTTATTTAAATTATACAATGGACTACAAAATGTAAATGTTTCATGATATTTGTTATAGTATATCACCTTTATCTATCAATATTGTTGAAATGAAGATCAAATAGCTGTATGTTGAAATATGTTGAGAAAGTCAAAACTTAACATGGGGTGTACTTACTTTTTCACGTGACTGTATATACATCAATCTATAATTCCAGTAATCTCTGTGTGTATGTGTGTTTGTCTGTGACCGCTGTTTCTCGACAACCACGGGTCCGATATACTTGAAACTTGCCAGGTATATTGCTGGGGACCCGAGGATGTGCCTTTTCAAGGTTTGAAATTAATCGGACAAGTGGTTCCCAAGGTATGGTCACCGTACTCGCAAGCCGTTCGCTTTGGCTTGGCGAATGGACCAAACCATTTCATGTAAATAGAGGGGGGGGGGGGTTCTACCGTACTCGCAAGCCGTTCGCTTTGGCTTTGCGAATGGACCAAACCATTTCATGTAAATAGAGGGGGGGGGGGGGTTCTGTGGTCGTTACTGCCACGTGGTTTCAAAGTTTTTTTTTGTTGTTGTTGTTTGCACGCATGTTTTTTTGCACCCACGTACGGGCACGCCCTAGTATATACAATGCCTATAGAAAGTCCATACCCCTTTTCAATATTTTCACCTTTTGTTGCCTTATAGCCTGGAATTAAATTGCATCAAATCAGACTTTTTCCACCTTTATTTATTTATAGTGTCCCACAACTTTCAAGTGAAAAACAAATCCTACAAATTTCAGAAAATTAATTAAAAATACACCACCAGAATAACTTGGTTGGATAAGTCTCCACCCGCCTTATAATATAAATTGTAAATTAGCTCAGGTTCAACCAATCACCTTCAAAATCACACACCAAGTTACTTGGCCTCCACCTGTGTTAAATTGTAGTGATTCTGATTATTTCAGAATAAAATCAGCTGTTCCTGCAGGTTTCTTCTGCTGGGTAGTGCATTTCACAGCAAAGACTCAACCATGACCCCCAATGAGCTTTCAAAAGATGTTCGGGATAAAGTTGTGGAAAGGCGCAGATCAGGGTATGGGTATAAAAGTATTTCAAAAGCCTTGAATATCCCTCAGAGCACAGTCAAGACAATCATCAAGAAGTGGAAGGTGTATGGTACCACCAAGACCCTGCCTAGATCAGGTGGTCTGTCCAAACAGGATAACCAAGCAAGGAGGAGGCTGATCAGAAAAAGGGTGGCAAGAAGGAAGCCATTACTCAAAAAGCCCACATTGAGTCTCATTTGAGGTATGCAAAAAACAACTCCAGAGATTCTGACGCCATGTGGCAAAAAGTTTTGCGGTCTGATGAAACGAAGATGGAACTTTTTGGCCTAAATGCAAAACACTATGTTTGGCACAAACCCAACACAGCACATCACCCAAAGAACACCATCCCTACTGTGAAGCATGGTGGTGGCAGCATCATATCATGGGGATGTTTCTCATCAACAGGGACTGGGGCACTTGTTAGGACAGAAGGCAAAAAGGATGGAGCAAAATACAGAAAAATCCAAGAGGAAAACCTGCTGCCCTCTCCAAGAAAGCTGAAATTGAGATGGAAGTTCACCTTTCAGCATGACAACGACCTGGGTTTGGCTAAAGCCTAAAGCACACAGCCAAAGCTGCACAGGAGTGGCTAAAGAACAAAAAGATAAATGTCCTTGAGTGGCCCAGTAAAAGCCCCAACATAAATCCAATCGAAAATATGTGGCAAGACTTGAACATTGCTGTCCATCAACGCTCCACACAAATCTTAACTGAGCTTGAACAGTTTTGTACATAAGAATGGACAAATATTGCCCAATCAAGGTGTGCAAAGTTGGTAGAAACCTATCCCAACAGACCCACAGCTGTAATTATTAATTTTGTTTTGTTTTTGTTTTGTTTTTGTTTTTTTGTTTTTTTTTTGTTTTTTTTGGCGTCAGGAAGGGCATCCGGCCATAAAAAAAAACATTGCCTCAAACAGGGAACCATGATTGTCATGGGGCCCGCAAGGCTAACCCCCGCTCTAGCGGGGAAAATGGCCTTTAAAAAACGATCATTCATTCATTCATATAGGTACTGTATGTATGTATGTATGTATATATATATATATATATATAATTTGGTATATTTCTTTAGAACAAACTCAAATGAAAAGATGGCATATTAGAGAACATCTCGTAAAATGAAACAAAATAATATTGCTTGATTGGGAACGTAAATACCATTTGTCCAAATATGCATGCTTGATTCAAAGTTTCTGTTAGTACAGATCCTTTCCAGGCACAATAGTAATGGCAGAGGAAATCGTTTCAGCATGACGTAGCAGCACAACTCAGGCCTTGGGACTCCCACCAGCCTTTCCTGCCTTTTATGGTATTAACAAAGTCGGGGAATCCCAGTACCTAGCCATCACATCTAATGCTGCAAGTTGAGAAGACGCAACTTTCCCAAACCTTTCTCAGAGATGCACAGACTTTCACATCAGGATATGTCAACAATGAAGCTTGAAAGGTATAAGTAGTTCAATGAAGAAAACACTGTCAACGTGAAATCTCGGGTTCATGAATGGTGAGTTCGGGTTCAGCACACTCTGTACTTTCACAGTAGTAAGAGTATCCATCTCCACTTTTTTTGAGCCAAAATCGCAAATTCTTCATTCTACTGTGAGCTTGATCACAAGGTTATTTTATTTAGGCTTGAAAGCATTCTCTCACCAGACCGTCATCCCACCTTTCTTTTGGCTACAAAGCATGCAATCATCTGGATTTACTGCTGTTCAAGTTATTTGACTCATAAATAGCTCCGGGAGCACAATGATGTACCTGGTAGTGGTATCTACCGTACACTGTCTTAGTTGGTCATTCTTTCTGAGTACTTTCTTCATGATGCCATGAGTTTACAATAACATCCCATATACTGTGTCCATTTGACCATCATATAGGCCCACCAATGCAAACCACTAGCATCCACATTCCAAACTACAATTGCTGTGATAATTGGGAATAAACAACAAACTATGAAAAAATACAACATTACAACATCATTATACAAAGGCCAACTTGCACCAAGTTTGATTTAAATCCCTCCAGCTGTTCTCAAATATCACATTTCTGCTTGACATGACCTCTGACCTTTGATGCCGAAATCTAATCAGTTCATCTTTTAATCATAATATATACTTATACCAAGTTTGGTCAAAATCCCATCACTAGTTCACAAGTTAGCTCGGTAAAAGGATTTTTAATCCAACATGACCTTTGACCTCGTGACCTCAACATCTAAACAGTTAATCTTTACATCATTATACATACCTGTACCAAGTTTCACTTCGATCCCTTCAGCCGTTCTCAAGTTATCACGGAAACAAAAACCTATCATGGACGGACGCACGCACAGACGAACAGAAGGATGCCACACGGACAACCCAAAAACATAATTTCTGCGAAGACTTCGTCGGCATGCACAGGCCACTAACTTCAAAATCGAAATTTTCGTGGAAACATTTTGTATTTCTTCGCAAAACAACTTTGAACATGATAAAGAAAAAGAAAACGTTTGGCAACAACAATCGGTTTCCAATGTCTTGTGGTGCAACCACAATCGAGTGCACAACCGTTCAGTGTGCATGACAGTGGTAGTTCAAAGCTTCCTCGGTGTTTTGAAGTTTCTCAAGAATGAACTGTATAACGATGATTCTACACTGAACATGAAGACGAAGTGCTTTATTGCAATTAATTAGATAATGTAAAATACGGTAATATATATACAGTCACGTGAAAAAGTAAGTACACCCCATGTAAAGTTTTGACTTTTTCAACATATTTCAACATACAGCTATTTGATCTTCATTTCAACAATATTGAGAGATAAAGGTGATATAATATAACAAATATCATGAAACAATTACATTTTGTAGTCCATTGTATAATTTAAATAAACATAAATGCAAATTTCGCATGTGGAAAAAGTAAGTACACCCCTACATTTATCACTACTTCAAATACCTAAAATTAGAGTCAGGTGCACCAGCTCAGGTGCAAATGATTAGAACATCGTTAGAGAGGATCTTGGAGGAACCTGTCTTATTTAAACCTCAGGCATTTCGTTTGGTTTGCTCTTTGTTGTTGAAGTGTGCGGCGTCACCATGCCTAGATCAAAAGAGCTCTCCGAGGCCTTCAGAAAGAAGGTTTTATATGCCTACGAGTCTGGGAAGGGATTTAAAAAGATCTCCAAACAATTTGAAATCAATCATTCGACTGTCCGGAAGATAACCTACAAGTGGAGAAGATTCAAAACAACTGCCAACTTGTTCAGGCCAGGCCGCCTCAGCAAGTTCAGCCCGAGAACAGACCGCAAGATGCTGAAAGAAGTCTCTAAGAACCCCCAGATTGTCATCACAGGACCTACAGGTAGCTCTTGCCACTGTTGATGTCAAAGTGCACGAGTCTACCATTAGAAAGAGGCTGCACAAATTTGATCTACATGGGAGGTGTGCCAGGAGGAAACCTTTGCTGTCCAGAAAGATCATCAGGGCAAGACAAAAGTTTGCCAATGAACACCGAGGCAAAGACCAGCACTTCTGCAACAAAGTGCTCTGGACAGATGAGTCAAAGGTAGAGCTATTTGGCCACAGCACCAGAAGACATGTTTGGTAAAAACCAAAGACAGCATTTGACTACAATAACCTGACACCAACTGTAAAGCATGGTGGTGGAAATATTATGGTTTGGGGCAGCTTTGCTGCATCAGGGCCTGGGCAGCTCACCATCATAGAATCCACTATGAATTCTTCATTGTACCAGAGGGTGCTTGAGGATAATGTGAGGCCATCTGTCGGAAAGTTGAGGTTCAAACCGAAGGTGGACCTTGCAACATGACAATGACCCTAAACATACCAGTAAATCCACCAAGGAATGGCTGAAAAGAAAGAAATGGAGGGTTCTGGAATGGCAAGTCAAAGCCCGGATCTAAATCCCATCGAGATGTTGTGGGGGGATTTGAAACGAGCTGTGCATGCAAGAAACCCCTCAAACATCACACAGCTGAAAGAATACTGCATGGAGGAGTGGGCAAATATTTCTCCCAGTCGATGTCAGAGACTGGTAGACAGTTATAAGAAACGCCTACTTGAGGTTGTTTCTGCCAAAGGGGGCAATACCACCTATTAGAACCAAGGGTGTACTTACTTTTTCCACATGCGAAATTTGCATTTATGTTTATTTAAATTATACAATGGACTACAAAATGTAAATGTTTCATGATATTTGTTATATTTTATCACCTTTATCTATCAATATTGTTGAAATGAAGATCAAATAGCTGTATGTTGAAATATGTTGAAAAAGTCAAAACTTTACATGGGGTGTATCTACTTTTTCACATGACTGTATACATATATATATATATATATATATATATACATATATATATATATATATATATATATATATATATATATATATATATATACACTACCGGTCAAAAGTTTTAGAACACCTCAATTTTTCCAGTTTTTATTGAAATTTACGCAGTTTGTCTCAATGTACTCTGAAATTAAGCATAGAACAAATAAACAATTGGAGATAAAAAAGAAATCAAAGAATCATTTTGTTTAACAAAATTTAATTTAAATTTTTGACTCAGCAAAGTCGCCACCTTTTGCAGATATAACCGCCGAACACACTCTTGGCATTCTTTCTGCAATGGAAATCAAATATTTTTCGGGAAGTTCTTCCCAACACTGTTGTAGAAGTTCCCACAAATGTGTTGCACTTGTAGGTTGCTTTGCTTTCACCCATCTGTCCAGTTCATCCCAAACCAGCTCGATGGGGTTTAAGTCTGGAGACTGTGCTGGCCATTCTATGATTTGAAGCCTACCGTCTTGTTCTTTTCCTCGAAGGTAGTTTTGACATAGCCTGGAGGTGTGTTTAGGGTCATTATCTTGCTGCAGGATGAACCCCTGACCAACTAGCGTATACTAGAGGGTATTGCATGGTGCTACAAAATGCTGTGGTAGCCCTTTTGGTTCAGGGTGCCAGTGACTCTGTGCAAGTCGCCAACTCTGGATCCAGCAAAAGAGCCCCAGACAATCACGCTTCCTTCTCCATGTTTGACAGTTGGTGTCACACACTGAGGAACCATCCTATCGCCTACTCGACGGCGTACAAAAACCCTGCGTGATGAACCAAATATTTCAAATTTTGATTCATCGGTCCATAAGACCTTCTTACAGTCTTCAGTAGTCCACTGGCAGTGCTTCATGGCCCAGGCCACTGGCAGTGCTTCATGGCCCAGGCAAACCTCTTTTTCTTATTTTGCCATCTTTGCAATGGCTTTCTTACTGCCACTCGATCTGTCAAACCTACAGCTTGAAGTCTTCTCTTCACAGTTGAAACTGAGACGTGCTTACTTCGACCAGTGTTAAGCTGTGCTTGAAGCTGTTGTCCTGTGAACCGCCTATCATGCAAGCTGTTGACTCTCAGAAACTTGTCTTCTGAATCTGTTGTGGCTTTGGGTCTGTCAGACCTCTTCCTGTCAGAGTTTCCTCCAGTTTCCCAGTGCCTTTTGATGGTGTAGGAAACTGTACTCACTGACACCTTGGCTTTCTTCGCAATTTCTCTAAAGGAAAGACCTACACTTTTAAGGGTTATAATGGTCTGTCTGTCTTCCTTTGTCAATTGCCTTTTTCTCGCCATTATGATAGCAATATACTACTTCCTGCAGTGCAATATTGTCCAAATAATGCTTCAGAGGGTGTAATAACAGTCTGTTCCAATACTGCTTTTATACAGACAGGGGGTTTGTAATCAAGTAATCAGCAGAGGTTGGGACACCTGTCGGGATTGTTTGCATCAACTTCCCGAACAATATTTGATTTCCATTGCAGAAAGAATGCCACGAGTGTGTTCGGCGGTTATATCTGAAAAAGGTGGCTACTTTGCTGAGTCAAAAATTTAAATCAAATTTTGTTAAACAAAATTATTCTATGATTTCTTTTTATCTCCAATTTTTTATTTGTTCTATGCTTAATTTCAGAGTACATCGAGACATTAAACTGCGTAAGTTTAATGAAAACTGGAAAAATTGAGGTGTTCTAAAACTTTTGACCGGTAGTGTATATATATTCATGTATATACTGAACATCAAAATAAACTTATCACTTTATGTTTTTTGAAAGTGCAGCTTTACAAACACATTTCTTCAATTGTAATGGCTGATTATGTAACGGGAACTTCACTTCAATCACCTGGTTGATCAACAATGGCATGCTTGAGTGGTTCTGTATATAGTTTAGTGGGAAGAAAGGGGTATCGTGCTCCCCCCCGGAAATGAACTTCTAATCGACGTCTCTAGATCAGAAAAAATGCGTAGAAAACGATGAGCTATGTTAACAAATTGTAAAAATGTCCCACGTATCATTTGTTATGCAAATTAGTCCGCCATTACCTATATCTTAGCCATTACTGCAGATAACTGAACAAATAAGGTGTCTAGACCCATGTTTTGAGGGTCAAAGTTTATTTAAAAAACTATTCTTGAAGTGACCACATGTGTCCATGGCATACTAGTATGCAAATTAGTGCCGCCATTACCGAAAATCTTTTTTTGCCATATCTCGGCCAATATTGCACATAACTGCACAAGTAAGGTGTCTAGACCCATGTTTTAAGGGTCAAGGATCATTAAAGGACCATTCCTGAAGTAACTATGTGTGTCCTTGGTATGTAAACATGTAAATTCTAAAGTGCTAGCATTACCAAAAATTTGATTTTTGGCTGTATCTTGGCCAATATTGTAGATAAGTTAAGAGGGGTTTTTCAGGGCAATGATTTCACAAATGGTGTTATTTTTGCGATCACAAGTCCACTATCAGATCAAGCAATCATCGTCGCTTTCAATGAAATAATCAAAGTCAAACTCGTCCTCTTCTTCCTCCTCCTCCTCTTCTTCACGATCTTCAGTGTCCAGAAGATCAACCAGCGAGGTTGGTAGGACAGGACCGCAGGACCACACCGGTTCCAACACGCCTTCGTCAGTCCTCATCCATCCCTGCCCCTCATCGTAGGGTTTTGGCTTTTCTACAATGGGTTCGTCAGCTCGCTTGTACAAGGCAACGCGGTGGTTCACACGCTGGATGTGCGGCTTCAGAGCAGACTGGCAGGGAGGAAGGCGAGCCAGGTCGACTTTAGACTTGGAATTGAGTTTCTTGTCCTCCCCCACCATTTTGCGCAGCAGCTTGGTACGGATGATGTCCACCGAAGACTCTCGACCTTGTCCGTACATCAGGCAGGTGAACTGTTCCAACTGCTTCAGCACCTGTGGCTTGATGTTCCAGTCATCACCGAGTTGCCTGAAGGCCTTGTGAAACCTGGGGTTCTTCTCCAGCTTTTTCAGGGGCCCCACCTTCCCCTTGCCTTTGAAGGAACTGGTGCAGTTCTCTCCACTGAATACATAGAACCCAAGAAGAGTGCCGCAGTAGTTTTCTCCCAGGGATTCTGTAAGCTCAGAGAGGTTGAGTAGTTGTCGATGTTTCCCTGACCCCGTATCCAGGTATACAGTCAGCTTGATGGCATGAGCGTGGTAGAGAAGAATCACGAAGATATCTGTGTCAGGGATTCTGACCACAGCGTTCTTGTATCTCAGGGCGGCGGTGTGATGGAGGTACAGTACCACCCTAGTATCAGTCTCTTCCTGGTTGCTGTAGATTGTGGAGAGCTCACGCACCTTGACCTGAAACACAAAGAGGCATTGGACTTTAAAAATTGAGGTAGAAAGCTGTACATGAGCCAGAATGAAATTGCATCAACTTTGTCATGATCGACCTTCGTGAATGAGACATGGTTACCTTCGCAAAAGCGGAAGGTTATGTTTTGATCGCTGTGTATTTATTACCTTCGCAAAAGCGGAAGGTTATGTTTTGATCGCTGTGTATTTATTTGTATGTCTGTGTGTGTGTGTGTGTGTATGTTATTCGCATAACTCAAAAAGTATTCAACCGAATTGCATGAAATTTGGTGGGATGATTGGTTATTATACGGGACACATTTGATTAGATTTTGGGAGCAATCGGGTCAAAGGTCAAGGTCAAGGTCACGAAAAGGTCAAAATCGTATTTTTACCATAGCGCGGTCAATTTTTATCCAATTGGCATGCAACTAATGCCAAAATGTTCAGAATTCAATGCCCGATCTTGTGATATACGACATGACCCAGTGAAGACATTACCCTTGTTAGCGGTTGGGGGTCAAAGGTCAGGGGGGTCACGACCTTGCAAAATGTGCGTTTTTTGTCATAACTCGGTCAATTCTTATCCGATTTGCATGAAATCAGCACCAAACTGTTCACTGTTCTGTTCCCTACACTCCCATGCCAAGTACAGAACAGTAGCTGCGGCGAAGGTATGCGCTCTACCGAGTGCCCGTTCTAGTTCTTGATTGGGTCATTCTGTCGTCGTTTCAGTAGTTTCTCAGAGCGATAGTTCGAGTTCTCGTACCCATTCCGTTTCAGTTCTTCAACATAGAGCAAGCGCAAGGAAGATAGCCGTAAGATCTCATTCTGCTGGACAACATGAGTTTGAATGTGCTCCAGTACCGAGACGAGTGCCTTGTTGTGGGCGGCTGACATGCGAGCATGCTCGGTATTAATTGCTCTTTTGGCTCTACGAATCTCGCGCTCATAGTTAGCGAACGCTGTGCGGAAAGCTCTCAAGCATGATGGATGGTGTTTGGCCTCGACAGCAAAGAGGTCTTTGTTTTTCACCCGTCGATGAAGTCGAACTAGACCCATTTTCTCGGCCCGTGATTTGATTTGCTCCCATGCATTTTCTTTGTTCTTCCAAGATGAGAAGACTTCCACTCGCTCAGTTTTGCGATCACCATCTTTGATCTCTACTTTGTCACAGAAAATGCACTCTGGTGGGAAGATGGGTCCAGCGGAACCCGCTGAAGACAATTTACGAGGGGAGTGATGCCATTGCGAGGTTGATACTTCTGGTTCTGTATCACATCCCAGACGATTGAGGTTGCCAGTAAAGTGCTGATAACACTGACGGTGATACCCAACACTTTCCAGATCATCGGGGAGAGTTGAAGGAATCTGGTCGCACACTGATTGCATACGATATGGGGACTCATGTGATTGATGGAGACGTTGGTCCTGGATCTTATGAAGTTGCTGTAGTTTTTCACTTGCAGTTCCTTTGATTTTACTGAGGGGTGTAAAACTATCATGATCAGACGTGGATAGCACAATAGCACATGATGGATGCATGTAGGCCGGGAGTGTTTGGGAGCTGCAGGATCTGCGCTCTGGTTACGTTTTCTTTTGGCCATGATGGCTTAATGTCCACTTCTATCACCACTGCTTATCTGGAATGGGAAAGAGAATGGGAAAGAAAAGTTACATTGGTGAAAGTATTGCCCTAAAAAAACACTGAAAAAACCCTCTGTCAACTTATCTGCAATATTGGCTGAGATACAGCTAAAAATCAAATTTTCAGTAATGTCGACACTTTAGAATTTACATATTTACATGCCAAGGACACACATAGTTACTTCAGGAATGGTCTTTTAATGATGCTTGGCCCTCAAAACATGGGTCTAGACACCTTACTTGTGTAGTTATGTGCAATATTAGCCGAAATATGCCAAAAAAATGATTTTTCGGTAATGGCGGCACTAATTTGCATACTAGTATGCCACGGACACATGTGGTCACTTCAAGAATAGTTTTATTGTGATCTTTGACCCTCAAAACATGGGTCTAGACACCTTATTTGTTCAGTTATCTGCAGTAATGGCTGAGATATAGGTAATGGCGGCCTAATTTGCATAACAAATGATACGTGGGACATTTTTACAATTTGTTAACATAGCTCATCGTTTTCTACACATTTTTTCTGATCTAGAGACATCAATTAGAAGTTGATTTCCGGGGGGTGCACGATACCCCTTTCTTCCCACTAAACTAATAGGGATCTTTTCCTTTAAATAATGACCCTCATAATGAAATCCTTCAGTTCTCGTGGTTCGACATTCATTTACTGCTCTCTATAGTCACTCTGGAGGCTTCTGACAGGGAAAACAACACGATAATTCAGATGCCAGGCCTGACATCTGAACGACGTTTAAGGGCAATTGAGATGCTTGAGGCTGGTGTAAGCCAGCGAACAATTGCCCAACGCCTTGGTTGCTCACAGCCTGCAATTTCCAACCTGGCCAGGCGTTATGGTGAAACTGAAACTGTGAATGATGGTCCACGAAGAGAAAGACCACGGGTAACCACCCTAAACCAAGACTGCTGGATTGTGCTGCAGCATCTTCGTGATCGTTTCCACGATGCGACACAAACAGCTGCAGCAACAAAAGGTCGACACAACAACCGCATCAGTGTCTCTACTGTGTGGAGGCGCTTGAGAAGTCGGGGCTGGTGGAAAGACGTCCTTGCAGAGGTCCAGTGTTGAACGCAGTGCATTGGGGGAACAGACTAAGATGGTGTCTGCAGCATCCCCGCTGGACACAGCAACAGTGGAGTGCAGTCTTGTTCAGCGATGAGTCCACATTTCGCCTCCATGCTGCTGATGGGTGTCAACGGGTATGGTGCAGAGGTGGGGAAAGGTATGCATCATGCTGTATTCGCCAGATCAATCGTTGGGGATGACCCAGTGTGATGGTATGGGCCGGTATTTCAACCCGTTTCAGGACACCTCTTGTCATCATTGAAGGCAATCTCACTAGTCAGCGTTATGTCAATGAAGTTTTGAGACCTCATCTGCTGCCATTTCTCCAGGCTCAACCTGACATCGCAGTTTTCCAGCAGGACAGACAACGCTCGATCCCATGCTGCTCACCTGACCACCAACTTCTCCAGGAACAGGGTGTTGGAGTGATGCCTTGGATGCTTTATTCCCCTGACCTCAATCCCATTGAGCATTTATGGGATGAGCTTGGTCGACGTCTTTCATCTAGGAGATCAACGTTTGTCATAGGCAAATGCTCATTCAAGGCTTGCAGGAGGAGTGGGACAGACTTCCACAAGACCACATCAGACGCCTGGTACAGAGCATGCGTCGGAGGTGTACAGCCTGCATCACAGCTCAGGGAGGACACACACGATATTGAGGACTGCTCTCATTATTTCCTTTGACTGTGAGGAGTGTTGTGTCCATTCCCATGTCATTTTGTTTTGAATGTATTCAGGTGCATACCTTTGTGTTGCAGTGCTGTGACTTTTGTTGCACCACCCCTTGTGATGTTTATGCTTTTTGCTTTTTGGATTGAGGCAACCTCTTGCTTATTGACATGTGTTTAGTAAAGATAGCTGAACTATTTTTCATTTTTGCGTGGAGGATTTCATGAGTGTCCTTCTAAAGATTTGATGTTTATTTTGATGTTGAGTATATATATATATATATATATATATATATATATATATATATATATATATATATATATATATATATATATATATATATATATATATATATATATGTATATATATATATATATATATATATATATATATATATATATATAATATATATATATATATATATATATATATATATATATATATATATATATATATATATATATATATATATATATATATATATATATACAGACTTGGCATTTAATATTGAATTTTTTTTTTTTTGTGGGGGTGAACTTACTTTTCAAGATGTCTTAGAACCAAAAGTTCATTGGAATTATGTTGAAATTATTCCAGATTTTGTTAATGTGACCTTTAAAAGAAACAAAAACCACATTTGACATTTCGAAACAAATAAATTGATCCTTGAAAGTGATGTTAACTGATATCGAACTCAATTCATGGACAGTACTGTGTTAAACTTCTGTACGTTTTCCAGAAGTATCTCTTTATTTTGCACATTCGCCAAATTGTTTTTCAACAAAAACAAAAGTTAAATTACGACTGGGATTACGGACAGTAAAATTACAGTTCAGTACTTTGTGTAACCCCCACGAGCATTCAGGGGAGCATGTACACGTTGAGGCATGCTGTTCACGAGATTTGCCAAAGTTTGGACAGGAATCGCTTGCCATGCAGTGACAATAGCCTGCTGCAATTCACGCACAGAGGTCGGCTGCTGGTCCAAGTGGTCGATTTGACGCGTTAATTCTGCCCACAAGTTCTCTATCGGATTCATATCCGGAGACATGGCAGGCCACTCCATATGCTCTACACCACGGTCAGCAAGAAAGTGTTGGATCATGCGAGCACGATGAGGCCGTGCATTGTCATCTTGGAAGACAAAGTTTCCTCGAAAGGCTGCACGAGCAAATGGAAGCAATGTTTCTTCCCGAATAGCCCTGTGCTTGAACTGGTTCAGGTTTCCATTCAGAACAACCAGGTCAGTTTTGCCCCCTGCATGAAAAGCAGCCCAAACGGTCACCCCACCACCTCCAGATTGGACTCTTGGCACTATACAATCTTTGTTGTAGGCTTCATGCACTTGTCTACACACTCGGATGCGACCATCTTGACGATAGACCAGAAATCTAGACTCGTCACTGAAGATCAAGCGATTCCAGTGTCCTGGCTGCCATTGACGGTGCTCTCTGGCCCACTGCAATCGGCGCTGGCGGTGTTGTCTGGTCAGGCGTGGCTTTCTCAGGGGACGCCTGGCACGATAGCCTGCTTGAACCAGTCGTTGGTTGACTAGCCTTCTGGATACAGGCACATTTGTCAGTTGCTGCCACTCAGCCCTAAGCCGATTAGCTGACTTGGTACGGCCATTGCGGACTAACCGGTGCAGCTGGCGGTCATCCCTCCTTGTGGTTCTGCAAGGACATCCTGGCCTCTGTATTGGAGTAGGGACACCCCTCTGAGCATTTCGTTTCAGGATGTTTGACACCTTTGTATACTGAATCGAGGCTCGTGAAAGAGCTAACATTTATTTCACAAACAAATCAACCAGACAAACAAAATATACAAAAAGAGGGAGCGGAAGACAAGATGGGGAGAGAAGGGGAAGCACACAACCACAACATTTGAGAGCTGGGAGAAGTATGGGAGGGAGAGGGCTTGGGGGCAGGAGGCGTGGGAAGGGGGGGGGGGGAGAGGTATAAAACACAAGGAGACCGAAATTAGCGGGGGTAGAAAAGATCAAGGTTTTGGATGGGGGAGGATAAGAGATGGTGGTGAACAGCTGTTTTAAAGACCTGGAGGGTGGAGTGGGATTGAAGAGAGTGAGGGAGTTTGTTCCAGAGGCGGGAGAAAAGAGGAATGAAGGAGTGAAGGTGAGCAGAAAGTCTTGATTTTGGCAGTTTAACCATAAGAGGGTTGCAGGCAGATCTTGTGCGACCTGTAGGAATATTTGGGGGACAGAGCCCAGAGAGAGCTGGGGGGGGCAAGGCCAGAGAGGAGTCGGTAGAAGACGGAAAGACCACCAACCTGCCTACGGTGAGTGAGTGAAAGGCCCTTGGAGTTAGCTTCATCGCGGGAGATTCCAATGATTCTGAACGCTTTGGTTTCAACAGCGTGAAGACGAGCTAGGTGTGAGGCAGGAGCACCAGACCAGAGGGGAAAGCAGTATTCCATAGAGCTGCGGATGAAAGCCTTGTATGTGGTGAGGAGCTCAGGTGTGCCAAGGAAGGACTTCGCATGACGGAGGATGCCCAGTCGGCGACTGGCTTTGGAGGCCAGATTTGAAATGTGGTTTTCCCAGGAAAGATCATGGCAAATAGTGAGACCCAAAAGCTTGAGTGACAGAACTTCTTGGAGAGGATTATTCAGAAAGTGGATGGGAGGGTTTTCCAGTCGGTCTTTTCGGAGAGACATCGTAAGAGTGTGAGATTTATCAGGATTGAAAGACATGTTCCATTTGTTTGCCCAGTCTGTGATTTTGTCCAGGTCTGCAGAGAGTGAGGAGGCTGCAGACTGCCGATCTGAGGGATGAGGAATGGAGCGACAGAGAGTAGAGTCGTCAGCAAAGAGATAGAGAGGATTTTCAAGAGAGTCAGAGAGATCATTGATGAAGACCAGAAAAAGCACATGGCCCAGAACACTACCTTGGGGAACTCCAGCCTGAACAGGAAGAGGAGATGAGAGAAACCCATTCAGGGCCACACGTTGACTACGACCAGAGAGGAAGTCCGCCAGCCATGCGTGGAGATTTCCATGGATACCAAAAGAGGAGAGTTTGGTGAGCAGAGCGGGGTGCCAGACCGTATCGAAGGCACGTGAAATGTCAAGGGAGACAGCTCTAATTTCCTGTTTGGCATTGAGGACCTCCATCCATTGTTGAGAAAGCAGAAGCAGCATGTCCAGAGTAGAGTGACCAGGTCTGAAACCAAATTGATGATCAGAGATCAAGCCATTGGAGAAGAGGAAAGATTTCATATCTGAAGCAATGATGGATTCCATGACTTTGCTGATAATTGGGAGAAGGCTGATTGGTCTGTAGTTGCTAGGATCTGTTTTTGCACCTTTTTTGTGCAAAGCGGTGATGTTGGCTGATTTCCAAGCAGATGGCAGATGACCTTGAGCAAAAGAGAGGGTGAAGAGAACAGAAAAAGGGAGTGAAAGAGCGGAAGAACATGATTTTAGGACCCGTGGGCTGATGCCGTCAGGACCAGTTGCAGAATCAGAGTCGAGGGTTGACAGAAACTTTTCCACCTTGTCAGGAGGAAAGGACACAGAGTCCAGGAGCAGCTGGGTACGACTGGGTACGGTGGGTACAGAGAGCGATGAGTTTGGGACACAAGATTTAGAGGCAAACACAGAGTTGAGGCATTCAGCTTTTTCACGTGCGGAGTCAGCTGTTAAGCCGTTTGAGGTGAGGGAGGGGATGGAGGGGGAACAAACACCAGAAACAGATTTGACCAGACGCCACCAGGATTTGGAAGAGGGAGACAGATAAGAGAGTTCGGTCTTGAGAACGGTGAGATATTGTTTCCTGGCTCTCCTGAGGGTGGACACACACTTGTTTCGGGCTTTGTGAAAGGAAATGAGATTTCCTTCCATTGGATTTGCTTTCCAGGAGACGAAAGCAAGTTGTTTCAGGGCAACAGCCTCACCACAAGATTCCGTGTACCATGGACGGGAGGAAGGGTATGACAACTGAAGACGAGATGGGATAAATCTGTGCATGAGAGAGAGCAATTTACTTTGAAAGAATTCCCAGGATGAGTTGATGTCAGAGGCGGTAGAGATGATTGATGGCTCCTTGAAGACCATGCCAGTTGGCCTGAGTGAAATGCCAGACTCGTCGACGCTGAGGAGGCTCTCTGAGAATGGTCAGAGAGATGTCCACTTTTACAAGCACATGATCAGATGCGCCGATTGGAGCAGAAGAAGAGCAGCAGACATTTTCAGGGAAGTTAGTCATAACCAAATCCAGAAGAGAAGATGCTCCGTTGACTGAGATCCGGGTCGGGAAATTGACAGATTGTGTCAGTCCCAGTGAGTCGCAGAAGTCCTTTGCTGAAGAGCCATGGCTGGTGAGAGAGGTACCCACACCCAGCCAACTGGCATGGTGACAATTGAAATCACCACATATGAGGAAGAGAGAGTTGGGATGGGTAGATAGAAGTTGGTCCATATTATCAGACAGCGAGATGTAGATGGAGTCATCACTGTTTGGTGGACGGTACAACACACATATGAACAAAAGGTGGGAGCGAAGGGGAAGCCGTAGCCAAAGGTATTCCTGGGGGTGAGGTGGAGAGAGGGCAGTGGAGGGCGAGTGAGGAAGAGAGTTTTTTATAAAGATTGCAACCCCACCTCCAGGACGAGGCTCAGGTCTATCATACCGGAGGAGGGAGTAACCTGGGAGAGATACCAAGGCATCAGAGACATCATGAAGGAGGAAAGTTTCTGTTAAGCAGATCACGTCTGGTTTGTCAGAAGCAACCTGTATGGAGAGATCAGTCAAGTTTGAGCGAAGGCCCCGGATGTTTGAGGTCCATACCGTTAATGAAGAGGAAGGGGGAGCCTCGGGTACAGAACAGGGGGGGGGGGGGGGAGGGGTAGGGTAAGATGTGGAAGAGGAGGAAGAGGTAGGGAGAGCTGTTGAAGGTGTGTCAGAGATTTCAGAGATTTCAGAATAGCTTGGAGAAAGGGAAGAATGGGGCGGACAAAAGGTGTGATGGAGATTGGGTGAGGCACAGTGAGGTGTTATTTGAGGAGGGGGAAGAGCGAGGCAGAAGGTTGGGGGAGATGAAGGTGAAAGTTGGAAGGGGGAAGAAGCAGGGAGGATGCTTTGAGGAGGAGGGGTGAGAGGGGAGTCTAGGAGGGGAGGAGCGAGGGAGAGTCTCGGAGGGGAAGGGTGTGGGGGGAGTTTAGGAGGGAAGGGGGGATGGGGAAGATTTGGAGGGGAGGGGTGAGATTGGATTTTGAAAAGTGTACGATTCATGGGAAACGAACATTTTTTGCAAAATGAGTTTGAGACCGAGTCAAAAATAAGTTTGAGGATGCTGAAGGAGGGGTGGAGTTCTGGATAGTTTAGGGAATGTAGAAAGGAGGAACTGTAAGAGATGGTATTATATATATTTTTTGGAATGAATAGATTTGGTGAGCAAGACGAAAGCATCCTTTTGTAGGAGAAGAAGAAAAAGGTGTTATAATATATGAGAGAAAATAGTTGTTCAGGGGAGAGATTATACATTTCTAACCACGTGATCGCGAACAACGTGAACGAAGAACGAACGAACAAATAAACGAATAAGCCCTGAGAAGGAAATATTTTTGGGTTTTTTTTTTTTGAGAGATATTAAACAAGGAGGTATGGGGTGAACGACTGGGACGAAACAGACAACGAAAATAATTGCAGCGCATTCGATGAATCGCTGAGAGAAAAACAAAACCACAAGGTCGGAGACGGTACGGTAACCTGAGCCTACGAGTACTAGGCCTCAGAATACTCGATACGCATTCACCAACGATTGTGTATACATGTACGAAAAATTAGCACCGAAAATTTTCCAAAAGATACGCTATAGGTACATACACCGAAAGATAGATACAGTCTCGACAAAAACACAATTGTGAAAGATCATTAAGCTTCGAAAGCGTGAGCGCATGGAACAGCTTCGAAAAGAAAAAGCAAAAAAAACCTGACCTTGAGTGATGCCATACTGCCGAGCAATAGCACGCTGTTTCATGCCGTAATTTCGTAAAGCCACCACTCCATGACAAACAGCATTGTCGAGTTGACGGACCATCTCCAGAGGAAGCGGCAATAACTTTTGGAGATGTGCAGCAGTTGTTTTCCACTAATACATAACGCAACAATCCTGTATACCCGACTGTGAAGCCAATCATCAAATGCACCTGTCCGTACATTTTGCCACGCCACCTGTGATATAATCCTGTTGTTGACTTCTTGCTGCGACAGACAATCAGTGACATGGTTCTTTTAACAAATAAATCACCAAAGTGTAAAAGAAACTCACTAGATTGATATACTGAGTTAAGAAAGTAAACCTAAGTCAAGAAAAAAAAAAAATTCCATATTAAATGCCAGGTCTGTATATATATATATATATATATATTGTTACGGACGCGGTTTAGATGTTATTTTGACCGAGCGGTTGGTATGACCGCGACCGAACAGTTATTCCCCGACTAGACCCCGATTCCATCCAGACGTTGACCCAATCGCGCTATGCTAAATCAATGATGGAAATGACACAACGACTGGGATAGATGAAACGACGCAAGGGGTACAGTTCTCAAGACCTCCGGAGGAGGGTATAATTACAGTGGTGGAGAAAAGGGGGTAGATTACAAGGTAGTGAGGTAAAGACACAGAAGAGATGGGCACTTAATTACAGTCTTATATTAGCCCAGACAGATCACAGACAAACGGAACAAGGCTGACTTACACAGGGATTGATGGCAGGAAGGGACAGGTAGTCGATAGCACAAGGTGCACCTTGGCTCGGGGACAGGATAAAGCACGGTCCAGTCCAGAGATGCGGGGAGGCCTCACAGCGCTCGGAGGGTACGTCTTGCTTGCTCCAAGCTCAGCGCGCATCTGACGTCACCTCCCTCTTCCTGCGCATGCTCAGCGGGGAGTGACACGCCCTCGGCTGGTTGGCTCCGCCCCCCTGGGGCCGGTCCGCCGCTTCCATTGGGTGCGGGGGTTACCGGGCTCCGCCCTTGACGAGGAGCTGACAGGGAGCCCCTATTTGGTAACCCCGTCGAGCACATGTTCGATGGCGGCTCGTTGGGAAGGCCTCATGCCCTCCCAACACCCCCTACCAACCAAGCCGGAGTGAGGACGCGCACTCCCTGTGCACGCCGCCGCCATTGCTGTTGTTGTTGTTGTTGTTGTTGTTGCTGAACCTTGAGGAAGAGCTGCGGGGAGGTATTGGGAGGTCCTAAACTTCCTAACGGTGCCATACAATCACATTCTGGTGCAACGAAGGGTCAGAATTAATGGAAACGAGTCCTTAACTGACATAGACTAAGAATAACTAGCAAGATGTCCTATAGTTGTCTTACATGAGATGCGGTGAACCTGGGCACGACATTTAATGGGGGAAATAGGGGGAGGTCGGGTCTACAGAGTGTTGTTTACAGAAAATGGGACTAGGGAATGGGGGATTGGGGATAGTTGGGAAGTATTGAGGAAATAGGGGAATATTTACAAGCGGATATGGATGGATGCAAATCCCATATCCGCAACATTGCACCCTTCTCTACCTCGGGGCGTCCCGACCCGATAGATTTTTTACCTACGTTAGTGTGGCACTCAGATGTAGTTCCCTCTACTATTAACTCAACCCTGAGTGCGACAGTTTTACAGATGTTCACAAATGAGTAAATATGTCCCCCTGCGACGTTGCACCCTTCTCCTAACAGAAACACACCCACAGGATAACCGAATCGCGGAAAGCATCCTCAAACTAAACATACAGCCGGTAGGGAGCATCATTTATACAAGACTGATATTTACACTACGATCCAGGACCTGTTCTTTAAGGAACACATGCAGATGTTATGCATAGGGAGAGCACGCATGCCAGCATCGATACACCAACCCACGAGTGCCCTGTGGCCCTACGGCCTTTAATAATGTGCAGAGCACCCCGTCCAAGCACCAAAAGCACCACCCCATTACGCACAGTCAGCACCATCCGGTGCACCAATAAAGTGTTCATAAAAATGCACAATCAAGTGTCCATGGTCACCGGTGGTGTCGCAGCCGGCCGATGTTCTGCCGCTGGTCTTGCCTTCTTGGAGTGCACTTGGCCTTCTGGCTTCTTTAGAAATAAAGAAAGGCGCCAACCGCGTCCATTTCTTAATTGTGGCCGTCAGGGGGCCAACTAAAAGTGGTTCACCTGTATGGCATAGGTGCCACGTTGACCCAGAGGTCCATCCACGGGTGGTGCTTGACCGCAAAAGAACTGCGGTCCATTGTGGGCGGCCACAAAAATTGCGGTCCATATGGTGTATCGATCCAGGCAGCAAGCAGCGGAAGTACAGGCCCACAACTGCGGAGCCAGCACCTCTCTCTCCTCTCTCTCTGCCCCAAAGCCAGATCCTCGGAGGTGGGAGACAAAAGAAGACAAGTGAGTAAGGTGGTAAGGGCGCAAAAGTGCACGCAATTCAAGGTAATGCACACTGGGGGCACATGGGAACCAGGTGAGACAGTTACGTTCCTACCGTACGCCCCCCCCCCCCCCCCCCCCCACCAGGTAACCTACATTGCCCCTCCCTTACCCCTTACTGTATCCACAAAACACAACACTACCCATAAACATCTACTTTACACATCAACAAACGTCCCTACTGTCTTCCCCGTTCCTCCCATAAACCAAATTCGTCTTCTCTCCCTCCTAACCAATCAAATTTGCCATTTCCAACTCTCATCAAAATTTGCCATCTCCAACTCAACATCAAAATTTGCCATCACCAATTCATCATCAGTCCCTCCTAAGGAGGGAGAGATGGAATCAACCCAATGTCTCATCCACGTCGTGATGCGTCTCACAAATCCACACAGCAATTCTCCTTTCCTGCAACACAGAACAAAGGAACACAGGTGTGGAGTCATCATCACCACCTCACGTAAGTGGCTGCGTATGGTGCGACAGGTTCATCAATCCTAACTATTTCCTAAATGACTTTAACAACTTTACATTACCCGGGGTCTTTCCCTGCCAATCCATTGGCCAACTTACACTATGGGTTCTAAAAACCAATTCCCATTGACCAAACTGTGGTGCTTCTCAATTTGGGGTCTCACTCCCCCGATTCAACACTCGGTGCCCCCGCACAATTTCGGTGGCTGGGTCGTGTGACGCTCCCAGCTGGTCCGCCCACCTGCACACCTCCACCACTGTTGTTGCCTACCGAGCTCACCTGCTCCTCACCCTAACCTAACTAACTGGGGAAGGCCCTCTCGCACTCTCACCCCTCAGTGCCCTCTCTGGCACGGGCTGCCCGATCCACACCCGGGATCCTCAGGCACCCACTGACACTAACGGCTCCCAGAGCCCACCTGCGGCCTCACCTGGCCGACATGTAACAGTGGCGGAGTGCCCAACCATTCACACTCATACTAACAGGCCACACGACCAGCCAATTTCACCACACCAATGCACCCATCCACAATACCATTCTGCAACCGCACCACAAATGCCAATATCCAACCACAATTTACCTATACCTTCTAACTATTCTTTAAACTACCCTCCCCGGGTACTCGTGAAAAGGGGTCCACTCTTCCCCCAATTCACACCTTCGCACCATGCACACCACTCCGTACCACTTACTCCAACTCTCTCCACACCACTCATTCTCTGCTCCATATATTCCACACACCTGCACTTGCACACCTGTGCTCTCATACTTGGTGCCGCCTGCACCCTTCTCTCCCCCAAGCGCATTCGCGCTGATCCACAACACTCACTACTCATACACTGCTCCACACACCTGTCCAGTTCTCACACAGCATCATCTCATCTAACTACTCCCCTCTGAAACTTGCGCTTCCCAGTCGTCCCTTTAAACTATTGCGCTCCCTCGTCATTATCATCCACTCTAATCTACCTGCGTCCCCTCTACAGGTATCCTTGTCACTAACTAACCTTAACGTTACCTAATGTCATCTTCGCTAGATCCCTACACTCAATATCCTAACCCACCCGGGCTAGTTTTCACTGCCATACACCCCATAATCTATAGCGCATTTGCCCCCTTTTGTGAGGGATGACAGAGTTGCCATCCCACCACACCGGGCATCTCCCACTACCAATTTTGCACATCAAATTTCAACAAATCAAAAATTTGCCAATCACTACCCATCATCTGCCAATCATTACTGCCAATCCTTTGCCAATCATCAAATTTTGTTTTTCTAATTTCGGGGCCAAAACACTATCCTCGTCATTACAGTCTACTTACTAATGCCTCTCGGTGCGCCAATTCACTTCTAAAGCTCGGCTTCGTACAGCCGAGCAATGAATGCGGGTTGTTTGGTGCCAGCGGCTGGATACGTCCCGCATTCGGTGCAGGGAAGGAGGTTTACCCGGGCCGAGGTCCCACGCACAATCTCGGCATGGAGCCATCCCATGGCCCGATCTCGACCTGCCGGCACGTCTCAACAAAAAGTGGTCGCCATGACGACCCTTCCTATCGAGCTGCCCGCTCCGCCTAGTTGAGCATGGACGCGGACGTTCCAAGCGAGGCCCAGCGTGGATCGCGTACGGCGGTCCTTTCGAACCCGCCGTGGCTCGGATCCCCGCTGGTTCTCGCGGCACGCGAAGCCCGGCACGCACCGAGGGCCCGATTCGGCTAAAAGTCGCTCTAACCGCTAACCCGGTTACCGCCGATGCCTCACCTGCATGCTTACACGCATACGCTACCCCTTTCTTGCTCATACCTCCAGCTGTTCCCATGCTTCTCGTACCTTTCCTTACACACCTCGGTACACTCATTCCGCTCACAGACTTGGTCACACACCTGACCACCGAGCACCTTGGCACACATTCGTCGCTCGCACACCTCACCAACACACCTCTTCGCGCCCCCTCCTCGGTCACCTCCTCTGTGACAATCACAGGTGTGCTCTCACTCGCACACCCAACCACGTGCCTCACGACCAATTCCAGCGTGCATTCCCATACACGCTCTACCATTCCAGGTGTGCTTCCTTCCATTCCAGGTGTACATCCTCTCTCACCTGCCACAACCAACTCATGCTCTGTGTCACTCTTACTACTCTCACCTCCACTCTTGACAGCGCACTCTTTCCTCATGCACCCGTCCGTTACACACCTTGCTCGCGCATCCTCTCCCGTTACATCCTCTGTAACACTCACCACAGGTGTACACTCTTCCTTACTTTTGACAGCGCACTCTTTCCTCATGCACCCCAGAGTCGGACTTTCTCGCACACCTCCTTTTTCGCACACCAGACCTGTCGCACACTTCACCAACGGCCTCTCACGAACACCCGGGTCCATCTCGACCCCCAAGCTCATTAAATAACCTGGCGCATCATACGCACGACCATATTGGTCACCACTTACACCGGATCCTCTTTCTCTTCGCTTCTCCTCCATCACCTGCGAATCCCTCATCCGGTTAATGAGCACATCATCACGATCCGAACACAGACTTTGGACCAATTCTTTTACTTCCTCTTTGATCTCTTTCTTATCCCCTCTCCGTCGCTTCTTAATTTCGCTCACCCCTTCTTCCACTTCGTCTAATTTCTGCTTCACCTCCTTCATCTCCTCGTGCGCCCCCTTAAGTTCTTCCTCTAACTCCACCTTATTTTTTTCTATGTGCTCCCGCACCTCCCGCTCTTTAACCTCCATCACCTCTACCACCTTGTTCATTTTCCTCGTCAGGTCCTCATGTACCGTCTGACACTCTTTTTTAATTACCCCTACGTCCTTTTTCATCTCCTTCTGTGTCGATTTTAAACCCTCTATTACCGCTGTGTTCTTCTTTACCTGGCCCCCAACTCCTTTTGTCCCACTGTCAGTTGTTCTACTCCCAGCGTCAACTCCTCTATACCACCTTGCAATTTTACAGTCCCCTTTCTCACCTCCTTCTCCATGCGCTCCTTACAGTGCCTCACCTCCTCACGCACTCCTCCGACCGCCTCACTCACACCTCTTCTGATCTCTTCTCCCATCACTTGCATCTCCTGCCCAGATGCCACCCTCATCTGCTCCATTTCCTCCCTGTGAGCATCCAATTTAGTTTCTACCCCCATTCTGACCCCCTCTATCTGCTGCCCCATTTGTTTAACTTCCCTTTCCGCTTGGTCCCTCATGTCCCTCAATTTGCCTTCCATACTAGTTTCTAACCCCTCTAACCCCTTTTTCATCCCTTCCATTTGATTCTCTTGAGCGGCCATTCTGTTTTCTACCCCCGTTAACCCATGTTTCACCCCTTCTATCCCATTGTCTAACCCCTCAAATTTCTTGTCTCATCCCTCAAATTTCTTGTCTAATCCCTCAAATTTCTTGTCTAATCCCTCAAATTTCTTGTCTAATCCCTCACCGGTACCCCTCGCTTCGTCCCTCATTACCCCCATTTGGCCCTCCAATCGCTCACCCAGTCGCTCAATTTGGCTCCCCATACTCATCTGTACAGCTGCCTGTAGCTGCGCAATGAGGGCCTGCATGTCAATCCCTCCCACTTGTGCAGCGGGCGCGGCCGCCGTAGCCATCTGCGAGGCGCCATTTTGCGCGCCCGTAACCTCGTGCGCGAGGACGCCATTTTGCGAACCTGCCGCCCTCACTGCTTCGCTCTCCTCTTGTCCCTCAATTTGGTCCTGGATCGACCCTGCCTCACTCTCCTCTACCGGAACCCAGCCGTCTTGATCTGCCATAGCGCGACTTTCAAAATTCGGGGTTTTTTTTTTGTAAAACAAAATCTAATTTCGGTGACTTTATAATTTTGACCAAATTTTTTTTCTAGATGTTTTTTTAAAAACTTGGTTCGGGCCTCGAATCTCACTCCTCGACACCAATTGTTACGGCCGCGGTTTAGATGTTATTTTGACCGAGCGGTTGGTATGACCGCGACCGAACAGTTATTCCCCGACTAGACCCCGATTCCACCCAGACGTTGACCAAATCGCGCTATGCTAAATCAATGATGGAAAGGACACAACGACTGGGATAGATGAAACGATGCAAGGGGTACAGTTCTCAAGACCTCCAGAGGAGGGTATAATTACAGTGGTGGAGAAAAGGGGGTAGATATCAAGGTAGTGAGGTAAAGACACAGAAGAGATGGGCACTTAATTACAGTCTTATCTTATCCCAGACAGACCACAGACAAACGGAACAAGGCTGACTTACACAGGGATTGATGGCAGGAAGGGACAGGTAGTCGATAGCACAAGGTGCACCTTGGCTCGGGGACAGGATAAAGCACGGTCCAGTCCAGAGATGCGGGGAGGCCTCACAGCGCTCGGAGGGTACGTCTTGCTTGCTCCAAGCTCAGCGCGCATCTGACGTCACCTCCCTCTTCCTGCGCATGCTCAGCGGGGAGTGACACGCCCTCGGCTGGTTGGCTCCGCCCCCCTGGGGCCGGTCCGCCGCTTCCATTGGGTGCGGGGGTTACCGGGCTCCGCCCTTGACGAGGAGCTGACAGGGAGCCCCTATTTGGTAACCCCGTCGAGCACATGTTCGATGGCGGCTCGTTGGGAAGGCCTCATGCCCTCCCAACACCCCCTACCAACCAAGCCGGAGTGAGGACGCGCACTCCCTGTGCACGCCGCCGCCGTTGCTGTTGTTGTTGTTGTTGTTGCTGAACCGTGAGGAAGAGCTGCGGGGAGGTATTGGGAGGTCCTAAACTTCCTAACTGTGCCATACAATCACATTCTGGTGCAACGAAGGGTCAGAATTAATGGAAACGAGTCCTTAACTGACATAGACTAAGAATAACTAGCAAGATGTCCTATAGTTGTCTTACATGAGATGCGGTGAACCTGGGCACGACATTTAATGGGGGAAATAGGGGGAGGTCGGGTCTACAGAGTGTTGTTTACAGAAAATGGGACTAGGGAATGGGGGATTGGGCATAGTTGGGAAGTATTGAGGAAATAGGGGAATATTTACAAGCGGATATGAATGGATGCAAATCCCATATCCGCAACAATATATATATATATATATATATATATATATATATATATATATATATTAGGGTGGTCCTCAAATGTACACCAAAAAATAAAATTGGACTTTTTTCAGGTGCTTGTTGCTAAAATTGTTCCTTATTGTGAAAAAATGAAATGTGCCAAAGATGGTTTCTATACGACGTTATTTACTACTGTCACACATGGGTTGAAAATTACAATGTTTCAGTATCGACACACAAAATTGTTTTTAATAAACTAACACTCAGATGTAATCCCAAATCAGTAAGAATGTATGACAATCATCATAAACACACAGAGTAAGAGTCCTCCAGACCATTGATTCCTCATTAATAAGTTGTGCGGTAAATTATTTCCTCCTTATCTTCTTTGCGTCGGGGAACTGATGGCGATGCCACTCAACAACTTGCAACAGGTACTGGCGCTGCTGTTCATCCTTTGTCAAGACTTGATTGTAGTCCTGTATTAATGCTACACCACGTTCTGCAAAGTCGTTGACAGTGGCAATACCGCGCGAGACTTGCTGTGATGACTGAAATGATGGGTCATCGGCCCACTCACCAGGGTCCTTTTCTAGGAAGTCAGTATTGACTTTGAATGCAGTAAAAATTCGCAGTGAGGCAGAAATAACAAAATCTGCAACAGTCTTGGCAGCGATGGCTTCTTTTGCCGTAAGATCCACATGTACCCGTGGTTGAGGATTCTCTTGGCATTCTTCTTTAAGAGCAGCTACTATCATTCGCTTGACATCAAGCTCAACACCATCGTCAAACAGAGCAAGTCCTGCCAGTTCTTCGCTGAGGTACCACAAGTGATTGGAAAGCTTTTTTCTGGTGGCTTCGGCAATCACTGAATCAGGATAGAAAATGAGTGCTTTTAAGAGAGCTAGGTCTCCAGCGGGAGCACCAATGGCAGATGGAGCGCTGAACCAGGCTTTGGTATACACTGCTCCAACAAATGCTGTAAAACACTTTATGCCAGTGAGTTCCTTTGGGGTCAATCGAAACTGATCACGGAACAAGTAGATCCTGATTCCATAAATCACACGGGCCATCCATCTTGCCCGATGCATGGCTCCTGGCTGCATGAACCTGAATCCTCTCGGAGGACGCTCACCAAACAGAATAATAGTCAACTCAAGAAGTTCACGGTAGTCATCTCGTAATTGGCCCGATTCCAGTTTCTTGATGCAGAATGAAACGACATCTTCTTTGCAACTTAAAAATACACCTGAAACTACAGAGTCCAGGTCATCGGACATGATTGGCTTAAACTTGCTTTGGTCAATGGAATTCCAGTTTGACTGGAAACGCTTGAAGACTGCTATCTCAGGTCCTTTTGATGGACCAAGAAATGGTTTGAATGCTGCCATTGCTGCCTCTACCACTAGTTCCAGAATGTGATGCCGGCATGCAAAATGTAATAGTGGTCGTCCAAGCTTTTGCTGCAAAATAGTGCACGCACCAAGTGCTGAACCAGTGTTGCTGGCTGTCGTGTCAAAGCTCATACCTGCCACCATGTCTTGCAAATGCCATTCTTCGAGGCATTGCATAACAGCAGCAGCTGTTGCTAGTCCAGTTCCTGCTGGCAGCTTTGGCACACCCAGAAGCTTTCCAGTTCCTTGTGGGTCACTGACAATGACAGGAAGGCGATCAACTTTTTTAGTCCCATCGTCTGGAAGGAGCTTGCCATCCCAATGAACCACCAGACTTGTGTTTGGAGCATAGGATGCCTGGATGTCACCTGCAATTGTCTTCCGTTGGAGCCGCCTGGATTTCCTGATCGATGTGCGGTTGATGGCCAACTCTGAAGGGTCGTGTCCCAGAGCAGAGGCTGCTGCTGACAAGTTGTGAACAGCTGATCGATCGCTAACCTTGGTGCGGTCGAGAGCTGCTGTTAGGTCCGGTGTAACAATGCTACTTGCACGCTTTCGGCTCTGCCTCTTTGAAGCAGATAGAACAGCAGAGTCGTCATGATCACTGGCTTCAGCACTGCTGTCTGTTGATGATGCTAGCTCAAGAGTCTCCTCTCGGGCTGCTTGCTTCTCTTTTTCATGCTGCTCTCTTTCAGTCAACACCTTGTGGCGTTGATGTGTCCGCTCCTCTTTTCCTGCTAGCACCTTGTCAACACCAACCATAAAGCCCCGTCGACCTGGCTCCCGTTGTGCCTTAAGGAATTCACGGTCCTCTGGTATTTTGATCAGATCAAGGACATCAACATGAGCAATGTCAAATAAGTCACGTAGACCGGTTTGAAACTGCTCTTCTTTCTTTATCTGAGGGACAGATCGCCGGCTCTTTCCTTTCAGGATGGATCTGTATTGTTCTACTTTTCTCTCTAGTTTTGCAATGATATTCCCGCTCATCTGCAGTGGGGATCCGTGCTTTCTCCCAGATGCATAATGTCTCACGAACAACAGTTGTTGCGGCACTGCTTATGTCCAATTTCTCAGCATGATGTAGCTTAAAGTATCGCTGCAGAATCTCTTGCCAAGATGGGAGCCGAGTTTCTGGTAGTTTTTCAATATGGCAGCCTATCAGCCGCACATGGTTCTTTTTTCTGGTTGCTCTTCTTGAAGTACTTGCACTCGCCATCATAACTGAAACAAACCGAAATAATTTCTGTATAGTGCTGATTAGCAGATTAGCAGGGGCCATGTGACAGTGGTAAAAGTTTTCAAAATGAAATGAAATTTTACCCAATTTGTTCTCTCTACAGGTGTAATAAAAAAATGGAAAAGCACTTTAGAAAAGTTAATGTTTGCATTTGAGGACCACCCTAATATATATATATATATATATATATATATATATATATATATATATATATATATATATATATATATATATATTGTTGTGGTTTTGAGTCTGTCAAGTGAGTCAAATAAAGGTTAAATTTGCCCCCCATAGTTAGTCAGACAAGCAACATGTAGCCTCGCGATAGTATAGTTATGTCTTAGTATTTGTAAGCTTATTAGTCCTTTTCCTTTGTTAGTTCTGCGTTGAGTAGAGCCAGGAGAATAGGCCCTACTTCCACCGACAATCCTACATCCGTAGCCTCATGCCCTTTTGCGTTAACGTGGGTTCATTTTGGGCGAGTAACATGAGGCAGGCTTGGAAAGTCAGGAGGACCGAGGCGGAGCGGCAGAAGCGATGACGGTAAGCAGGAGCTGCCAATCAGAGCTCAGAGGTGGTAACGGCGGCGTTGCGTCACAGGGTGTGGTGAGGATCGAGAGTGTTCCAGAAGATTCGGGGGGCGTAGCTATAAGACCCGCTGCGCAAAGCCCTCGACAGGACTCGATGTAAAGGACTGAAGCGAAGGACTGCAGCAAAGAGAGAGGACTCACGAGAGAGGGACGTGCATAAAAGAGGACTCGCGGCTGTTGATTAACTTGATGAACTTCACGCACTTCCACAAGAACTGTACAGATATGCGGGCGCAGCCAGACGCGCTTGAACCGAATACAGTACCTTTGAGACGCGTGAGTGAGAACGGCTGAGTAACTGCCAGCCGCGCTAAAGTCCGCCCTTTGCCGTTCTGCCCCCAACATCTGCCTTGTTCGGGAGACGCGCTACGAGTCCCTGCCTTCGCCTGCCACCATCTTCGCGGGACGTGCCGGGGCCGTGGAGAGCCGGACGGAGGCCATCTCTGGACGACCACGTGGACGCGTTGGGGAACATCTACCCATCTGCAATTCCCTGTGTGAGTGTGAGACGGGCCCATTGTCCAAGGGATAAGTTAAGACTGTTTAAGGCTACTCTGTGTCTCTGCGTCCCTGACCCTTGTGTATATACGTGTGGGAAATAATTAAACCCTTTGCTCTTCCTTTTCCTGATTCGACCATTTCTGTGGTTTCTTCGATTGGCTAAGCGTGGTACGGGTAGAACCGCTCTGATCGGGTTCCATCATCTAGGTAACTGCGCGGACCACGTGTACGCAATCCGCTCGGCGTACTCAAACCACACGTGGTTCGTGTGAGGCTTGTTTCCTCGCTCCCAGGGCAGCGGGGGGAATTAGGCACGAGCGAGAAGTGGTCCTGAAACCCTACTCCGCGTCTGTCCGGAAGGGGCGTTGCAAGTCTCGGTTCCGCCAAGCCCAGAAAGACAAGGGGATTATTTCCCCCTTGATAAGGGGATTAAGGGAGGCATAGAGAACCATAACAATTGGTAGTCAGGGGTGGGGATTTGGAACCTGGGACAAAAAAATTTTAGACAAAATTTTGGACACCAATTGTACATATTTGGTGTAACAATTGGTGTCGGGGAGTGGGATTTGGAACCCTACTAAATTTTTGTTGGACGAATTCGGCCCAAAATCACGAGCGACCAAAATTTAGTTTTAAAATTCAAAATTTTAAATTCGTACCATGGCTAGCCAAAGCGGTCGAATGCCGGTGGGGGTAGAAGACGAGGTAAATGAAGAGGAGGAATTAATGACCCAGGACCCCCGGGAAGAATTGGGAGAAGAGGAGGACATTGATGAGGGGCCGGCAGCAGGGGTAGAAAATGGCGGCGCCTCGCACGTGGCAGAGGAAGCCGAGCCCGCGGTGCCAATGGATATGGGCCTATTTATGACACACATGATGGCCTTTGTGGCCAAAACGGAGTATAGCCTGAAAGAAATGAGGAACGAAGCAAGGTGTAGCAAGGGCGAGTTGACTGCAAAAACGGACATCCAAGAGAAAAAGATGGATGCCCAGAGTGACAAATCCACTCGGGAAAGGAAAGAATTGGGGGACAAATCCACCCGGGAATTGGAAGAGGTAAAAAAGGGGCTGGAAAGCAAAATGGACACCCAAAAGAACGAATTGGAAAAAATGAGGGTGGCGTCGAGAAAATAAATAAAAGAAGCGGGGAGGGACATAAGGCGCAGGCTGAGCGAGGGGGTCACAAAGGGACGCAACGAGGTAACGCGGTGCGAGGAACGCGTGGAGAGCGGGGTAGAGCAGAGCGCAGCTAGGTTGACGAGGGGATATAAATCGCGACTCGGGGTGTAAAAGAGCTGACGGCCGCTGAATTGGACAGGGCAAATTCATGCGCGCCGGCGGTCGTCGAGCTAGATAAAGAAATGATTACAGTTGAAATTGGGGCCGAAGAGATGGCAGAGAAAGTAAATATATCACGGGAGGTAGTAATGGAGCCTGAACAAAATTTAGGCACGAGGAATTAGGTACGAGCGAGAAGTGGTCCCGAAACCCTACTCTGCGTCTGTCCAGAAGGGACGTTGCAAGTCTCGGTTCCACCAAGCCCAGAAAGACAAGGGGATTAATCCCCCCTAGATAAGGAGATTAAGGGTGGCGTAGAGAACCGTAACAATATATATGTATATATATATATATATATATATATATATATATATATATATATATATATATATATATATATATATATATATTGTTGCGGATATGGGATTTGGCCTCCATCCATATCCGCTTGTAAATATTCCCCTATTTCCCCAATACTCCCCAACTATCCCCAATCCCCCATTCCCTAGTCCCATTGTCTGTAAACAACACTCTGTAGAACCGACCTTCCCCTTTTTCCCCCATTAAATGTCGTACCCAGGTTCACCGCATCTCACGTAGACAACTATAGGACATCTTGCTAGTTATTCTTAGTCTATGTCAGTTAAGGACTCGTTTCCATTAATTCTGACTCTTCGTTGCACCAGAATGTGATTGTATGGCACCAGTAGTAAGTTTAGGACCTCCCGATACCTCCCCACAATCTCATCTCCGCATCCTCCCATCTTCCTCATGAAACTACAACAACAACAACAACAACTACAACAACAGCGGGGGCGGCGCGGCGGTGGCGCGGGGAGTGTGCGTCCTCACTCCGGCTTGGTTAGCCGCCATTGCCCATGTGCTCCGACGGGGTTACCACACAGGGGCTGACTGTCAGCTCCTCGTCAAGGGCGGAGCCCGGTAACCCCCCCGCACCCAATAAGAAGCGGCGGACCGATTCCATCTGGGGCGGAGCTAACGAGCCGTGGGCGTGTCACTCCCCGCTGGATATACGCAGCCACTTACCGGAGGTGACGCGAGATGCGCCCCCAGCTTGAAGAGAGAAGTCGCCACCTCCAAGCGCTGAATACCTCCCCGCATCTCTGGACCGGACCGAGTCGATTCTGCCCCTGAGCCAAGGTGCACCTTGAGCTATCGACTGCCTGTCCCTCCTTGCCATCAATCCCTGTGTGAGTCAGCCTTGTCCCGTTTGTCTGTGGTCTGTCGGGGCTAAGATAAGACCGTGTATAAGTGCCTACCTTTCTGTGCTGTACCTCTTGTCCGTGTAATCTAAACGTTCCGCATATCCCATATTATATCCTCCTCCGGAGGTCTTGAGAACTGTACCCCTGGTGTCGTGCCAATTAACCCAGCCGTTGTGTCCTGTCCTTCATTGATCTAGCGTAGCGCGATTCGGCCAACGTTCGAGTATAATCGGGTAACTTGTGCGAACACGGCGGCCATTCCGCTCGGCCCAGCATAACATCTTAATGTCGTGTCCGTAACAATTGGTGTCGGGAAGTGGGATCGGTCCCGGAGCACGTTTCACGCGCTCGAAATTATAACGGCGAAATTTGATTTTGTTTTATGAAAATAAAAACCCGAATTTTGAAAGTCGCGCTATGGCGGATCAAGACGGCTGGGTTCCGGTAGAGGAGAGTGAGGCAGGGTCGATCCAGGACCAAATTGAGGGACATGAGGAGAGCGAAGCAGTGAGGGCGGCAGGCTCGCAAAATAGCGTCGTCGCGCACGAGGTTACGGGCGCGCAAAATGGCGCCTCGCACATGGCCACGGCGACCGCGCCCGCGACCGTGGTAGCGCCGCTGGTAGATTTGAACCTTTTTTTAATGCAAATGAAGGCCCTTATGGACAAGAATAGCGAAGAAATGGAAAGCAGAATGATGGGGGTAATGGGGAACCGGATGGATGCTCAGAGTGAGCGATTGGAGGTGCAATTGGGGGTAATGGGAAACCAAATGGGGGTAATGGGAAACCAAATGGGGGTAATGAGGGACGAAGCGAGGGGTACCGGTGAGGGGTTAGACAATGGGACAAAAGAGGTAAAGAATGGGTTAACGGGGGTAGAAAACAGAATGGCCGCTCAAGAGAATCAAATGGAAGGGATGCAAAAGGGGTTAGAGGGGTTAGAAAACAGTATGGAAGGCAAATTGAGGGATATGAGGGACCAAGCGGAAAGGGAAGTTAAACAAATGGGGCAGCAGATAGAGGGGGTCAGAATGGGGGTAGAAACTAAACTGGATGCTCACAGGGAGGAAATGGAGCAGATGAGGGTGGCATCTGGGCAGGAGATGCAAGTGATGGGAGAGGAGATCAGAAGAGGAGTGAGTGAGGAGGTCGGAGGAGTGCGCGAGGAGGTGAGGCACTGTAAGGAGCACATGGAGAAGGAGGTGAGAAAGGGGACTGTAAAGTTACAAGGGGGCATAGAGGACCTGACGCAGGAAGTAGAACAACTGACAGAGGGACAAAAAGAACTAACGGACCAGGTAAAGAAGAACACAGCGGTAATAGGAGGGTTAAAAGCGACACAAAATGACCTAAAAAATGACTTGGTAGCGACGAAGAGGGAATGTCAGATGGTACGTGAGGGACTGACAACGAGGTTGGACGAGGTGATAGAGGTAATGGAGACGAAGGACCGGCAGGTGAGGACGCACATGGAAACGGTCAAGGTAGCCTTGGAGGACGAGCTTGAGGAGACGTACCGGGGAATAAAAGAGGTGAAGCAGAAATTAGAAGAAGTGGCAGAAGGGGTGAGCGAAATTAAGAAGCGACGGAGAGGGGATAAGAAAGAGATAAAAGAGGAGGTAAAAGAATTGGTCCAAAGTCTGTGTTTGGATCGTGATGATGTGCTCATTAACCGGATGAGGGATTCGCAGGTGATGGAGGAGAAGCGAAGAGGAAGAGGACCCGGTGTAAGTGGTGACCAATATGGTCGTGCGTATGATGCGCCAGGGGATTTAAGAAGCTTGGGGGTCGAGATGGACCCGGGTGTTCATGAGAGGCCGTTGGTGAAGTGTGCGACAGGTCTGGTGTGCGCAGAAGGAGGTGTGCGAGAAAGTCCGACTCTGGGGTGTGTGAGGAAAAAGTGCGTGCCAAGGAGTGAGGGAGCTGTCGAGAGTGAGTCGGTCGTAGCGCGTGTGCGAGGGAGCACATGGAAGCGCGTAGTGAGGAATGTTACAGAGGGTGTGACGGGAGAGTGTGCGCAAGAGTGTGCGCGAGAGAGGTGTGTAACGGACGGGTGCATGAGGAAAGAGTGTGCTGTCGAGAGTAAGGGTGAGTGCGCTGTCAAGAGTGGAGGTGAGAGTAGTAAGAGTGACACGGAGCGTGAGTTGGTTGTGACAGGTGAGAAAGGAAGCACACCTGGAATGGTAGAGCGTGTGTGGGAATGCACGCTGGAATTGGTAGTGAGGCACGTGGTTGGGTGTGCGAGTGAGAGCACACCTGTGATTGTCACAGAGGAGGTGACCGAGGAGGGGGCGCGAAGAGGTGTGTTGGTGAGGTGTGCGAGCGACGAATGTGTGCCAAGGTGTTCGGTGGTCAGGTGTGTGACCAAGTCGGTGAGCGGAATGAGTGTACCGAGGTGTGTAAGAAAAGGTACGACGAGGAGCATGGAAACGGCTGCATGTATGAGCAAGAAAGGGGTAGCGTATGCTTGTAAGCATCCAGGTGAGGCATCGACGGTAACCGGGTTAGACGTTAGGTCGACCTTTAGCCGAAGCGGGCCCTCGGTGCGTGCCGGGCTTTGCGTGCCGCGAGAACCAGCGGGGATCCGAGCCACGGCGGGTTCGAAAGGACCGCCGTGCGCGATCCACGCTGGGCCTCGCGTGGAACGGCCGCGTCCGGGCTCCACTAGGCGGAGCGGGCAGCCCGATAGGAAGGGTCGTCATGGCGACCACTTCCTATTGAGACGTGCCGGCAGGTCGAGATCGGGACATTGGATGGCTCCACGCAGAGGTGGTGCGTGGGATCTCGGCCCGGGTAAGCCCCCGTCCCTGCACCGAGTGCCGGACGCGTCCAGCCGCTGGCACAACACAACCCGCATTCATGGCTTGGCTTTACGAAGCCGGGCTTTGGACAGGAATTGGCGCACCGAGAGGCATTAGTGAGTAGACTGTGTGATGAGGATAGTGTTTTGGCCCCAAAATTAGAGAAAAACAAAATTTGATGATTGGCAAAGGATTGGCAGTAATGATTGGCAGATGATGGGTAGTGATTGGCAAATTTTTGATTTGTTGAAATTTGATGTGCAAAATTGGTAGTGAGCGATGGGACCGGTGGGTAAGGGTGGCATCCCTGCCACCCTTCCCATGTGGGGCAAAGGAGCTATAGTTTATGGGGTGAATGGCAGTGAAAACTAGCCCGGGTGGGTTAGGATATGGTGTGTAGGGATCTAGCGAAGATGACATGAGGTAACGTTAAGGTTAGTTAGTGACAATGATACCTGTAGTGGGGACGCAGGTAGATTAGTGTGGATTATAATGACGAGGGAGCGCAATAGTTTAAAGGGACGACTGGGAAGCGCAAGTTTCAGAGGGGAGTAGTTAGATGAGATGATGCTGTGTGAGAATTGAACAGGTGTGATTGCACAGGTGTGCAACTGGACAGGTGTGTGGAGCAGTGTATGAGTAGTGAGTGTTGTGGATCAGCGCGAATGCGCTTGGGGAGAGAAGGGTGCAGGTGGCACCAGGTGTGAGAGCACAGGTGTGCAAGTACAGGTGTGTGGAATACATGGAGTAAGTGGTACGGAGTGGTGTGCATGGTGCGAAGGTGTGAATGGGGGAAGAGTGGACCCCCATCACGGATACCCGGGGCGGGTAGTGTAAGTGTTAGGTAGAGGGTATAGGTAAATTGTGGTTGGATATTGGCATTTGTGGTGCGGTTGCAGAATGGTATTGTGGATGGGTGCATTAGTGTTGTGGAAATGGCTGGGCGTGTAGCCTGTTAGTGTGTGTAGTTGGTTGGGCACTCCACCACTGTGAGGATGTCGGCCAGGTGAGGCCGCAGGTGGGCTCTGGGAGCCGTTAGTGTCAGTGGGGCCCGAGGATCCGGAGGACGGACCCGGGTAGCCCAGTGCCAGAGAGGGCACCGAGTGGGGAGAGCGCCAGAGGGCCTTCCCCAGGTAGATAGGTTAGGGTAAGGAGCAGGTAAGCTCGGAGGCAACTACAGTGGTGGAGGTGTGCAGGTGGGTAGACCTGCTGGGAGAGCTACACGTCGCGGCCCAGAAATTGTGCGAGGGCACCGGGAGATGAATCGGGGGAGTGAGACCCCAAATTGAAAAGCACCACAGTTTGGTCAATGGGAATTGGTTTTTAGAACCCATAGTGTAAGAGGGCCAATGGTTTGGCAGGAGAAAGACCCCGGGTAATGTAAAGTTGTTAAAGTCATTTAGGAAATAGTTAGGATTGATGAACCTGTCGCACCATACGCAGCCACTTACCTGAGGTGAAGATGATGACTCCACACCTGTGTTTTCTTTGTTCTGTGTGCAGGAAATGAGAATTGCTGTTGGGTTTGTGAGACGCATCACGACGTGGATGAGACATTGGGGTGATTCCATCTCTCCCTCCTTAGGAGGGACTGATGATGAATTGGTGATGGCAAATTTTGATGTTGAGTTGGAGATGACAAATTGTGATGAGAGTTGGAAATGGCAAATTTGATTGGTTAGGAGGGAGAGAAGACGAATTTGGTTTATGGGAGGAACGGGGAAGACAGTAGGGACGTTTGTTGATTTGTAAAGTAGATGTTTATGGGTAGTGTTGTGTGTTGTGGATACAGTAAGGGGTAAGGGAGGGGCCATGTAGGTTACCTGGTGGGGGGGGGGGGGGGGTGTACGGTAGGAACGTACCTGTCTCACCTGGTTCCCATGTGCCCCCAGTGTGCATCATCTTGTATTGCGTGCACTTTTGCGCCCTTACCACCTTACTCACTTGTCTTCTTTTGTCTCCCACCTCCGAGGATCTGGCTTTGGGGCAGAGAGAGAGGAGAGAGAGGTGCTGGCTCGGCAGTTGTGGGCCTGCACTTTCGCTGCTTGCTGCCGGGATCGATACACCATATGGACCGCAATTTTTGTGGCCGCCCACCATGGACCGCAGTTCTCTTGCGGGCAAGCACCACCCGTGGATGGACCTATGGGTCAACGTGGCACCTATGCCAGACAGGTGAACCACTAATAGTTGGCCCCCTGACGGCCACAATTTAGAAATGGACGCGGTTGGCGCCTTTCTTTATTTTTAAAGAAGCAAGAAGGCCAAGTGCACCACATGAAGGCAAGACCAGCGGCAGAACATCGGCCGGCTGCGACACCACCGGTGACGTTGAACACTTTATTGGTGCACTGGATGGTGCTGACTGTGTTATGGGGTGGTGCTTTTGGTGCTTGGATGGGGTGCTCTGCACATTATTAAAGGCCGTAGGGCCACAGAGCACTCGTGGGTTGGTGTATCGATGCTGGCATGCGTGCTCTCTCTATGCATAACATCTGCATGTGTTCCTCCAAAAACAGGTCCTGGATCGTAGTGTAAATATCAGTGTAGTCTTGTGTAAATAATGCTCCCTACCGGCTGTATGTTTAGTTTGAGGATTCTTTCCGCGATTCGGTTATCCTGTGGGTGTGTTTCTGTGAGGAGAAGGGTGCAATGTCGCAGGGGGACATATTTACTCATTTGTGAACATCTGTAAAACTGTCGCACTCAGGGTAGAGTTAATAGTAGAGGGAACTACATCTGAGTGCCACACTAAAGTAAGTAAAAATTTATCGGGTCGGGACGCCCCGAGGTAGAGAAGGGTGCAATGTTGCGGATATGGGATTTGGCCTCCATCCATATCCGCTTGTAAATATTCCCCTATTTCCCCAATACTCCCCAACTATCCCCAATCCCCCATTCCCTAGTCCCATTGTCTGTAAACAACACTCTGTAGAACCGACCTTCCCCTTTTTCCCCCATTAAATGTCGTACCCAGGTTCACCGCATCTCACGTAGACAACTATAGGACATCTTGCTAGTTATTCTTAGTCTATGTCAGTTAAGGACTCGTTTCCATTAATTCTGACTCTTCGTTGCACCAGAATGTGATTGTATGGCACCAGTAGTAAGTTTAGGACCTCCCAATACCTCCCCACAATCTCATCTCCGCATCCTCCCATCTTCCTCATGAAACTACAACAACAACAACAACTACAACAACAGCGGGGGCGACGCGGCGGCGGCGCGGGGAGTGTGCGTCCTCACTCCGGCTTGGTTAGCCGCCATTGCCCATGTGCTCCGACGGGGTTACCACACAGGGGATGACTGTCAGCTCCTCGTCAAGGGCGGAGCCCGGTAACCCCCCCGCACCCAATAAGAAGCGGCGGACCGATTCCATCTGGGGCGGAGCTAACGAGCCGAGGGCGTGTCACTCCCCGCTGGATATACGCAGCCACTTACCGGAGGTGACGCGAGATGCGCCCCCAGCTTGAAGAGAGAAGTCGCCACCTCCAAGCGCTGAATACCTCCCCGCATCTCTGGACCGGACCGAGTCGATTCTGCCCCTGAGCCAAGGTGCACCTTGAGCTATCGACTGCCTGTCCCTCCTTGCCATCAATCCCTGTGTGAGTCAGCCTTGTCCCGTTTGTCTGTGGTCTGTCGGGGCTAAGATAAGACCGTGTATAAGTGCCTACCTTTCTGTGCTGTACCTCTTGTCCGTGTAATCTAAACGTTCCGCATATCCCATATTATATCCTCCTCCGGAGGTCTTGAGAACTGTACCCCTGGTGTCGTGGCAATTAACCCAGCCGTTGTGTCCTTTCCTTCATTGATCTAGCGTAGCGCGATTCGGCCAACGTTCGAGTATAATCGGGTAACTTGTGCGAACACGGCGGCCATTCCGCTCGGCCCAGCATAACATCTTAATAAGTCGTGTCCGTAACAATATATATATATATACATATATATATATATATATATTTATATTTATATATATATATATATTGTTGCGGATATGAGGACTGTATATTTTTTTGATTGTGTGAATTATTATTATTGTTTATTCTGCGCCTCCTGCCTCCGGAGCTGTGTAAAGGTCAAAGGGCATCCCATAATTAGTCCATAAAGCATCCACACCACAGCCAATCATAGAATACCCCTGTTCAATAGTTATATCTTATTATGTGTTTTAGGGTAAGGCTGTGTCTCCCATTAATTGAAATACTCCATTGCACCAGTGAAAGAGATAGATTCCCTTCATTCCCACTCCCAACACTTCCATTCCCCCCTTTTCGTCAATTGCAATTCGCATTGCCAACTGCATGTTGGGCGGTTTTCCCTTCATCCGCCATTGACCACGAGGCAGGGTTGGGGAAGAAAGGCGGGTCCCCACCTCGTCATAGAGGGGAGGAGTGAGTCAGCCCCACTCAACCAACCACGAACAAGGGGTTGGACTTGGAGAGGGTGTGGAGAGAAACATCGAGGAGGTTCGCGAAGGTTGAGGGGCGGGGCCTATATAACCCGCAGGCAGGGCGTGTCCAAGGCAGATGAGCTTTGACGGGATGAGCTACGACAAGAGCAGAGTTTGCGGTTTTTTTTGGTCAGAGCTGGGTTGGTCGTCAGTGGTGGTCAGTGTTTGCGTAGAGTGGAGGGGTTACGTTGAGTTGTCGGTGGTGAGGAAGAGTTGGACTAAGCAAGAGAGAAAGAGTCCTGGAGTTAGTAAGAGAGAGAACCCGTCACGCGAGAGAACCCGTCACGCCAGACCCCCCACCAGCAGCGTTGGCTTGGCTCCACCAAGCAGCTCCGACACGCTACCCCGCGCACACGACAGGATCGGTGGCATCGGCGGCCGTCGAGGTCCAGCCCGACGTCCCGTGCGGGATCAAACGCCAGCCAGCTCCGGGCCTTCCTCCAGCCACCCACCTCCTGTCATTCCTGCCTGCAATTTCCATCCATTTGCGTACGTGAGTTTGTTTTGTTCGTGCTGTCCTGGGTAGTAACAATAAGTCTGTATAAGCTAAAGATTGCACTGTGTCACCTGCGTCTCATGTCCCTGTAAATAAACGTGACTGCTTGCTTCCTACTTATATGTGTAAATAATAAATCCAATTACTCTTCTGTACGTCTTCTCGTCTTATTCCTTTTCCTCTTTGCATTCGGTCGTTTTAGAGTTTTCCAGATTGGGCAGCTGCGGTGCGATACGGCCAAAGTTTGGGTGGAATCGGGTTCTAGTCGGGGAATAACTGTTCGGTCGCGGTCATACCAACCGCTCGGTCAAAATAACATCTTAACCCCGTCCGCAACAATTGGTGTCGAGGAGTGGGATACGAGGCCCGAAGCGCGCTTAACGCGCTCAAAATTACAAAGTGCTGGAAATTTGTGTTGTTGTAAAGGAAAACCCGAATTTTGAAATCGCGCCATGGCTGGTCAAGGCGATCGGATGCCGGTGGGTGAGCTAGAGGAGGGGTTAGGAGTAACCCAGGATCAAATGGAGGGGAGCAATGAGGGGGCGGTTGAGGAAGTATCAGACGCACAAAATGGCGCTCTCGCGCACGTGGTATCAGACGCACAAAGTGGCAGCTCGCACGAGCGCGGGGTAGCCGCGCCCGCTGCGCAAATAGCGGGAATTGATGTGCGGGACCTCATGGCGCAGATTAAGGCAGCCATACTAATGGCAAATATGGGGCTAGAAGCAAAAATGGATGCTCAGGGTGAGTGAATGGGACAAATGGGGAACCGGATGGATGCTCAGAGTGAGCAAATGAGGGCTCAGAGTGAGCAATTGGGGGTAATGGGGGGCGAAATGGGAGAAATGGGGGGCAAAATGGGAGAAATGGGGTGCAAAATGGGAGAAATGGGGGAACGGCTAGAAGCTAAATTTGAGGGGTTAGACAACGGGATAAAAGAGGTAAAGAATGGGTTAACGGGGGTGGAAAATAGAATGGCTGCCCAGGAGAATCAGTTAGAGGGGGTGAAAAATGGGTTAATGGGGTTAGAAAATAGGATGGAAGACAAATTGCGGGAAATAGGGGAGCAATCCGCCCGGGAAATCGAACAGATGGGGAACCAGATAGAGGAGGTGAAAATCGGGTTAGAAAGTAAACTGGATGCTCAGAGGGATGAATTGGGACAGATGAGGGTAGCATCTACAAAAGAGAGGGAGGAGATGAAAGAGGAAATACGACGAGGTGTAAGTGAGGGGGTCTCGGGGGTATGCGAGGAGGTAAAGCGAGGCGAAAAGCGTATAGAGAAAGAGGTGAGAAATGGGATGGCAAAGTTACAAGGGGGAATAGAAGATCTGACGGAGGAGGTGGAACAGCTGACAGAGGGACAGACGGAGTTAGTGGAGCAGGTTCAAAAGAACACTGCGGTACTAGGAGGGTTAAAAGCGACACAAAAAGAAATTAAAAATGACTTAATAGCGACACAGAGGCAATGTCAGATGGTACGTGAGGGACTAACAATGAGGTTGGATGAGGTGACAGAAGTAATGGAGACAAAGGACCGGCAGGTGAGGATGCACATAGAGACGGTCACGGTAGCCTTAGAGGACGAACTTGAGGAGACGCAACGGGAAATAAAAGAGGTGAAGCAAAAATTAGAGGAAGTGGAAGAAGAGGTGAGTGAAATTAAGAAGAGATGGACAGAAACTAAGAGAGAAATACGGGAGGAGGTGATGGAATTGGTACAAGGTCGGTGCTCAACTCATGATGTGCTGCTCACTAACCAAATAAAGAGTGTGCAGGTGGCGAAGGAGGTGAGGGGATGAGGTGCCAAGGTGAGTGGCGATATACGTGAAAATGTATATGATGTGAGGGGAGCTTCAGTCGGCTTGGGGGTTGTTGTGGACCCGGGTGTTCGTGAGAGGCCGTTGGTAAAGTGTGCGACAGGTCTGGTGTGCGAAAAACGAGGTGTGCGAGAATGTCCGACCATGGGGTGTGTGAGGAAAAAGTGCGCGCCGAGGAGTGAGTGTGCCGTCAAGAGTGAGTTGGTCGAAGCGCGTGTGCGAGGGGGTACATGGAAGCGCAGTGTGGTAAGTGTTACGGAGGAAGTAACGAAAGAGTGTGCGCAAGAGTGTTCGCGAGAAAGGTGTGTAACGGACGGGTGCATGAGGAAAGAGTGCGCTGTCGAGAGTAAGGGTGAGTGCGCGACCGAGAGTGGAGGTGAGAGTAGTGAGAGTGACACGGAGCGTGAGTTGGTTGTGACAGGTGAGCGAGGATGTACACCTGGAATGGAAGGATGCACACCTGGAATGGTAGAGCGTGTGTGGGAATGCACACTTGAGTTGGTCGTGAGGCATGTGGTTGGGTGTGCGAGTGAGAGCACACCTGTGATTGTCACAGAGGAGGTGACCGAGGAGGGGGCGCGAAGAGGTGTTTTGGTGAGGTGTGCGAGCGACGAGTGTGTGCAAAGGTGTTCGGTGGTCAGGTGTGTGACCAAGTCTGTGAGCGGAATGAGTGTACCTGGGTGTGTTGGAGAAGGTGCAATGATGAGGTGCATGGGAACAGCTGGGTGTATGAGCAAGGAAGGGGTAGCGTATGCATGTAAGCATGCAGGTGAGGCATCGACGGTAACCGGGTTAGCGGTTAGAGCGACTTATAGCCGAATCGGGCCCTCGGTGCGCGTCGGGCAGCTTCGCGTGCCGCGAGAACCAGCGGGGATCCGAGCCACGGCGGGTTCGAAAGGACCGCCGTACGCGATCCACGCTGGGCCTCGCTTGGAACGGTCGCGTCCGTGCTCCACTAGGCGGAGCGGGCAGCCCGATAGGAAGGGTCGTCATGGCGACCACTTTTTATTGAGACGTTCCAGCAGGTCGAGATCGGGCAATTGGATGGCTCCGCGCCGAGGTGGTGCGTGGGATCTCGGCATGGGTAAGCCCCCGTCCCTGCACCGAGTGCCGGACGCATCCAACCGCCGGTACCAAAGAACCCGCATTCATTGCTCGGCTGTACGAAGCTGGGCTGTAGATGTGAATTGGCGCACCGAGAGGATCTAATAAGTAGACGGGTGATGAGGTTAGTGTTTTGGAGCCAAAATTAGAAAAAGGAAAAATTTGATGATTGGCAAATTTTTGATTTGTTGAAATTTGATGTGCAAAATTGGTAGTGGAACGTCCCCCATGTGGTGGGATGGCAACTCTGTCATCCCTCACAGACGGGGGGCAAAGGAGCACTAGCTTATGGGGTTTATGGCAGTGTAAGCTTGCCGCGGGTGGGTTAGGATATTGTGTGTAGGGCCCTAGAAGATGACATTAGGTAACGTTAAGGTTAGTTAGTGACATACCTGTAGTGGGGACGCAGGTAGATTAGAGTGGATGATAATGACGTGGGAGCGCAATAGTTTAAAGGGACGATTGGGAAGCGCAAGTTTCAGAGGGGAGTAGTTAGATGAGATGATGCCGTGTGTTTGAGGATTGAACAGGTGTGATTGCACAGGTGTGCAACTGGACAGGTGTGTGGAGCAGTGTATGAGTGAGTGAAGGTGATTGTGTATTGTGCTGACCAAATGGTCCAGGGAGAGGAGGAGGGTGCAGGTGGCACCAGGTGATTGCACAGGTGTGCAACAACAGGTGTATGTGGCTATGTGGAATAAATGGTAGTGTGGAATAAATGGAGTGTTGGGGTGGATGGTCGTGGAGTGAGTATGGTGGAAACAATGGAGTGGAGTGGATGGTGCGAAGGTGTGAATGGGGGAAAGATGGACCCCCATCACGAATACCCGGGGCGGGTAGTGTAAGTGTTAGGTAGAGGGTATAGGTAAATTGTGGTTGGATATTGGCATCTGTGGTGCGAGTGGAAGAATGATGATTGGATGGGTGCATTAGTGTTGTGGAAATGGCTGGGCGTGTAGCCTGTAGTGTGTGTAGTTGGTTTGGGCACTCCACCACTGTGAGGATGTCGGCCAGGTGAGGCCGCAGGTGGGCTCTGGGAGCCGGTAGTAGTTGTTGTGGATGGGGCCCGAGGATCCGGAGGACGGACCCAGGTAGCCCTGTGCCAGAGGGCACCGAGTGGGGTGACAGAGCCAGGAGGGGCCTTCCCCAGTTAGATAGGTTAGGGTGAGGAGCAGGTAAGCTCGGGTGGCAACTGCAGTGGTGGAGGTGTGCAGGTGGGTAGACCTGCTGGGAGAGCTACACGTCGCAGCCCAGAAATTGTGCAAGGGCACCGGGAGATGAATCGGGGGAGTGAGACCCCAAATTGAGAAGCACCACAGTTTGGTCAATGGGAATTGGTTTTTAGAACCCATAGTGTAAGTTGGCCAATGGATTTGCAGGGAGAGACCCCAGGTAGTGTAAAGTGTATTAAAGTCATTTAGAGAATAGATAGGATGAAGGATCTCCTCGCACCATCTGCATCCACTCACCTGAGGTGACAGGTACTCCACACCATGCCATGTTTTGATTATTTTTTACTGTGCAAATGTTTGGAATGTGAGACGCATCATGACATGGGTGTGACATTGTGCTTGATGTTCCATCTCTTCCTCCTTATGAGGATTGATGATGAATTGGGTGATGGCAAATTTTGGTTAGAGGGATTGTGGTGACGAATTTGGTATAGAAGAAATGTGGGGAGACGTGACAGTAGTGACGAATTTGTAAATGGGTAGATTTTGTAAATATGGGGTAAGGGCAAGGGTAGTGTAGGTGACAGGGGGGTGACGTACGGTAGGGACGAGCTTTCGCACTTCGCCCTCCGTACGCATTTCGCCTTGCATTGCCTTATTGATGTGTACCCTTGTGACCATACCCCTCGCTCATTTGTCTCTTTTGTCTCCCACATGACCTGTGCGCCATTGGGCGCCGAGGGGAGCGTGCGTGAGTCCTCCATTGTGCGCCCGGAATTCCCAGAACCAGCTGTCTGCATCGATGCACCACATTATGGACCACATGTCTGTGGCCGAGCACCACTTATGGACCCCATGGGTTGGGGCATGGCCCCTCTGCTGGAACCGGCCATGAGGGCCCGAAATCTTGCTGGCAGACCTTGGCCACAGGGCACCGATGCCCCACAGGTGAACCACACGTAGTCGGCCCTGTGGGCCATAAATAAAATAAATAAAAATGGACACATTGGGTGCAAGTTTTAATACAAATAGGCCGCCAGTAAGCAAAGCAAAGGAATGACAACAACTGGAAGAAATGATAATAGCCAGCAGAGGGAGCCGAAGAGCAAGAGATCACCTGCAGGGTTAGGGGTTGTTTGGTTATTTTTATTATTGAACACTGATGAACTGTGGTGACTGCACCGATTGGTGCTTGGGGGTGTATTGGTGCGTTTTTGGGTGCTTTCATGGTGCGTCGATGCAGATCAGACTGTCTCCCCCAGAAAGAACAATTACAGGTCCTGGGTTAGTTTTGTAAATAAAAATAGCGTCATTGTAAATAATGCTCCCCACCGTCAGTGTGTAGTTTGAAGACCATTCCGCAATTCGGTTAACTGTGGGCGTAAGTCTGTTAGGCAGGGTGCAATGGAGCAGTGGGACACATTTATTTATGTTTTAAAACTGTCGCACTCAGGGTCAGGTTAAAAGTAGAGGGAACTACACCTACGTGTCACACTAAATAAAAGTTGTAGGCCCGGGCCGTGCCTAAGAGGAGGAGGGTGCAGTGTTGCGGATATGAGGACTGTATATTTTTTTGATTGTGTGAATTATTATTATTGTTTATTCTGCGCCTCCTGCCTCCGGAGCTGTGTAAAGGTCAAAGGGCATCCCATAATTAGTCCATAAAGCATCCACACCACAGCCAATCATAGAATACCCCTGTTCAATAGTTATATCTTATTATGTGTTTTAGGGTAAGGCTGTGTCTCCCATTAATTGAAATACTCCATTGCACCAGTGAAAGAGATAGATTCCCTTCATTCCCACTCCCAACACTTCCATTCCCCCCTTTTCGTCAATTGCAATTCGCATTGCCAACTGCATGTTGGGCGGTTTTCCCTTCATCCGCCATTGACCACGAGGCAGGGTTGGGGAAGAAAGGCGGGTCCCCACCTCGTCATAGAGGGGAGGAGTGAGTCAGCCCCACTCAACCAACCACGAACAAGGGGTTGGACTTGGAGAGGATGTGGAGAGAAACATCGAGGAGGTTCGCGAAGGTTGAGGGGCGGGGCCTATATAACCCGCAGGCAGGGCGTGTCCAAGGCAGATGAGCTTTGACGGGATGAGCTACGACAAGAGCGGAGTGTGTGGTTTTTTTTGGTCAGAGCTGGGTTGGTCGTCAGTGGTGGTCAGTGTTTGCGTAGAGTGGAGGGGTTGCGTTGAGTTGTCGGTGGTGAGGAAGAGTTGGACTAAGCAAGAGAGAAAGAGTCCTGGAGTTAGTAAGAGAGAGAACCCGTCACGCGAGAGAACCCGTCACGCCAGACCCCCCACCAGCAGCGTTGGCTTGGCTCCACCAAGCAGCTCCGACCCGCTACCCCGCGCACACTACAGGATCGGTGGCATCGGCGGCCGTCGAGGTCCAGCCCGACGTCCCGTGCTGGATCAAACGCCAGCCAGCTCCGGGCCTTCCTCCAGCCACCCACCTCCTGTCATTCCTGCCTGCAATTTCCATCCATTTGCGTACGTGAGTTTGTTTTGTTCGTGCTGTCCTGGGTAGTAACAATAAGTCTGTATAAGCTAAAGATTGCACTGTGTCACCTGCGTCTCATGTCCCTGTAAATAAACGTGACTGCTTGCTTCCTACTTATATGTGTAAATAATAAATCCAATTACTCTTCTGTACGTCTTCTCGTCTTATTCCTTTTCCTCTTTGCATTCGGTCGTTTTAGAGTTTTCCAGATTGGGCAGCTGCGGTGCGATACGGCCAAAGTTTCGGTGGAATCAGGTTCTAGTCGGGGAATAACTGTTCGGTCGCGGTGATACCAACCGCTCGGTCAAAATAACATCTTAACCGCATCCGCAACAATATATATATAAATGGGTAAATTGTGGTTGTGGTTATACATGTATATATATATATATATATGATATAGTAAAGTATTCGTGAGGTAATTAAATGTGGTTTGAAAGTCTTTCCTTTCATCACAAACCACATATAGGAGAGGTAGGGAGGAGCACCACAGGTATAAAAGCTCCACAGTAGTCTCTGACACGAAATGCCCAAGGTCCTTCAATGAGACACCAAAGCACCAAATAAATATTTGCGCCAAATCCCCTGCAAGGGCATGGAGTCAAGTTTAGATCATGACTCGTACCATATGCTATACTCCAGCCGTGATTCACAAACGAATACACTTGTGGTGGCTCCGGATGGTTGAGTAAGGTGATGATGGAACTTAAATAACTGCAGGCCATGTTTTACAAACTGAAACAGTGACGGTGAATAATCGAAGCAGAAATCGATAAATTGAAAAAACTATTATGTCGCAATTTGACTCCTTAAAACACAGATCGACTAGTGTGTGTGTGTAGGTGTGTGTGTGTATGTGTGTGTGTGTGTGTGTGTGTGTGTGTGTGTGTGTGTGTGTGTGTGTGTGTGTGTGTGTGTGTGTGTTTGAAACCTTTGTCGGGCAGTATAACAGCGGCTATGAAACTAATCTATAAATGCTTAAAAAACGACCATGGAAAAGTGAAGTTTTATTCTTGTATTAAGAAACTCTGGATCATTGACAATTCCAAACCGGTAATCGACAGTGTCCACAACAATAACAACAAGGGTAAGGCAAAATGTCTTTCAACTTTTGATTTTTCCACATTGTACACAAACATACCACATGACAAGCTAGTAACCACATTGGACAGAGCAATATATAAAGCATATGAAGGAGGTAATAAAGTATACATTAATGTATATCAAAACAGAGCACACTGGTCTGTAAAGGATAATCAATATTCATGCAGTTTTTCAAAAAGTAAACTCAAAGAAAGTATTCGATTTCTTCTAAACAACAGTTTCTTTACATTTGGCAACAAGATACTCCAGCAGACAGTGGGCATACCCATGGGTTCAGATCCGGCCCCTTTCTTTGCAAATTTGTTTCTGCACATGCAAGAGTTTGATTGGGTCCAGAACATGTGCAGGAATAAATTAACAACTGCACGAAGATGCGGAAACATCTTCAGGTTCATTGATGATTTGTTGGCAATTAACGATGGATTTATATTTGAGCAGCTTCATGATGACATATATCCAAAAGAACTTGAATTAAAAAAGGAAAACCAAACTTCCACTTCAGTTTCCTTTTAAGAATTACAAATTGATATCCATAATAATAAATTCCACACCAAATTATTTGATAAACGAGATGCCTTTCCATTCCACATTGTCCGAATGACTTTCTTAGACAGCAACATTCCCAAAAAGCTATTTTATGGTACGGTTGCAGGTGAAATAATTAGCACTGTGAGAGCAACCACACACAGCTCTGAACTGGTCAATAAATTACAACAACTAGTCAGACGTATGTTTGTGCAGCGAGCTACAGTTGGTAGATTAAAACAAGATTTCTTTAAAATCACAAAACGACACAAAATCGAATTAGTAAAATACAATACGAATAGTAAAAATATTATTCATGAGATATTTATGTAAATACAGCACAATATAAGAATTAAATATACTACAAATCAATGTTGCTAGGAATCAGTGGTTGCGAGGACACGGCAGCATGCAAAAAACCGTTTTCAGTGACAGCTTGAACATTCGAAATACAGTTTGATTGAGAGGTAAGTGGTGTGGTGGTGCTGGTTGGTAGATTGGTGTATTTAAGGTAAGATGTGCATGATTTAATGATATTAAAGCGCGGCGTTACGCGCGCTGCTTGTGAGCAAGGAGGAAGCGGACAAGCGGTAACATATAAATGTCTTTATTGTAAGACTACACTGTAACACTGTACTGTCCCGGGCTGGGCGCCCGGTGTATATCATGAGGCCACGCCTACCCCTGGTGCGTGGCCACCGCCCGCTTGGTGCGCGGAATGATGTCACCACGCCAGTGGGCTTTTGTGTCCGCCACACGCGACGCGCCCCCCCAGAATTCCCGCGCACCTGGAGGGCCAGTTTGCGGGGCAGACGAATGACCCGGCCGAAGCGCCCCCTGGCGATCGGCGGCGTCCGGGGTGCAGGGATGCCAGGTGGGGTGCCCCTGGCTGCCCCTGGGATGGGTGCAGGACCGGGGGGCGGCGTGGCGGCGGGGCTGGGCGGTGCCGGGGGTCCGCCCGCAGGAGGTCGGCCCCGACATGGGGGTCGGGCCACTGGCGGTGGATGGTCCACATCGAGGTGGGCCGGCTTGAGGCGGTCTACCGAAACGCGGTCAGGAGTACCGCCGATGTCCAGGGTGAAGTGCTTCGCCCCGGTCTCCAGCACGCGGAAAGGCCCGTCGTATGGGGGCCGCAGTGGTGTCCGATGGGCATCGTGGCGGACGAAGACGTACTCCGCCGTGCGAAGCTCCGGGGCGACGTGCGTCGGTGGGTGCCCGTGGCATGCCGTTGGCACCGGGGCGAACCTCTGGGCGGTCTCTTGCAGAGCGGAGCGCTGCTGTGCCGCGGACCATGGTGCCGTGGAGTCGGGGAGGAACTCGCCCGGCACCCGCAGCGGTTGCCCGAAGACCAACTCCGCCGCGGATGCGCGCAGGTCCTCCTTGGGCGCCGTCCGGAGGCCCAGCAGGACCCAGGGGAGCCTGTCGACCCAGCCGCCGTCGCGGAGGGTGGCCCGGAGCGCGGCCTTCAATGAGCGGTGAAATCGCTCACACAGGCCGTTAGCCTGGGGGTGGTAGGCCGTGGTTCGGTGCAGCCGGACCCCGAGCCCCTGCGCAACCGCCCCCCAGAGCTCCGAGGTGAACTGGGGGCCGCGGTCGGATGAGATGTCTGAGGGGGCGCCGAACCGGGCGACCCAGGTGGCGATGAAAGCCTGCGCGACATCGGCCGCCGTTGTCGACGCCAAGGGCACGGCCTCCGGCCACCGGGTGGTGCGGTCCACCATGGTGAGGACGTAGGTGAAACCCCGCGAGGGGGGCAGAGGTCCCACCAGGTCCACGTGGACGTGGTCAAACCGGCGTTCCGGCACCGTGAACGGGGCCAACGGGGCCTGGGTGTGCCGGTGCACCTTGGCGCGCTGGCACGCGAGGCACGTCCTGGCCCAGCCGCGGACGGCCTTCCGGAGGCCATGCCAGACGAACTTGTCGGCGATCAGCCTTTGGGAGGCCCTCGCGCCCGGGTGGGACAAGCCGTGGATGGCGTCAAACACCTGGCGCTGCCAGCCCGCGGGCACGATGGGGCGAGGACGCCCGAGAGAGACGTCGCACAAGAGGGCCGCGCCCGCGCCGTCGAACGGCACCTCGGTGACGCGGAGGCCCGTGACGGCGGTCCGCAAGGCCTGGACGTCGGGGTCAGCGGCCTGGTCCGCTGCCATCCGGGCATAGTCGATGCCGAGGTGGACTGCGTGGGCGACGGCCCGGGAAAGGCAATCCGCCACCGGGTTGTCCTTCCCCGCGACGTGCTGGATGTCCGTCGTGTACTCGGACACGGCCGAGAGGTGACGCTGCTGCCGGGCCGACCACGGCTCGGTGACCTTGCCCATCGCGAAGATCAACGGCTTGTGGTCGACGAAGGCAGTGAACGCACGGCCCTCGAGCAGATGGCGGAAGTGCCTGACCGCCAAGTGAAGTCCGAGCAACTCGCGGTCAAAGGTACTGTAACGGCGTTCGGGCGGGCGAAGCTGCCGGCTAAAGAACGCCAGCGGTTGCCAAGCTCCACGCACCCATTGCTCGTGCACCGCGCCCACCGCGTAGTCCGAGGCATCGGTGGTGAGGGCGATCGGTGCATCGGGCGCCGGGTGCGCGAGCATGGTGGCGTTAGCTAAGGCGAGCTTCGCGCCCGTGAACGCCGTGTCCATCTGCTCGGTCCAGGTAACGTCGCCTTTGCCCGGCTTACCTCGGAGAGCTTCGTGCAGGGGGCGCAGGAGCTGGGCGATACGGGGCAGGAACCGATGGTAAAAGTTCACCATGCCCAGGAACTCCTGCAGCCCTCTGATCGTGCGGGGGCGCGGAAACCTCTTCACCGCCTCCACCTTGGCCGGCAGGGGGACGGCTCCGTGCCTGGTGACACGGTGCCCCAGAAAATCGATTGTGGTGGCGCCGAACCGGCACTTTGCGGGGTTCACAATTAGGCCATGCTGGCCCAGGCGTTCGAAGAGCGTGCGGAGGTGGCGTAGGTGCTCTTCGCGGGACGCACTGGCGACGAGGATATCGTCCAGGTAGACAAAGACAAAATCCAAGTCGCGCAGGACGCTGTCCATCAGTCGCTGGAACGCCTGAGCCGCATTCTTCAGACCGAAGGGCATGCGCAGGAACTCGAAGAGTCCGAATGGCGTGATGACCGCCGTCTTCGGGACGTCCTCCGGCCTGACGGGGACCTGATGGTAGCCGCGTATGAGGTCCACCTTCGAGAAGAAGGACCTGCCCGCCAAACGGGCGGAAAAGTCCTGAATGTGGGGGACGGGGTAGCGGTCGGGAGTCGTAGCGTCATTGAGACGGCGATAGTCCCCGCACGGTCGCCATCCCCCGCCGGGCTTCGGCACGATGTGCAGCGGCGACGCCCAAGCGCTCTCTGAGCGCCGCACGATGCCGAGTTGCTCC